>NC_048893.1:68993932-69011520 GCF_011077185.1 Oxyura jamaicensis | reverse complement strand
TTTTTTTTTTTTTTTTCCTCTAAGAATTGATTGATCAAAGGCCTCACATTTTGGTTTCCAAACTGAGAAATAGTTCATTTTATTTGATGTACATTCAGCAGACCATCCTATGCCCAGCTAGAAAGGTTATCTGAAGCAAATTTATTGTCTATGCTGAAAGGCAAAGGTCAATGTGAATAAACCAGAAGACTATTATTATTTGAAGAATACACCATGTGACCCATTACCTAGTCAGTCGAGCCATATTTTAAATGGCCCAGGAGTTAGGTTGCAAAAGAAAGCAAACAAAAAGTGTTTTCAGTGTTTTGATTTAAACCATCTTCAACAATGCCCTCCAAACTACAGTAGCTAAACTGAATCATGGTTGGTGCCACTGTAATGAAATAATTCTGTTGGAGTTCAACTTGGAAACAGATAATATTATGGGATGGAATGATTTTTTAAGGCTCTGCTTAGTTCTATCTGAGTCACATGGAACTTAAAATTCCTTACTAAGAAAAGAAACGATACAAAGGTTGGTGCAGTGAACAAGATTAAAGGCAAATAAAAAAAGTAGAAAAAGTGGATAATTCTTTTATTCTAATTGAATCTCTTATGTGTGTCTTATAACTTTCTTACAAAATATCTCTTAGATCTATATCAAAATCTAACATTACTGCCAAATAAATAAATAAATAAATAATAGAGTTCATCTCTGGCCTCTTAACAGTATTGCTGAAATTCAGATCTTCCAGGCCTACCTCAGTGGGGATTTTAGTGACTGGATGAGTAAATGAAATGGAAACAAAATTTCATTCAACAATTAAAGTAAATGCAAGTAACAAAAAGAACTTTCATACTCTCCTTGATGAGGCTAATTTTACAAAATGCCCTTCATCATCATTCTTCTTTTACCACAGTCAGTTCTTGGGAAGAGCTGACTGTGAGAAAGAGGGTCTTCAGAGTTTGAAATGCCATATGGGGTCTTTATCTCAGTTACTCTGCCTTGGAACCATTCCACAGAAAGGGAGAAAAAGGGGGGGGTGGGGGGAGGGCATATTCATATTCACTTTCTAATTAGTGACAAAATTAATTATTTTCATATTCTCACAAAACACTATCTTGAGGAACTTGGAATATGCAGGCAAACCAGGGTATGTATACAAACATGGAAACACTCAGATGCCATGAATGTGGATTCACTCCATTGTACTCAGCTGTGCACAACACAGAAAATCTACTGCACAGATATATATATATATTGTAAATCCAAACATTTTCAGTGAGTAAAAAAATGAACGTGCTGAGTAAAATTATTTATATGAGATTTCAAGTAACCAGGAACTGATGCCTGATAATGATCCTGATACATAGATTTTGCTATTCGGCTATCAGATTAAGTGGAAATCATTTCAGCAAGGAAAAAAATGGTGCTATAATATTTTGAAGAGAGCATGTGTTTTTCAAGATAAAAAGCTAATATTTTACCTAGGCAGAAAAAGAAAAAAGAGAAAAGTAAGCAAACAATTTTTTTCTTGTACTTTACTTGCAAGATGAACATTCAAAATTGTGACTCTTGTTGTACTTTTTAATAAATGCAATGTTTCATAACTTTTATGTTATGAGGACTTGTATTATTAAAGGATATGATTTTAAGATGTCTGCATTTTGCAACTTGTATGACCAACACAAGAAGAGGTCAAAAAATAGAAGGAAAACAGAGTTCAATAAATATTGTTTTCAAACTACCAAAAAGTAATTATCAAGAACCACAAAACTAAAAATTTATGACAGTATCCTTTTTAACCAGACTAGCAAAAGAATAAATTACAAGGTCAAGCTTTGTTTTTGTTACTTCTTTGTTGTTGTTGTTGTTTAAGCTATATATCAAAATTCTTCTCTGGAGTAACTCCACGTAAGGCAGTGGGATGACAGCAGGGGTTATATTTAAGTTTTTCGCAAACGACCCTTTCAAAAGCCATCATGTGACAACAGGAGTTCTACAATGCTAAGTCATTTTATGTTTGTAATGCCTTTCAACCTGTCTTTCTAGTCTCAGTGAGGAGACCTACGCAATTAAAACACAATATAATTTAACAGACTATAAAAATGCAGTAACGCAATAAAAGCCACATAGACAAATATGTGCACACAATAAGGTCAGAAAATTATACAAGAGCCACATGAAAATAACTCTGTGAAAGATGTATTTTCAGAATTGTTTTCTTAAAGATCTGTAGAGGCAGCTGTCCAAGAGGAATAAATTCTACATCTCAAGAACCACCAAAGTGAGGGTTTTATCCTGCTAATCAAACCTGTGGGACACAAAGCCTTTTAAAATGAATGCCATCTTAAAAAAAAAATAAATAAATAAAAATAAAATAAAAAAAACAGGCCTTGGATATCTTAAAGCATGTCTTTGTGCTAAAGACTCTTTTCTTAAAGGCCAATTTAAAAATCAAACCTTTTTTTTTTTTTTTTTTTTTTTTTTTTTTAAGGATGCTAACTTAGAGAAGATAACTTCATTAACTTCATCCCAGCTCAGTGAGTGAGGTAGGCAAGCATTCTGATCTCTCTCCAGAGCAGTCGTAGGGCCAAACTGCAAGCCCAGATAATTAAAAATCACATAGTGGTCACCAGGGCATATGCACTGCCTTTGAAATGTCATCCCAGGATACACATGGGTGAAGTCTGTGCAAACTGCACAGCTGAAAGAGGGATTTCTGCAGCACTGACACACAGTTTTCCATAGGAACGGTGTGGTCAAGGATAACACCATGTTTCTTAAGTTAGCTCACTGCTTCTCAATACAATCTTTTCGGAAAGTGGGAAGAGACAGGAAGAGAAAAACAGATGAGTTGCTCATATTTTCTCCCTTTCTCTGTTCTTTCAAACCACATTGGTCTCCTGCATGGTTCTTTACCATTCAGCTATCATCATAACACCAGTTTATTATCTATACCGAACAAGAAGCCAGGAAATAGGCTTAGTGGCACGTTCACTTTGTCTGCCTGTTCTACAGTCACCATAGATGGAAGCTCATAATTAACAGGAAGTGTTTCAGTGTTATGACTATGACAGAAAAAGCAAGGATTTACCTAAAATAACATTGGCAAAGCCACTATTAATGTAGTGAATAGTCATTTAATGAGGTAACCTCTACACCATCATAGTGTTTTTCTATTTGCCCTGAGACTGACGTCTGACCTCAGCAGCCACCAGAGAGGAAAACAAAAAGTCCATGACAACACAGATAATAACATACAAAACCCAACTGTTTGTGTTGGTCTTTTATTGACAAAGGTTACATTGCAGCTGACTTCCACTGCAGAAGTTATAACAACAAACCAGACATAACCTAGACACAGACTGAATGGATGTTATGACAGAGTAATGGAACTGAATAATGCCTTTAACAGTTCATCAAAATTATTCTTTCTGGCAGTGGTAATATATCTGCCCAACTCCGGGCTAATGCTATGATTTTGTATTGTTGGCTGTTTGTGAATTGCCTATCATTACCGTGTGAACAAAAGCCACAGCCTTTCGAATGTAATGGGTATGCACCCTGCCCACTGATAGCTCTTTGTATAAAACTGATAATTGATGTGTTGAAACATTCCCAAATCCCTTTATTATTACTGCACAAGGCCAATAGATAATCAGAGGAGAATTTTGGCAAAACCCAAGAATTCTGCTGGGGCAGCAAGTGCTAATGTAATTTTTTTTACCACAATATATAAATAACCCCCTGAGTAAGCACATGCAGTAAAAGGAGCATGCAAAGGTTTTTTTCACACAACTCCTCTGTTGCCCTAGAATAATTAATCAAATAAAAGGTTCCAGAGATCTAGCTAATGAAAATCTGTACCCTACATTTGCTTTGGCAGTCAAACACCAATATTATGTTACTTAAGCAATTGAACTTTAATAGAAAATGAGTGAACAGAGGGAATCATGCTAGAAGATGAAAGATGAGAGAAACAAGATGGTGTTAAATTTCTATGACATGATTAGAGAGAAATACTGTTTAGCCCTTTTTTTCAGGAAAGTCTCCAGATTTCTGTATTAATATGAGACCATCTGTGTGGAAATAAACAGAGATATGCTTACAAACAAACATTTCATCTCCATCTTATCTAGCTATGTTTTTCTTTCTAAAACTTTTTCTTTTGACTTCATCACATGCAATTCATTTTTATCTGATATGTCTTAATGAGCTAATTCAGGTTATCTCCTCATCTGGATTTACTCAATGGGTTCTATCAGGCATCGTCATCTAAACATTGCAGGTTTGTGACAGTAGCATAACTGCTAAGCAAATGTACAACACAAGAATAGAAACTGCATTGAAGGAGTGTAATAGTAAGCCTTGAGTGGTGGATAGTTGGCTGAAAGAAAAACCTCAGCTTGCTCCTTTTATCACAGCTATGCTAACCATGCTGTACTACAGTTTGAACATCCACTTTCATTATTCAAACCTGCTTTATGCATTAAGAAGTTTTGATATTTCAAACCTATATCAATACACCTATGGAAACTGCTGCTTATGTCAGATAAAGCTTATTTACTTCTTTCACCTCACACTTTTAAGGTGATCTTAGATATCAAGAAAACCAAAAAGAAAAAATAATGTTTTGCACTGAATGTTTCTAGAGGCCAAAGGCCTCTTACTAGAATTTCTATCACTAACAGTGTTTAAATATTTCATCATTTCCTAAACAAAATATTTCATCATTTCCTAAACAAAAGCATCTCCTTCAACTTGTTGAGCTGACAAAAAAAAGCACTTCAGATGAATTAATCTCAATATTAAAGACGTACTTCCAATTGCCACAGAGGAGGTCCAGTCCAGATATTTTTAAGTTAGAGTCCCTACATCTCTCATAATAAATTCCAGTTGTGTAACCCCATGGTGCAGTACAAAGAAAACTGGTCAAAGGGGAAATTACATTATATTATGACAGAAATATTCCTCTGGTCAGCTCAGACAACAGGAGACAAAGGGAGCTTGAATTTCAGGCCTCAGAAAGAGATGTCCATGTAGGAAAATGCAGATATAGTAAGTTGTTTTAAAATTAAGTGTTTGCAATCCATTCAACTAAATTCTGATCTGCACCAAACTGACCTGAAACAATATATTGCAATTTGGGTTTCCTGCTGTGTGAGTCCCGCTGCCACCAGGAGAAGATGGCAGCTCTCCTCTCAGCTGGCCGAGCTCCCCTATGGTCAAGGCCCAGCTTGTGCCTTGGGGCCATGATGAGAAAATTCTGAGGGGAAAGTGTGGATATGTGGGGAAAAAGTGTGTATGGAGAGATTGTGGTTGGGTTTGTGCACAGCTGGTGCTCCTCTCCATACGTTTTTTGTTCCCTGTATGTGTGTGTGTACATATGGACCCACGGGTTCGGGTCACAGGTGAGTCCGTGAACATGTCCCTAGGAGAAACGACAACCACCCCATACCCATATTGATCAACGTGTAAAGTATTGATAGTGCTGGCCTGCTGTGTTGGAAGAAAAAGGATGGAGTAAGTGCTTTTGTAGGGCTGGTGCTCTGGGAAGGACCCCTCAGTCCTTTGCCCTATGCTTGTTCAAGGCAGCAGCTATTTAGGAGCTGTTTCAGGTAGGACATGTCTGTCATTCACAGTACACTTAGATGTAGAGGCTGCAAAACTAATGTAAACCTATTGGCTTTGGGGTATGAGACCGTATTGCTCTCTACAGCTACCTGAAATGAAGGTGTGAAGAGCTGGGGGTCGGCCTCTTCTCGCAGATAACAAACCATAGAACTAGAGGGAAGGGCCTCAAGTTGAGCTGTGGGAGTTCAGGTTGGAAATTAGGAGACATTTCTTCTCAGAAAGAATAGTCAGGCACTGGAACAAGTTGCCCAGGGAGGTGGTGGAGTCACCGACCCTGGGGGTATTCAAGGAAAGGTTGGATGTTGTGCTTAGGGACATGGTTTAGTGGCTGACGTTGATGGTAGGGAGATGGTTGGACCAGATGATCATGGAGATCTTTTCCAGTCTTAATGATTCTGTGTTTCTATGATTCTGTGTTTTGGCAATATTTTGGACTTTCACACAGGAAAAGAAGACTGTATACAGCGCATTTTCCACCAGACAATGACTCTCCAATAGGTTCTGTCAGTAACTGAAATGTATTCAGTATTTCACTGTATACAATATACTACCAGGAAGAAACAAAAGCAAAACAAAACAAAACAAAAAAAAACACAACAGAAAAATGGTAAGGGTAAGAGTGTGCAAATTACACCAGGTATCACACAGCTCCCTTGGATTTCTCAGTTCCTACAATTATCTAACAGACACAATGACTAGTCCTAAACGATACCGCATTACAAAAGGCTGTGCCTCCATGGGAACTCACCGGGCACCCATACAGAATCTACTCTTCTGTTTTATTTTTTCTGTGCACTTCTCTAAGGACAGCCTTATATCACCAGTTAGTCTGAAAGCTGGAAATAGTTTTGGCAATGAAGAAACATTTCCAATGAGCTTATCAGTGGCAACTTACTATTAACCTTTGTTTGCTGGGAGTTAAAGGAAACTGGTCTTGGCTAGCTCATAAAGTGATAACTAAACTGAGTCCAGCTCATTATGTATGTAATAACCCATAGAAAACATGAATATGACAGTACACATATGATTACATACTTCTAGATTATTAATAAATTTGTGGCATAACTTGGCATCAGATGTTCAGTTTCCTAATCAGTAAGACAGCCTTCAAAATATGAAACAAATTAAAATGTCACTGCAAGGTTCAGTCCTTGCATCCACTGACTACTTGAAATCTGTGTATGTAAATATCCACCTCCTAACTTTACTGGATGTAAATCCCAGTGCCAACTTGTAGCAGCAGGATTTAACATTTTTCTGCCCATTGAGAAGGCAGAAGAAAAGATGGGAAGAATCTGGCAGAAAAAAGTTGACATGGAAAAAAAAGAAGTTGTACTTCTCTTTTCATGGGACTCATGACTTCTCTATTTCTACACAAAAAGACATTTTTGCCCAAAAAAGGTCAGCAGGAGTGAAGATCTCTTCATTGACAGGCCGAAAAATAATAGGAAAAAAAGAAAATCAAAACAGCCTCACCTACAGTGTAAGCTGTCCAAAGTACCAGTTAGCATCTCCAGTAAAACCCTCCAGTTTTACCCAGATGTCCATTACATGACAGTTGACTCTTTCCAACACAATAATTTGGAAGAGGTTGGAAGACAAACTTTCAGCTTGGTGGACAGTAAATAAATAGAATATAACAACAAACACCTAAGATTTCATTATTATGCCAGTCTTCCAGGCAGAAATAAAACATAAAATCTTTTAAGCATTTTTTTTACTCCTCTAAAATGAGGTTCCAGCTTCATCTGAAATCATCTTTGAACATTGTCTTAAACTTTTTCTTCAATAGCCTTACTAGAGTTTATATCCAGCTTGCCTAACCCAAGGGAGAAATGTCTTAAGCCAATACATTTACATGAAAATATTATGGTTGAGTAGCCCGGTTTTCCAGTAATATAAATTGGCAGTAGTACTTGTGATTTTTGGAAATTTTAATAAAGTATAAGTTTTATTGTGCCAAATAAAGCTTATGCCTGTAATTACAAAACAGATTTACTTGTCTGAGGAAGAGCTGGTCATATCAGTGGAAACAGCACATTATGCCAGTAGAGTCTTCAAATAAACCATTTACAGGATAATTTTCTGACTGAGATGTTTCAGATTGAAAAGGGAGGATGGAAGTTTATCTTCTGTCCCAAGACACTACAGCACAAAGTAAACAGCTTAAAGTTATTTTTAAGGCTTTCAGATACTCCTTTGAGTGGAGCATGCCTGGCACTGTCCCACTCACACCATTACATAGAAACAAGCAGATATGGTATGGTACTGACCATGGGTAAAGAAAAGCACAAAAATATGCACGAAGGTTATAAAATCATTACCAATCTGAGGTGCTTTAGTGAGTGCCCATCTGGATACTCCCAATACACAGCATCTAAAATCAGTAGATTTCTAAAAGTCACTGAGATTCATGGGAAGAACACATTATAACAAAGATGTGTGCTTCTGAAGTAACTTGCCTAAAAGCATAGATCAACCTAGCAGTTAATACTCTGTAATGTGGAAGGAAGAACAAAAGTTCATCATAGTCTGTATCTGTTGTGGTACAGGGTGGTTGTGCTAAAAAAAAAAAAGGAAAAAAAAGCAAAACAAACACCCCAACACATAAAGGATAGACATATTGAGGAGGCTGGCAGAACATTGAGATGGTTCTGCTGACACTTTCCCCTAATAACAACTTCCCCACTGAAAGTCTGACAGGTTTTTAAATTCCTTTAAGAGGAAAAAAAAAACAAAAATCATTAGTAATTAATTAATTAACAATATTAATAATTAATAAAACATTAATAACAATAAAAAAAGAAAGATAATGTCCATTAGAATGAAAACTGGATACCTGTGAAATAGAAACAGCAAAAGGCTAAACCCAAGAGGGAGAAACAAAAAGGATTCTCTCCCATCTACTCTACTCTTGCTCCACTCCTGGGTTTCGTGAAAGTGGGGAATTTGAGTGGCAGCAAACTCTGATTACTGTCCCCTCTGATTACTGGGGAGATGGGTCACTAGTGAGCACTCCTTGTCACAGCCTGTCCCTGAGCAGAGAGAGACCCATCTCCCTACCTACAACCCCCTTTATAATATGAGCTCTCAAACTTGAATAACACAAAACAAACTGTAACCATTTGTCACTAGGGAAGTAAAGCACAGTTTGCACATAGGAGTCATTATTTTTCTGGAACACAAGAGATGATTCAAATTACTCCGGACTTCAGATGTGTGAACCAGGAAGGAAAGCACTTTACCCTCTATTCCCTTTCCCCTGTCATTCCTCTCCTCACTTAGTGAAAGAAGAGCTTCAACAATAATTGAAAAAATTGTATTGCTATGTCATGCAAATAAAAGAGCTTTTAAAGCCAACTTGAATGCAAAGTTACCAGAAATGCATATGTCACGAGCACCCCCCTTCAGGTGTGCTTCCACTCACATACCTTCTTTGTATGGTTAGGAACCTCCCTAACCTCCCTGTGTGTCACCTGCAACACCAACAGAAGGGCAGGTTATACTTTGCACCCCAAGGAATTCAGGTTAAATGTGTCACAAACAGACAACTTCCCAGCTTTTTTTGTAAAGCTGTTAACACTTAGGAACAACGCTTGTTAGGAACTTAAACATGCAGCACTGAAACAAATAGGAATTTTATCATGGGCTTCAAAGAAGATTGATTGGGATAGTGTAATTATTGGCAATTACCTCTTAAAACATGCACATAAATATCTGTCTGGAGAATACAGTAGTGCCAAGACTGTCTTTCAGAAATGAAAAAATAGCGCTTAAGAATGTGTGTTATAATACAGCTTGAGGCAAACATCATATTGAAAAATATTAAGTCGTTCTACAGCTAAAGACTGTTATACACATAAAGGTATGTGAAACTCCAAATTCTGAATTACTGTATTTGAAATACCAATGACCTTTTTCATGCCACGTTTGGTATGTAATGTTATGCATTTTATGAATAATCATTTGTGAAAACATATGTAAAACATATGCAAATAACATTTGCTTGATGCAGCTGCCCAGTTTTACTGTTCCAATAAAGCCTCAGATTCCATGCAGTAAAGAGATATCTGGAAGAATTTCAAACTGAAAGAGCTTGGTCACTTTATACAAAGAATAGGTATCTGTAAAAGGACATGTATGGAAAAAGGGTCTTTTAGAAATATAGCGTATATATATATATGTATATATATACGCAGTTCTAAATACAATGGGTACTGGACTACTGTGCACCAATGTTTGAGCAAATAGGGATTACAGAAACAATAGAACATTACAGAAACAAATCATATCTGACTTCAATATGTCTTCTGATACACAATGTACTCAAAAGATATGCTTTCCATTCAAATATAGCATTTCTGGAGAATATATTTTAAATGAAATGCACAGCATTTATAAAATCATAAATACATTTTAAAAACTGGTATCAGATCTCAGTGTGAGGAAAAGCTGAAAACCCTGGGAGGATACACTCTGCTACAAGGAAAAGAATCAACTGCAGGCAACTGACTTTCTCTCATTTGAGACTCTGCAGAGCTTCTATAATAAAAAAGCTTATCTGAAAACAGAAACAAAAATGGATCCAGGAAATACTTCTTGTAAAAATAACTTATATGAAAAAGAAAATATAATAAGGACAACATCAAAAGTTCTTAGTGAGACTGAGAAAACAAGTACGTGTAATACTGGAAGAATGACTTAGAGGTACTAAAGTGGAATTTATAGACATTTTTATGTCATTAGGAAATCTTCATTTGTTGTTGCTCATAGTCGGCAAGTGTAATTCTCAACAATTTGGACAAAATGTGTGACACAGGCTGCAGAAGTCAGGTCCTTGTGGAAGGACTGTATTGTTTCACTGAGCATCAAAAGAAACAACTGTTCAGTAATAGCAGCTTTAGCCCTTAGTAGTGCAGGGAATAGAACACCCGCTCTCTATTATACAAAATGTGTGTAACAACAAAGGGTCTATCATGTTTTCAAAGGAACTATACTGATGTGTCAGATAACATTACATCTACATGCCTGTAACCTAGAATATACAACATGAATTTGAAGACTAAAGCATGTGGCAGTGAAATAAGCAGTTTTGACTGTCAGGCTAAGAGACTGAGTTTACCACCAGCGAATAATAAAGTGCCTGAACATAGTACTGAATCATGGTACTATGATCATGGTACTGAAAATGTGTCACTGGGTTTCATGTATATCCTTATCAAGTCAAGAAAATAACATATATACACAGGCAAATGTAATTCTGAATAAAGAAATCATTTTAATTGTTAGGAAACAAATAAACATACCACCGTTTCTCATTTATGAGAGGCTCTACTAGTGACTTAATGTATGACCTTTCCAAGGCCTCTGCCTCTGTCTCTCAGCTTCATGTTTAAAAGGAACACACAGTCACACAAGAGGGACAAACACATCATTTACTGAATTGAAAGATAGAAGTTCATGCTATTACAGAAATACAAGCATTAAGCTTTGAAAAGGACCCACTGTTTTCTTTTATTTTAATATTTAGCCAAATAAAACAAGTTGCAAGTGAAAGAAAACCTCTCCCATGATAATTCAACCCTTCCAATGCATTTGGCAAGATCAAGTCTGAGGGCACCAGGCACCTGTGTGCCTTTCACAGTACACATGAAAGATGGTGTGGTGGGGGTTTCACCAACATGAGGAAGTGCATGAGGTTCTGCAAGTCTCCACTGCTTCACTTGCCCAGGAAAATGACCTGCAGCAGGAGAAACCAGAGGCAACAATAGCTTCTTGCTGTCTGACCACTCCAGGTGCCCCAGCAGTGTAAGCAGCAGCTGCACTAGAAGCACTGTTTAAAAGGCTCTGGCCTGAAGGTGTTTTAGCCGATGGAGCTGCAATAAACATCATTGTGTAGTAACTGTGCTGTTGAACTACCATGACCACTCATTCCTTCCTAAACAGTAGAAAATCCTGCTATATTTTCTAAAATCCTAAATATTTTTGACTGAGATAAGTAGAAAGTATTCATCTCACCCCTTGCTGTTAGCTCAGATGCAATGAATCTGCAGGCTGGATCTAACCTGATCTAAGATAAGATCTGATCTAATCTAAGCCAGTTAGAATTTGTGTGCAGTATAAATGAAGAAATTTGCTTTTTATTGCAACAGAGTAAATAACTTAGAGGTGGAGTGTAAGGCTACAAATGAGACTCACACATCCTTACAGTTTTAAGGAGAAAATATTTTTTAGGACAGATTGCTGTATGTAATTCCTGGAGACCCTCAACTTGCCATGCCATTTTTGTTTTGCTTTTATTTTTGCTCTCCCTAGTTTGAGCTGAATAAATGCATTGGCCATCATGAGAGAATATGTGGATTAGGCAGATATACGCAGAGAGTTTACCTCTACTTGTGTAATCCATTTTGCGTCGAAATATATATAATTTTATTTGGATTAAGAATTATATAAATTAAGAAATGTAGTCCTGTAGTTTTCCAAGTTGATTCTGTTTGGCTGTGGCTATGGCGCGGAAACATACCGAGTTCACATATACTGACTGAATTGAAGCAATCCTTTAGGAAACAGTAAGGTTGGACTTTTAAGTTCTACTACATTTCTTACTAAATTTTGAGAGAAGGATGGTTGTTCTTTGAGAGTTATTATTTGAAACTCAAGTGTCATCCAAGAAAAAAATACCTTCTGCCTCTGAGGTATGACACTTAAATCAAGATCTGTAAGGGATAGTGGTTACCTTTGTGTTATGTCATCAATTTATAAAAATGATATGAACAATTATTTAATAAGTACTAATACCAGGGCATGAATTGGTAAAGCAGTGAGGATAGATATATTCCTGGTGAAGTTCAGAATACTTCAGTGGACAGGGAATGAAGTAAATATTGAATCAGTCCTGCGGAGGATACCAATCCATACAGCACAGCAACACTTGAGAAGTTTCTCTCAAATTAAAACATATATTAATGTTTGTTAATTTGCAGGTCTGTTAGGCACAGAAGTCAATGTCAGTAAAAATACATAGAGGCTGAAATTTTTATTATTTTGTGGCTGATATGAATTAATTAATCATATATACCTGGTAAGTACACACTGAAAATTAAATACCTAATTATGACAGTCATAAGACAATGTATGTTTAAATATATTTACCACTAACATTTCAAAGATGAGCCACAAAAGAAACAATTAACAAGAACATTGAGTCAATAAAAGTAGTTAAGGGTGGGTTTTTGTTTGTTTGTTTGTTTCTGAACCACTGGTGAGAACATCAGAAACCCTCTGATTTTTTGTGAGATCATCATTCATATCAGTACTCAAAAAGTAATAAATCATTCCCAGAGGGAAGCTCCCCTGCATATCATTCCAGATTTCTTTTGCATTTTGTTCTGTGTTTTCAGATAAGACAAAAAACAGAGTAAAATGCATTAATAAATATGATGATAGAACTTTTTCTATGATGTATTGAAAACTGCTATCCTTTCATTAAGTTTCAACCCTTTTGATAATATCAAACCACTGCTGATATGCTAACATTTGATATCATTTTATATCAAAAAAGGGTACCAAAAATACCTTGCCATTGAGGTGCTGAATTTTCCATATCTTTTGACAGTAATTGACAACACAGATACTGGATGGGAAAGACCCATATTAATAGTGGGCATTTAAATACTGAGTGTCAGAAATACATTTTTTAAGAGCTTGGAGTGAACCTTAGTATTTTATTATTATTATTATTTTATTTTTTAATGTATGTAGCTGTTTTCCTATTTGTTTGACTAAAGAGAAAAAAGTAATAAATCCCACAGTCCTCCTTCAATATATAAGTAGATAGTTTTCATCATTCATCACTTAAAAATAATAAAAGGAAGTGTAGGAGTTTAATGAGGAGATTTAAAGGAGATTTAAAGACAAATAATACATGCAACTAAACATCCAAACATACAGTAGCAGGGGTTAAAGATGAACAGTGAGCCTGAATTTCAGAAACTATATTGATTTTTCTAGCTTCAGTCATGAGTCAGCTTGCATGCTGACAATGATTTGTTCTTGGGGTTTGATTATTGCTTAGAGTGGTTTCCTTATGGTTTCTGCTTTGGAAGTCACACAGTTACTGAGAGAAATGGGATAACAGCCCATTGAACTTGTGTGGCAAAATATTTATGTTCTTATTTGGCTGGGTGAAGGAGAGGAAGTATACATTTTTTAATAGTGTTAGAATGTATTTTGACCAGAAAGCCCACTGTTGAGTTGCTAGGAGAGCAAAGCCAAAATCAGAATCCAACAGGGATAGGTGGCTAGACCAATGAAAGGAACATTTTCCCATTTCCTAAAATATGTAAAGCTGAGGGAGAGGAAATCAATATACATGCAGAAGAAGTGTGATCAGCTTAAAAGCACAAAACTGAGCATATGTATTGTTCTAATCTATGACTTTGTTCCCTGAACTGTCCCACTGCTGTTGTCAAGAAAAGGCAGTGAATGACAAGAACTGAAGGAGAAAAAAACAGCAGGCACTAATGGTAGGCCTCAACCGTTTCCTGCAGAACAGCTTGATGGTGCACCAACTTTGAGAAAAGGTAATTTAAACAGTAATCTACTCTCTCAAAAAGGATACTGTTTCACCAGTCCAGACAAGAAATACTTATTTGCTCACCTGTCATTGTGTAGCTTTAAAAAAAAATAAAAAGCCAACAAAGCAGAATTGCATATTGTGTACACATGTCAGGAAGAGGTGGCATGATTACCAGATGTTTAGGTCCATCTTAGTAATCAGACACCATGCAGACTTGAATAATAGGTAAAGAACCCTTTCCCCCATAATGACATACACTTCCTTGAAAGACGACAGATCAGTTCAGCTATAGTGAAAGTGATTCATCACTTTATAATGATAAAGTAGAAACTTCATGAGGAACATGCTGCTCTCCCTGTTCTTTATTTTTCCATGGGTGAAGAACAAAGTGGCATCGATTAATTATTAATTACAAAGATCTTTTTACATGTAGGATGGTAAATTTTTGTGCTTTGCTAACAATGGTTAATTTGTTTCTGAGCAAGACTTCTGAAATATTTGAATAATTTTCTTCATGTTATATACAAAGATTTGGGAGATTAATTGTCCAGATGTTTCCTTGGGTTTTGTTCTCTCTTTCTCACGTAATAAAAATCTTTCAGCACATTTTTTTTTCCCAATAAACTTACAGTCCATCTGTTATACTTTGCTGGAGACATAAAACAGCACTGCATGTGTGTTACAATCATCCTAAAAAGAAAATCTTCACCATTTTTTTTTACAAATAAGGTGAAAGATTCAATTTTTATTTTTTAGGTAATGTCTTGATATGTTGCCCTTTGCCCTAAAACACTAGCCCTGTTCACTAATACCTTCACCTTTGCTTCTAATGTCATGAGCTAAAATCTTCAAATCCCAAGTCAGACCACCAAATATTTCTATCTCTTTTTTCAGCAGAAACTTTAGAAAAATACAGCAGAGCAAGTCTTTAATAATTATCTCATGTTTAAATACAGCAAAACTCCTTTAGAACATGTAAGAACCAATCTATCTCAAGATATCATGAGTAAAGTTAATAATGACAGTGTGCATTTTAAAAGAGTTTGTTCTTCAAACCGAGCAAATGAAAACACTGGTTAAAATGTAAGAAGTTTCAAAGCCTACTTCCTAGACTGCTGCTACAAAATGATGTCCCTGACATAGAACTGATAAGGAATATTTTAGCTATAACTATGGAAAAGTGGTAGTTTTAAAGTTTGTTTTCTAAACATACACTTAGGAAACAAAATTTGAAAACTGCTTTTGACTTCTACTTCAATTGATAACTTTATATATACGTTATGTATATACCAGAAATCTCTCTCATGTCTAGCCTTCTGAAGTCTCACACCAAAGAAAAATAGAACATTTAATAAAATAGTGAAGTAAGACAATGTCAAAAAAAACCATGTCAGTAGACCTATTGTAGTCAGAACTTTTAAAAATTTGAAATAAATATTTCTGTAACAACAACATTCTGAGAAGACAGATTAAATTTGAAATGGGTTTTAATCATCTGAAGGATTATTTCAGAGCCTTGAAGGCTTGTTAAATCTCAAAGAGTTTTCACACAGGACAAAATAAAAATTGTTAAAAGTTTTAATGAGCACTGATGAACCTTTTTTTAGAGGACATGGCAGGATTTAGCATTCACATGGTAAATGAACTAACAGTGTGAAGAAGGCTGGTGTGATGCATCACCAGCATTCTGCACAAAAACAGTCTACACTGAAAGCAAGACGAAAGCCAACTACTTTGGATTCAGTTGCCTTTGGATCCCTCTGAAGGTTACCCAGGAAGAGGAGGGGGGAAACTGCATCACGACACTAGTAGAAAGGGATGATGAAAGAGATTTGAAGCCAAAGGCATTAATGTTTCCATCCAGTTTTTGGACTACCAAAAGAAAAATTTTGATAAACTTGAATGAGTTCAGTAGAGTGTCACTTAGATGGCTGCAGGGTGGAAGGTGCCTTTTCATTAGATTCTGAGGGAATAGTCCTCCTGCTCCAGATCCTTAATTTACAAGAAATCAATGTTTAGAAAGTAGTTTTTTCAAGGAAAAACTGGACAAAAGGTGTGGGACAGGGAACTCGAATAAAAATGCAGAAGCTGGAATGAATTGGGACTACTAAGGGTCATCTCTTGATCCAGACACTTCTTAGTAAGAACTTAACTCAGAGCTGGGTATAGGCATGCACACCCTGAAGGAACAGACAACAGAGAAGACATCTGTACACTTGCTTTTCCTCTTTTCTGCTTTTGAAAGGCTTGGTCATCAAAAGAGAAAAAAACAGTCTTTCCCATACAAAAGAAATATGGTATTCTTACTAAAAATAAACATATAAGCAAACAAAAACAACAAACAAACAAACCCACAACCCTATGATTATCTATGTAAAACAAGCCATTGGCAAAAATTAGCAAAAAATAACAGATCATTTGTTTAAATGTTTATATAAGCACTATTCTGTGTTTACCAAAAAGACCATCAAAAATACAGTTATCATTAAAAAGTACTTCAAATGGCAAGCAGTGAGTGAGCTATTTGAATTTTGTATCTTAATTGCAAGTCTTGGAGTCTGTTTATCTTGGCTTCTACCTTGCCTTCCAGAACTGTATGCCACTCAGAAATGTTCATTCTAGCACCAACTGTACTCCTTTGAGAATGAAAGGGCTCTTCTCCACCAAGTTATATCACTGGTCTTTTTTCACATTATAATCTACACAAATAGTGATACCCTAGTTGTTAAGCAGTATCCTCATTTTCTTAAAATGCCTTACTTGCTAAATGATTACCTCCAGTGTTCACCCCTAACACCAGCTGGTTTCAGTCTCTATCCTCAAAATGATGACAGAAATCAGGAAAACCTTAAATAAGGAAAACCTGAAATTTCTTAAGTGTAGCCAGAATTTAACTCATGATTACCTACTATGGTATGATTTGAACAACCACTTATAAGAAGCTCTTAATTTCAGAGTAAGGTAATTTAATTCAGTCAAGCAGAATACTCAAATCCATAGCCATTCTAGTCACAGCTGAACACAGAAATATTATAAAGGCTCCTTGGTTTTCCAACTCTTGCCTGCAGAAACCTCAGGTCTGTAAACTACTTATAAGAGCCTGAGAAATGTGATAAATAAAATCCAATTAAACTTTTTGTGTACATCTGTAAAATTTCTTAAGAGGTTTGCAGACACACTAGAAAATGTTTGGGATCTGTAAACTGGAAGTTGAAAGAATACTACTCATCATTTTCTGTAAAATGGGTGGGAACCAGCTCTCAAAAAGTGAAAACACTTTTAGATAGGCATTTGGAGGGAGGGAGGGAGGAAGGGAAGGAGCGAGGAAGGAAGGAAGGAAGGAAGAAAGGAAGGAAGGAAGGAAGGAAGGAAGGAAGGAAGGAAGGAAGGAAG
>NC_048893.1:68771535-68993922 GCF_011077185.1 Oxyura jamaicensis | reverse complement strand
AAGGAAGGAAGGAAGGAAGGAAGGAAGGAAGGAAGGAAGGAAGGAAGGAAGGAAGGAAGGAAGGAAGGAAGGAAGGAAGGAAGGAAATGCATTTTTCTATTTTTCCAATAATAGATATTTGAAATGACATGTGTCACCTGTTAATGTCTGTACTGTGGCTGGAATGCCTGGGTTGGTACAAAAATCTTTGTTTATATATGCTGATCCAAGCTAAATTTGTTTTTGTTACCATTGCTTACAATAACCATATAATCAATTATTTTAATTCTAATATTCACTCCAAGGTCATGTACTGGTCTTTAAATCTTCTCACAGCAATGTATTTTTATATATACATATATAATATACATATATTTCATCATGGATTGACATAAAATACCGTATATGACACATAAGAAAGAAGCGTGTCCCCCCTCACTGAATTCACCTGACAACTCCCTGCTTCACTCACAGAAATCTCTTTTGAATTATCTCTGCTACAAAGCACAAATTACAATGGCAACAAGCACTATAATTTTTCAGTGAGAGAAGTTTTAACACTTACGGGAATATGATCACAGAATCACAGAATCACAGAATAGTCTAGATTGGAAGAGACCTCCAAGATCACCGAGTCCAACCTCTGACCTAACGCTAACAAATCTTCCACTAAACCGTATCCCTGAGCTCTACATCTACAGTCTTTTAAAGACCTCCAGGTGACTCAACCACTTCCCTGGGCAGCCTATTCCAGTGATTAACAACCTGTTCAGTAAAGAAGTTCTTCCTAAGATCCAACCTAAACCTCCCCTGGCACAACTTTAGCCCATTCCCCCTCGTCCTGTCACCAGGCATGTGGGGGAATAGACCAACCCCCACCTCGCTACAGCCTCCTTTCAGGTACCTGTAGAGAGCAATAAGATCACCCCTGAGCCTCCTCTTCTCCAGGCTAAACAGTCCCAGCTCCCTCAGCCGCTCCTCGTAAGACTTGTTCTCCAGACCCTTCACCAGCTTCGTAGCCCTTCTCTGGACTCGCTCGAGCACCTCCATGTCCATCTTGTAGCGAGGGGCCCAAAACTGAACACAGTACTCAAGGTGCGGCCTCACCAGAGCCGAGTACAGGCGGACAATCACTTCCCTGGACCTGCTGGCCACTCTGTTTCTTATGCAAGCCAGATGCTGTTGGCCTTCTTGGCCACCTGAGAACACTGCTGGCTCATATTCAGCTGACTGTCAACCAATACTCCCAGGTCCAATGATGCAGGAATGCACACCATGTCTCGCTTTCAACTGATTGTGCATCACACAGAAACCTACACTTTGTACATACAAAGAGAGAAGGATCATTAAATGCTGTAGTGGAATCATAGTCATCTACATGGATTTTCATTTCATAGAATCATGGAATCATTTATGCTGGAAATGACCTCTAAGATCATCAAGTCCAACTGTTAATCTAGCACTCCCAACTCCACCACTAAACTGTCCCTAAACACAACATCTACACATCTTTTGAAAAGCTCCAGGGATGGTGACTCAACTACTTCAATAGGCAGCCTATTCCAATGCCTCACAACCCTTTCAGTGAATAATTTTTTCTTAATATCCAACATAAACCTCCCCTGGCACACTTTGTGGACACTTCCTCTTGTCCTATCATTTGTTGCTTGGGAGAAAAGATTAATCCCCACCATGCTGTAGCCTCCTTTGAAGTAGCTGGAGAGAACAATAAGCTCTCCCCTGAGACTCCTTTTCTCCAGGTTAAATAACCTCATCTCCCTTAGCTGGTGCTCATAAGACTTGTTCACCAGATCCTTTACCAGCTTCATAGCCCTTCTCTGGACATGCTCCTGCACCTTCATGTCCTTGTTCTTCAGGGGTACACAACTGAACACAGTATTTAGGTGTGCCCTCATCAGAGCCAAGTACACGGGGATAAAATCTTCCCTAGTCTTGCTGGCCATGCTGTTTCTGATAGAAGCCAGGATGCTGCTGGCCTCCTTGGAATTCTCCAGACAAATGTGGGAAACAGCGTCAAAAGCTTTAGTAAAGTCTAGGTAGACCACATCCACAGCATTTCCCTCATCCACTAAGTGCATCACCTTGTCATAGAAGAGTAGGTTTGTCAAGCAGGACCTGCTTTTGATAAACCCATGTTGACTGGGTCTTATCACCTGGTTGTCCTATATGTGCTGCATGATGGTGCTCAAGATGATCTGCTCCATAAGCTTCCCTGGCAACAAAGTTGACTGACAAGTCTGTAGTTTCCCAGATCCTCCTTTCATCCCTTCTTGTACATGGGTATCACATTTGCTAGCTCTCAGTTGACTGCGACCTCCCCTGATCGCCAGGATCGCTGATTATTGATGGGAAGTGTTTTGGTGAGGACTTATGCCAGCTACTTCTTTACTTTTGGATGGATTCCACCTCACCCCATAGACTGTGAGTCTAAGTGGTGTAGCAGGTCACTAACCATTTCCCCTTGGATTATGAGGGCTCCATTGTGCTCCCAGTCCCTATCTACCAGCCCAGGGGACTGAATACCCAGAGAACAAATGGTCTTACCACTAAAGACTGAGGCAAAGAAGACATGAAGTACCTCAAACTTTACCTCATTTCTTGTCACTATGTTTCCCCCCACCCCATCCAACAAAGGATGGAAATTTTCCTTAGTTCTCCTTTTCTTATTTATGTGTTTATATATATATATAAATATATATATGTATGTATATATTTCTTTATAGCAGTAGTCAGATTGACCTGAAGTTGGACTTTGGCCCTTCTAATTTTCTCCCTGCATAATACAATAATAATAATACCATAATCATAATACTATAATCATAATAGTACTATATAAATTAATACTATATAAAAGTAATACTAAAGAAAACACTATATAAAGTTTTTTGTTTGTTTGTTTGTTTGTTTGTTTTTGTTTTTGTTTTTTAAAAAAAAGGCAGCTGGAGGCTGAATAGTACCATCTCTGTAACCTTACCCTGGGTTTTGGTGTTTCTGAATGGACACTGTAAGACTAGCATTTTAATAATGTGCAATAAACATGTAGCAACATCTATTATAAATGGTGGGTACCATTGTAGAGCTCGGTGAGGCCATTCTTTACAGCAACTCACCATACGTTATTCCTATGAATGTGGCACTGATAAACGTAATCTATTGAACCAGAATGACCTTCTCTGCTGCTGTAATATTAAATTACATTCCTTCCTTTTCCCCATTCACTTGCACTAGGTGTAAATTTGATTCACCTGTCTATCTTATGCTGCAGCTATCATGTTTTCCAGCTGCTTATATCACCAGGATTGACTGGTGATATATAGACTCTGTTACATTATTCTACCTGCACTTGGATTGCAGCATGTGAAGAGAGAAAGGAACAAAATACATGGGTTAGTGTACAGAGAATCAAACTAAAAGTCTGAATCTTATGCCCTTCTGTCAGCTATCAACTACTATAAGGAGACCACAAAACTTTTACCCTAACTAAAAACTGCTGTGTCAGAGGGAATGGTTAAAATTCAATCAGCACTGTATTTCTCCATTTCCTTTTATGTGTGTAGAGCACTTGATTTCACTGAAGAGGTACAACAGGGTGTTGCATCTGGCCTGAGGTCATTGAAAGTGAACAGAGAAACAAGCAAATCACCTCTCTGTATATGATTTGTTTGTAACTTACTCCCTTTCAATTGGAGCTTACATATAACTACATGAAAACCACCTGTCTTGTGAACAATGTCTAATGAAGCTTCTGTTACTGTCTTCTGTCCCCTGTATTCTTCTTTCCATTGTAACAATTTCTTACCTTTAGGAGCTTTCAGTCAGCCAACAGACACAACCCTTGTGGCTGGGCTGGATCTACATATGTACCTTGGGGACTATATGCCTCTATTGCCTTGACTGTCTGGCTCCTGCCAAACAAACTGTTTAACAGCCTCGCTTTACTTTTTTGTTCAATAGAGATCTTAATTTCAAGGTCCCTTTTCCACCAGTGGCAGATCTGCACAAAACATGCAAGATCATACCTGTACATCTGATGGTTTTAGTTGAAATTTCCACTGGGTTCAAAGTTGTGAGTTGAAAACACTAACAGACAAAAGACAGAGGTCTCACTTAAAACTTACTGCTGTAGGAAGGAAACCTAAAATATACTTATATTAATAGTGTCCAGGTTACATTAATGAGGTGTGTGCATTCTTTGCTCCCTATTTTTTTTCAGCTAGTTTTCGTGAAGTTACAGAAAATATGTAATTTTATTATATACACAACATAAATTCTTTGATAGTAAGTTCATTAAAAGTTTTATCCAAAAACTTTTAGAAGACAAAACAAAATAATCAGACTAAACTATGAGAAAATTTTAAACCATGAAGAGATAAAAATGTTCAGGTATCTCAATCCATATGTTATTAGTAATAAAATTAACAAGGTGATATATAACAGCCATATCATTGCTGTTACCCGTTTGTTTGTTTCTATTGACTAAATCATGACATGTTAGTCTTAGGTTCTGAACTTTTAAACATTTAGGCAGTGTATAATTTTATCTAGCCAATAAATTCCAATTAAATCAGTGAAACCATTCATATGAGCAAAATTCGTAGCTGGGAGTCAAGATCTGAGGCTTAGATAATGAGCATTTTATGGCAGCAACTTTCTGTTATTTATTTGGACTTTTCAACCACTGGCATGCTTTTGGGCACTGCAAGATGTTAATCTGAATATATATTAGAAGATACTGGGAACCAGTGTCTGGAGCACCAGGAAATTTTAGTCTACCAAGGTTTAAATATAAGACTTTTAGAACCACCTCACCAGTCATATTGTTTATATGTTACAACCCTTCTTTGTTTTCTGCCTTGTTTGCATGGTTGCTCATTTCTGGGGTATAATAGCTGAACTTCTTTGTGCAATACATAAAATCAGCCACTAAACATAGCCATATGTGGTGGTTTTACCGTGCTAGGCAGTTGAACACCACAACCGCTCTCTCACTCCCCCTCCTCAGATGAGGAGGGGAAGAAGTAAAGGAAAGAACAACTCACGGGTTGAGATAAGGATGATTTAATTAAAGAGGGAAAAAAAAATATATATATATATATATATATAATTAAGGAAATATTATTATTAATTAAACAATTCAACTAAAGGGAAAAAAAGGGAAAGGGGAAGAGGAAGGGGGAAAGGGAATAACTAAACAAAACAAGTAAAGGCTATGTGGAAGTGCAGAGGAAAGAAATTACTCTCTACTTCCCACAAATGAGCGATGCTTGACCATGTCCTTGAAGCAGGGCCTCAACGCACGTAGCTGGTGTTCAGGAGGAGGACAGACGTTTTTGCAACGAGAGCCCACCCCTCCCCTCTTCTTCCTTTTTCCACCTTTTATTGCTGAGTGTGACATCATATGGTATGGAATATCCCTTTGGTTGGTTTAGGTCAGCTGCCCTGCTGATGTTTCTTTCTCATTTTTTGCCCACCCCCTAGGAGGGTCAGAGAGAGTCCTGATGCTGTGCCAGCACTTCTCAGCAGCAGACACAACACTGGTGTGATACCACTGCTGTTCTAGCTACAAGTGCAGAGCGCAGCACTGTATGGGCTGCTGCAGTGAAAGTTAACATCCCAGCCAGACCCAGTACACCATAGCAAAAATTATTATGTATTACTAGGTTATTCTGCATATACAACTTTCTTGTTAATAAGGCCATGGAAGGAATTAGTGATATTTATAAATATATGTTACTGACATATCATTCTTGTGGGGTTAATGTTCAGTGTAAAAGATACATTTTCATATCGGTGCAGGTTTAATACCATGTGCTCTTGCATAGTATAAGGACTTCCATATTTTTTATTCTGCAATAAAAAGAATAGTAATGAGACCTTCCCTCTTACAGATCTTACTTAATTTTTAGAGGAAAACTTGCTGGAATATATAAAAGTTACAAGGAGTTATCAGATCTCATAGAAATGCTTTCTGTTTAACCCAATGACTTGAATCCCTTTGACTTCCATGGGTCAAGGTATCACAAATTAGCAGAAGTAATGCAGCATGTTTGACTATTGCTTTGTATCTTAAAAAGGAAAAGAACAAGAGGATCAGAAGGCAAAATGAACAAACTACAACAAAACATATGAAATGGTTCTTACTATGCAATATAACCATGTGGCCATATAGATGAGAACAAAGTATAGCATCCCAAAGCAGATGGTGAACATGAATTGAAGCTGTGATCTCTAAGTTGCTGTCCCAGTAAAAAAGAACTTTAAAGTGTTTACATTTGTGGTGGGCAAAGTGATACGACACATTACCTGGCAATGATCCATTGTGCTGAACCAGCAGAAGCAACAGTGGGAATATTTGCCACTTAAGTTCTGTCATGAGAATACAGAAAGTCTCACACTAGAAATGAAAGCAGGGTGTGCATGGGAAACAGAGAGGTCGCTGATGAGGTAAAGAAGTGCTGAGCCACCACTGTATTAGCTGGAGCACTGACAGCAGAATTGTCCATGGGAAGTTTGGCTGCTGTTTTTGCTATCTTTATTTACGACAAACAGGAACGGAGTATATTGTATATTCAGGGTAACAGCTACTTGTTCCATGTAGGATGAACGACGCACTGCAGACACTGCACTGATTCCTCATTTCATATGAGAAAAAGTGACAATGAGAAAAGGACTACATTTATTGACAGATATCAATTGCCTGCCCCATACTCTGCTGGTAGCAACCAGTGTGACTTCTCGGTTTAAGCCACTGCTGCTGCACTTTATGGCAGAGCTCGTACATAGAGTAAAACGATGATGAAAACTGCAATGCTGTGGATTTCATCCAGGACATATACTCTGATCCCTTCAACATTCTGTGCTCTGTTAATAGAACTAGACAGTGGAAAAAATAATTAGCAAGAGAATTTCACTCACAACAGAAATGAATGAACAGGTTATTGTCTTTATTATGGGCTTTTTCCAAGCTACAAATGACAGTAATGTTCAGAGAATCCCCTCCACATTCCCTAAAGCAGGAGGTTTTTTGCAAGACAAAACTGAAAGGTGCTTTCTACCTTGTTTTGACC
Source organism: Oxyura jamaicensis (assembly GCF_011077185.1). Taxonomy (NCBI): domain Eukaryota; kingdom Metazoa; phylum Chordata; class Aves; order Anseriformes; family Anatidae; genus Oxyura; species Oxyura jamaicensis. The sequence continues at coordinate 68,986,855 of NC_048893.1, read as the reverse complement.
AAGAATTTTTCTTTTCATTATATCCAGCTTTAATGTAGATGGTATGAATAGAAGAAAATATAAGAACAAATGGGCATTGCCTTAAAGAATTTGCTGGAAAGCATAAGTAAATAAAACACATGCACAGTAATAGTACAGTTTTTGGCATAATTAATGTATACGTTGCTGACATAACATATTAGAGAAGAAAGAGAGGAATGCAACAAGTGATACTGGTTTGATGTAGCACACACCATGAGCTAGTTTTCTCACTCTTTAGGCATTTCTTAGCAAAAGAAAACTCCATGTAGTTCAGCACCTACTTCCTTCTTCTTTAGACTGTTTTGGCCAAAAATGAACACTCTTCTGTTCAGACTGTTTCTTTCCACTCCTAGAAATACAACAAAATTGAGTCATGCTGACAAAACAAAAAGATTACTCCCTGGCACACTGAACTTTAGAAATTCCTAATTAAAGTTAAAAAGGATCACAGAATCTCTGAGCTAGACTTTCAGGACATCTTTAGTGTCATTTTTGCCAGATTTAGGAAGTTTAGGAAGTTTAACTAAAGTTGCAATTCAGTGCCAAATACTCAGAGATTTCCCTGGCTATCAGGGGAGGTCCCAGTTGACTGGCGGCTAGCAAATGTGACGCCCATCTACAAGAAGGGCCGGAGGACTGACCCGGGAAACTACAGGCCTGTCAGTTTGACCTCAGTGCCAGGGAAGCTCATGGAGCAGATTATCTCGAGAGTCATCACGCAGCACTTGCAGGGAAAGCAGGCGATCAGGCCCAGTCAGCATGGGTTTATGAAGGGCAGGTCCTGCTTGACGAACCTGATCTCCTTCTATGACAAAGTGACGCGCTGGGTGGATGAGGGAAACGCTGTGGATGTGGTCTACCTTGACTTCAGCAAGGCTTTTGACACCGTTTCCCACAGCATTCTCCTCAAGAAACTGGCTGCTCTTGGCTTAGACTGGCGCACGCTTCGTTGGGTTAGAAACTGGCTGGATAGCCGGGCCCAAAGAGTCGTGGTAAATGGAGTCAAATCCAGTTGGAGGTCGGTCACTAGTGGCGTTCCCCAGGGCTCGGTGCTGGGGCCGGTCCTCTTCAATATCTTCATTGATGATCTGGATGAGGGCATTGAGTGCACCCTCAGTAAGTTTGCAGATGACACCAAGTTAGGTACGTGTGTCGATCTGCTCGAGGGTAGGAAGGCTCTGCAGGAGGATCTGGAGAGGCTGGACCGATGGGCCGAGGTCAACTGCATGAAGTTCAACAAGGCCAAGTGCCGGGTCCTGCACCTGGGGCACAATAACCCCAAGCAGAGCTACAGGCTGGGAGATGTGTGGTTAGAAAGCTGCCAGGCAGAGAAGGACCTGGGAGTGATGGTTGATAGTTGGCTGAATATGAGCCAGCAGTGTGCTCAGGTGGCCAAGAAGGCCAACAGCATCCTGGCCTGTATAAGAAACAGTGTGGCCAGCAGGGCCAGGGAGGTGATCGTCCCCCTGTACTCGGCTCTGGTGAGGCCGCACCTTGAGTACTGTGTTCAGTTTTGGGCCCCTTGCTACAAGAAGGACATAGAGGTGCTCAAGCGAGTCCAGAGAAGGGCTACGAAGCTGGTGAGGGGCTTGGAGAACAAGTCTTACGAGGAGCGGCTGAGGGAGCTGGGCTTGTTCAGCCTGGAGAAAAGGAGGCTTAGGGGTGACCTTATCACTCTCTACAGGTACCTGAAAGGAGGCTGTAGCGAGGTGGGGGTTGGTCTGTTCTCCCACGTGCCTGGTGACAGGACGAGGGGGAATGAGCTTAAGTTGCGCCAGGGGCGTTTTAGGTTGGATGTTAGGAAGAACTTCTTTACCGAAAGGGTTGTTAGACACTGGAACGGGCTGCCCAGGGAAGTGGTGGAGTCACCATCCCTGGAGGTCTTTAAAAGATATTTAGATGTAGAGCTTAGGGATATGGTTTAGTGGGGACTGTTAGTGTTAGGTCAGAGGTTGGACTTGATGATCTTGAGGTCTCTTCCAACCTAGAAATTCTGTGATTCTGTGATTCTGTGATTCTCACACTAGTGGGAACAGCAGCTGCACTATTATTTTTACCCGGACTTGTGGTCTCCCCGAAGAAGATAAGTTAAAATGGACAAGAAGGCATAATTATTTTTCACTAACCAGGACTTCAGGTCTGTGAAGTCTTGAGCACCAACTGTGAGACTTGGTCAGTCCCACAGTTACTTTTCTCTAGACTTTCCTGTGAAAGCACGTCGAAAACACTGCTATGATGTGCCAACCAGCCAACTCTGCCCTGGGGGATCACAAAAATGGAGAGAAGCTGTGTCACTGCACTGTGGATAGAAAGTATAAGCCTGAAATACTCAAGTACCAGGGTGAGCAAGGAAAATCCTGTCCATCATCTGCCATGTATCATCTGCTACGTTTGCCCTCCATGACTTGCACAATAGGTTACAGCACCTCCCTGAGATCTGAGAGTTCAAACCCTAAAAGACATCTTACTTTGATTTTAATGAAGGGTGAAACTGGTCCATGCAACTCTGTACCATAGTCCTAGCACGAGACAGGAGAAATTGAACAAGCCACATGTTGAACACTGAACTGCTTGCTGTGTTATTCAGATCTGAAACACCAGAATCCCTGATCAAAAGCATAATTACAATATTCCTGGGTACACTAATCAAGAATATTTTCAAGAGCAAAGAGTTCATAAAATCCATCTGTCTATGGAGTTCTGTCTCCCCCTGAAAGAAGTATTATGCTTTGTCTCTACTGTTCAATATAGTTAATGTTTTATTGCAGCCCACTGTGCTTGGTGCACACAAGAACAACTTGCTGCTGTCTGAGATGAATTGGCTTGCATATTTTCATTTGTGTACTTCACAGGCTCTTAGACATCCAGAATAGTAGCTAACTAAAGTTAATGAAAGAATTATCCAAAGAGAATCAAGGCCCAAATGTGACATCAAAAGGTACATGAAGATGAACAGCACAAGCATTTGGCAGCATCTTGAAACACCTGATAGAAAAATAACTACAGTGTATTTCTGCTACTTCTACCTGCTGCCCAGTATTCACTCCCTTCTAGATAGCTATGAACTAGAGAGAGAGAAAGATTAATTTGGACTGGATTTTGGTAATACTGCCCTCATCTTGATGCCTCTAACTGATTCCTACTTGCTGTTTTGAAAGTGGAGCTAAAGAGAATGCATGAGAGCATTTTTGGCTGAATAAGAAATCTAGCTAACTGTACAAAAGAAATAGAAGAAGAAAAAGGAAAAAAAAAAAAAAAAAAAAGCAAGTAGTTTTCAACTGGATCACAGAACAGATTCAGCTGAGCAGATCAGTCTTCATGTAAGACTGAGGCAAGAGACAGGATACCGATTCAAAACAGGAAGATGAGTCTGCTCCTTAGAGCAACCAGATGCTCTTAATTTCACAACAATCACTTTGGATCTGGACTCAGTATGCTTTCTAAAGCCTTTTCACTGATATAAACACAATACTACAGCTAGCCATGATCATTAAAAACAACTATCAATTGTTTTAAATGGAGAGATGAAAGCTTGTTACTCAGTTTGCACAGCAGTCCCCATTTTATTTTATTTTATGTGTTTGAATAATTGCTGACTATGATGGGAGTATAACACATATATCATGTTCTCATTATACTGAAGCCTCAAAAGTATTTTTCAAAATTCTTCTTGAATTTAAACAAATTCAAAAACTTTAATGAAACTCTGAGCAAATATATATATATATAACAATTAAAAAATCCAACTATGAAACCTTGAAAAAGCAAATATATATATATATATAAAACAATTAAAAAATCCAACTATTAAACCTTGAAAAAGGCCTTGGTAGATTTATTGAAATAGTTTGAGGAACCTAGGCAAGAAAGACACAGTATAAAAACAGTGGTTATTTGTAGGAATAAATGGATTTTTAGTATCCCACTTTGATAAGTGAATACCAATCTATCTGCTGTCCATAGCCTTCTTACAGGGTTCAAAGTGGAAAAACTTGGTTTCGTCTTGAAAATTTCCACTGGGTGCATTCCAGAATAGGTATTTTTGTTTTTTCTCTTCTTCCTTGTCACACTTTCCAACACCACACTGAATAAAATAAATGGTGCCCAGGCTAGGATCTTTCACACTTTCCCACCCCCTAATCCCTTCCCCAGATAATCAAAACTTCAACTACTTTTCCTCCATAGTACTTCTGCTGCAGGCCTACTCCTCCACATGCCTAGGAAATACTGAACAAAGGAATGCAAACCATTTTTAAGGACCTGCTGGCATAATAAATGAAACACAGTCAAAATTTCCAGGGTCAAAAGTAGCAATTCAATTTTAAGAAGGAAACAGGAAGCAGCGTTTGCAACTCACAGGCTCTTTTAGAAGCCAGATCTCCTCGATCACTTTATCTTTGTAATTATTGTTTAAACTGTATTTACAAAAATAAGCAAAACCTTGCAACCAAACTCGGAGGAAATCAATAAGCACAGACTGGTTTTCATCCTGTCTCTCACTGCTCTTCCATTGCAGGGGAGAATACGAATTTCATAGTTAAATACAGAAGAATTGGTAGAGCTCTCTTTTAACTTTACTAAATTCCAGCTATCTGTTTATGCTACTACCCTTTAGCTACAGAATTCCATAAAACTATATTAGTTAAAATGCACATTAATTTTATACCAGCACAGATCTATTCTGTTCTGAAAGCAAACTACTGTGCTGGTAAGCATTGTATCAAACCACAGTACAAAGTTTTGAAACAAATGGAGATTTACCCATAATATAAAATAAAGCATTTACAAGTAATCACACATTTAAATTAAAATATGCACAATTTAAATGAATATTTAAATTCTATTTATTTAATATTCAACTATATGATTTAAATAAACAGGAGTGATTTAGGTATACAATAATTACTAGTGTTATGCAGGATGCTGTATTATTTCCCTATGTTTTAAACTAGGTTTACTTAAAACGATCTATTTTTAATGAATATTTTTCTTTGTAGAGGACTATTAGCCCTTTTATTTGTTGATGGCCTTTTATTAATGTAAGAGATACTGCTCACTTGAAGAAACCAGAGACAGATAAAAAATAGAACTGACTGTACACAGGATATTTGTAAAGTCCAAAGAAACAATGCAGTGAGGGCTGGAAAACTTATCCTGTACACTTCTTGTCATGCTTAATACATGACATCTCTCCATGGTATACTCCTGAAATTTTTCCTAAGCTAGTTTTAAATGTTCTTAAATGTACAAAGAATTCCATTCCTTTTGTGAGACTGTAAATATAAAAGGCTATATATCAAAAATTCCAATTTTATCTTCTCTATCTTAATTCTAAAATGAGGTTCCCAGGTTCCCATTTTTGGTTCTCACACCTTTTAGGACTCTTCATCACCTTTTTTTTTTTTTTTTTTTTGTTTTTGGGGGGGGGGGGGGGGCAGGGTTCTGGAACAGTTTAAATACATGTAGTCAACAAACCAGTCAATAAATCTACATGAAAACAGCTTACAAGAAACAAGAAGATTACTACATCACTGCTGTCTGCTAAGCTATCTGTGTAACCTCACTTGCTTCTTACACACTACCATAATTCAGTGTAACATTTACAGCTTCAAAGTTTCTTTTGGAAATACTATTTCTTATGTTGCTTCTTTTTATTGAATAACCATATTTAGGAGTATTTTACCTTAATCAGCTTGTTGAAGAAAGCACTTTAATAAAACCTAAGTTTCTAGAACTTCATGAACAATTTATTTATTCTGTACACTAGAATAACATCCACTCTATTAATACAAGAGCACTCATTGTATGGGTGATCCATCATTCAATTTCTTTAAACCAGTCACAGTAAATGTATAGATTTGTTTCATCATGATACAAGGAGTAATTCTTTCTCTACCATGTACCAGGGAAGAGACACATACTAGTTTGTAGACCGTAGGAGAGCAGCAAGGAGAAGAAATGACCAAATGGTTTACATAGGTGTAACTGAAGGATCCAATCTGCATACAAATGTAGAACAGAAATAAAAACATGACCTTTCCTATGCTACTGCAGGGGTGATATAATAGCTATCTGTGGCTACTAAAGCCTTGTTTACATATGAGCATTTTCCCGTATAAAGGTGTGAATTTGCACTATTCACATAGCACTTCCTGGAGGTCCACAAATGTTCTGTATAGAAGTACACATGTTTTTTGTTTGTTTGTTTGTTTTTCCATTTAATCAGGAGCAGTTGTTGTTTGGGAAGGAATGGAAGATGATTAAAAAAAAAAAAAAAGAAAAAAGAAAAAAAAAAGCTTTCACATATATGTGTGTCCACATAAGGGAAATATCTCCTAATACTGTATCAGCATATTAAGGAAAAATGTTCCACACAGGTAACAGTCAGTAAAAAAAAACTCAGGGAAACATCTATAGTCAGTGAAGTATATTAAATCAGCCACAAGATCAGCTGCAGTCAGGACCTAGGAATTTGAGAAAACTACTGGCACTGATTTAAGGTTCAGCATTGACAGAGGACTCAGGTTTTCTCAATGACCATAGTAACAATGCTTTTAAAAGAAAATTCTTAGAAGGTATCAGAGAAGTCTACTATCAGTTACTGACTTAGGTTATAGAAGCCCATCACTAAGAAGAAGCTCTAAGAATTTGATTCATGAATGGATGGTTTAGACAAAAAAGATGTTTGTTCACTGATCTCATGTTTGAGCTACTGAAGACTAGACCTAGACGCCTGCAGTCAGTTTCTTCGGCTTGTCATTTGTTATGCTCTCCCAAAATTTTGGACTTGAAATTCCTCTCTGCTTTTCTATACCAAACACTTCACAAACTGTGGCAACATCAACAAGATACAAAGAGAATAAAAGCTTAAAAACCACCAGAAAGCACTAATTCTTCCCTGGAGCAGTCCTCACATAACTACAGAAAAGGACTGTCAAGCTGGTTGGTGATAGTGCATCATGTTACACAGTCATATTTCTTGATGCTCAGGGGTGCTACAAATTACTGCCTTCCACTTACCTAAGTAGGTAATCAAGAACATCTGCGGAAAATTCACAACCAAAAGCCTGAAACTGAGCTTTTTTGTCAGTAGCATGTTACAATCCACTTCATTCTAAATGACATTGAAATAAAAGACGCTGTCATGATGTCACTTAAATATACCACAAACTAAGAGGCACGTAATTATATTCAGACTAAACCTGTAATAGTTGATGCTAACATTACATTTCCATTAAAGTCTTAAATGTAAAATAATTTTCCAAAATGACTTCTTCTGAACAAATATTACAGTAGTTAACATGAAAATAGATACTTTCCATACTGCTAAACACATAAAGAATGGAAGCTGTAATTCTGCCTTTTTTTTTTTTTTGTCTAAAATGCCTACTATATACCACCCTGCTCACACACAATACTCAAAATACTACGATTTCATACTTATCATTTTATGATATGTAAAAGCATGAAAAATGTTTTTGCAAGCTGCTTTGTGTTCAGATCTACGGATGGTAGATGCTTTTTTACAAACTTCCAAAGACCCTGATGACACCATCATACAGTATTTTAAGCCCGACACTGTTTTTATTCCGCAGCAAATTTATTTTTATTTCTGAGGGGAAGGAAAACTACCATCTGGGTCAGACTTGGCTTAGAGTGCTTAGTGAATGGGCACTAAATTGGCAACCTCAGTCTTGAGCAGATCCAGCAGTGAGAACTCAGAGAATAAAAATGTGTGTAACGAAATAGTGCCAGGTCAAGCTAGGTTTAAGCTGGCATGAAAATATGAGAAAGAAGTTTTACAATGTCTGAAAGTGTTTTACTTAAGAATAGAAGTCAAAAATGACCAGTCAGACAAAAAACAAACAAGCAAGCAAACAAACAAAAAAAGCACCAACAACAAAACACTATAATATATCCATTGACCACAGTGTGAAATTACTCTATATTAACAAGCAATGAAAAATATCTTGGTTACATAGCATGTGTTTAAATAACAGGTCTTCCTCAGGATTGTAAGTGTTAAAGCAAAATTGTATTTCACAGTTTGTAAACAGTTAGGAACACCAACAGAACCTGCTTTGGCAGGGGGATTGGACCCGATGATCTCTTGAGGTCCCTTCCAACCCTTAAAATTCCGTGTTTCTGTGATCCTGGCACACATACTAAGTTACAGTATTATAAATTCCTAATTTACCTAATGTTTTCAATATATTATGTCTTGGTTGTATCAGCAGGGTAATCATCTCTGCCTTACTAATGGCACTGCTTAAGGAATCCTGGCACACAGTTCTTTTGCAATAAGCATTTCATTCTGTCAATAACTTCACTTTCAAAAAAATAAAAAATAAAAATAAAAAAATCTTAGCTTTCCATGATCTGCTTATTCTAACAGAGCATGAAAATTCAATTAACAACTCTACCTTATATAAATTCTTTTATCTACTTGGGAAAAGTTCTAATCCAAACTATTGCACCATCTATGTGTCCCAGGTTTGGCTTCAGTTGTCTGTGGTTTGCATATTTGGACTTGCGATATTTTTACTGCAGTTTTCTTTGTCAATGCCAACTGTAAGTTTTTTTGTTTGTTTGTTTGTTTGTTTTTTGTTTGTTTTTTTTTTTTTTTTTTTTTTTTTCCGGTCAGTTGGGTACTCTGACCAACAAATCTCCCTTCTCATAGTATGAGTGAGATAACTGTCAGTTAGAGGGGTTTGGCATGCTTAGGACCCTTTTTCACTTCCCAAGATCACAGAAAAATAAAAGATGCAGAGACAGGCCCATAAATCATATGAAGAAAGAAATCATTTGTATTATACTAGGAGCCCAGTAACACTGAACTTAACAACCTTTCTGTTATAACAGAATTTTCAGAGGCTATAAACATTCACACTGGACTGCAGCTTGGCATAAAGTGGTGCCTTTTGACTCATCCACATTTTAGCCTAAACTGTCTTTCTCATTCAAAGTCAGTGATGGTACACAGTGCTCTCTATTCATAACAGATTTGTGAGGTTTGTGCAACTGCTACAGCAAACTCTACTGGCTAGCTGAAAGCAAAGCTCTGGGGGAACGAGTTCTTGCATTCACATAAGGAAAATTAGTGTGATTTTCGGCAGGCTTTCCATCCTATTTTTTCTTCACAGAAAAAAAAAAAAAGAAAAAAATGAAAAAAAAAAGAAAAAAAACCTTCCCGACTACTCCTCTAGATGGACTAGCATATAGCAGTATGCACTAAATCAACTTCTGAGCATGTCCAGTTAAGTTATACAAAGTGCTGTTTCAATCAGTCTGATTAGCTCTAAGCTACACTCTGAGGCTGGTGGTGAATTTCAAGACGTAATTTCAAGACGCAATTTCAAGACTCTAATGTGTAGTGTACCATATGCAGACTAGTGAACCTACATTACACCCTTTATAAAGTTGAGCAAGTATTTCTTTACAAGAAAGGATTTCTTTACAATAAATTTCTTTACCCTGCTTCTACTACAAAAAAAAAAAACAAACACAAAACCACCCCAATGTATTATTAAAATATGACATGTAAATCTTCTTAATATATAAACAAACTTCTACATTAAAAGCTTATGAATCTAGTGTTTTCTCTACCAGACACATAGGCTTAGCTTACAGCAGAGTGGGGAGGGTGAGCACCAGTGAAACAGAAGTCTGAACCCTATCTACTGTAGCAAGTGGGGAAAAAAGAAGGGTAAAAAGGCAACACCATTCTCACAGAGAAGAGAATGGGACTGGATAGACTACATGTTTTGGATTCCAAGAAAGGAAGAAAAAATTACTTCCTAAAGCAAAGAAAAAAAATAATAATTGTGTAGGTAATGAAATGTGTATTCCCATGTACTTCAAGATACTCATTGTCTCTTGTTGAACTGTTCTGTTTTGCCCCTGCTTAGCAACAAGAGGCAGGAAATCTTCTGGTATTAATATTTTCTTTGTGGATATTTTTGTCCATAGCTCAGGAGTAAACAATACAATACAAACAGACAACTCATAGTAGAAAAATGGTTGAAAGTTTTTCAGCTATTCTGTAGATGGCCAATAATTTAGTATGCAGTATGCATTACTCTGACTGGTGTAAGGAAGCCTGAGAACACAACAAACCTAAAGACTAACAGTTGGCTAAAGATTTAAATCAATACGCATATATTGGTGGAAAAAAAAGAAAAAAGCTGCTGTTTACCAAAGCTTTTTCAAGTGCAATGCGAGCCTGCTTTGGTGTTACTTATAAATGGCTTCCTTTTTTGTGGTTTTAGTCATTACAAAACCTACAAAATTGCAGGTACCATGTCTATACACATCAAATACAACAGATATCTCTCCCTAGCCACCTGTTGTACAAACAGACAGTGGATATCTCTTTACAACAGGATGGCTCTGTTTTTCTTTGATTTAGCCTGATAAGTCCTTGCAGCACAGCACAGCAACTTGATACATTGCAGTACCAGTCAACCTCTGACCCTTGAGCCACATGGTGTGTGTGAGCAGTTGGACTGTTCCTCCTGTACTGGAGATGTGCTGGCTCCTGAGTAACCTGCAACCTTGGTGTATTCAGCGGTGAGCCACAACAGTGTGCTAAGACTGTTCTCACTACCTCCTCCTGGATGTACACCAAACCAGACCAGGTCTACAATAAAGCAGTGAGATCCTTGGGTAATGAATGTTATTTTTCACCCAAGAAACACTTCTCAGCCCTTCTGGGACATATGGACTGCATCTCACAGTTCTCAGCTATACAAAAATCATATGACGGTAGCCCCAACAAGACTGTCTACCACTGGCAAAAAGCGGTAGGTCATACAGTAGACAATAGGTAGTAATGGGTTTGCTTCTATTAAAGATGCACTTAACAACAGAGAAACTCTGGTAGAATGTTATCAAGTAGCAAATGTTTCGGAGTTTAGTAATCTTTCCAGTATTTTCTGAAATCAACAAAATCTCCCCTGCCATTGCAGTTGTTTGTTGTGATGTAAAAATCTAGATTTGAATCCTAACACACACAATTCCCAAGTTCTTCCTGATGCTGAAGTATAGGAAGATTATTATCTTGTTTTATCTCCTTTATATATATATATATATATATAAGGAATATCAGAACTGAATGAACTTCTTATAGTCCACCTCCCTGTAGTGTAATGCTACAGGTTTCTGGAAAGTCGACTGCATCACTTGCTATGTCTTTGACTGAAAGTACCAGCCAAGAATTTACCAGGTGTGCTAGGATGCAATGAGTAGTGTCAAAACACAATTGAAAAACTAAAGAGTAAAAAGTTAGATGACGACTAAACACTAGAAGGAGGAGCTGTTCAGCAATGGATTAGGGTCAAGAATGGCAAGTACTTGGCTAAACTTTTTCATTTAAAAAAGTCAAAAAGCTCCACCCAAACAGCTCAGACTGATTTATTTCAACCATTTCTACTATACTAATTCTCATGTGGCTTCAGAACTGGACCATTTAACTTTTTCTAGGTCATCACGTCTAGATTTCTCCTACACGTTATTTAGTAATAATATAAAAATGAGCACTGAAAGGAAAGAATCAGTCTAAGAGTAGCCCACCCAGAAACTCAGATATTGCTGGGTGGTCTGTATCTGCCTCTCCTGTGTTAGGATAACACTGATGTACTCCTGTGGGCGGGTGGGTAGATACCGCCACTGGATGCTCAGTTACTGGGATAAAACATATTCTATTCTAGCACGGGTAAGAATGCATTTATGAACTACTTTTTCACTAAATGAATGTCTTCAAAGCTGTGAACATCTACAGCTACCTTTGCTTCTTCTCTCCCAGGTAAAGAATAAGGTTTAGTAATGTTATTAGGAAAAATGAACCCTCTCAAAATTCTTTTTGTTCTCAGAGTAATAAAAATAAAGAGGTCTTAAACACAACTGGAAAGTGTTTTTCAAGTGCCATGTTAACAGTCTCTATTCAAAAAAATTGTGTAATATGCATAAATATAAGTAAATTTCACGACCTTCATGGCCAGATGATTGATAATCTCTAAGTAGAACATAAAGTATTCTGAGTGAGAGCAGAGAAAAACAACAACAACAACAACAACAAAAACCTTTGCATTTCAAAATTCTATATAAAAGACTTTTATAACCTACATTAATTGTTTGTTTGTTTGTTTGTTTGTTTGTTGCATTAGTGCCACTTCTGTCCTTGAATTGGGCAGGATGTCAGAAAGGTAACTAATCAACCCCTTCTGAGGCAGAGGCTTTATTTAAATGTCATCTCTGATACTTCACCTCTCTCAGCCAGTTCCTCAAAGACCCTTAAAATACAGTCTGTTATAGAGCATGTTTTATGATCAGAAAGTTTTTCATATGATTTATCTATCTTGCTATTGTACACACCATATTTTAAATCCTGTCTGTTGAGAAAATGGACTGTGTGTCAATTCCTTCTTCCCTAAAGAAGTTTTGTGTATATTCTACAGTCTTGTAGACATGGTCAAGCTTCCCTTTTCTAGGTGGAAGAATATCTCTTAATCTCTTCCGACATGTCATGTTGTCTAGCTTGCTGATCCTTTTCATTGCTCTACGTTGGAGTCTCTCTTACTCGGTTCATTTTTTCTTGAAGCATGTTGCCTAAACCTGTACATGGTACTCCCACAGAGGCTATATGGGATTACTTTATGTGTCTTGAAAGTTATATTTGTGTCTATACATCCCAGTACGGGGTTTGCTTTCTTGCAATAGCATGACACTGCTGACTAATGCTCTGCTTGTGTACTGAAATAACATCTGTACCCTTACTATAAAGCTGCTCCTGGAGCCCATCCTTTACTCATGCACTTCACCATTCTCACATTAAAGCCTCAATGCAATGCTGTGAACTTGTCCCCAATAATTTTTATTGTCTTGTTCTCTCTCTATTTTTTCCCATGTTACAAGAAAATTTGATCTTAACTCATAATCTGCTTTACCCAAAACAACCTATTGTGAAAGTATGATGTCCCAAGCAGTTTTGCAGATCTGTTCTGATGGTACCCTCCTATGGATAATACTTCCTGAGCATGTTTATGTTATGAGAGACAATTTCATGCGAAGGTATGGCTAAGATTATGAGGTACTATTTTTCCTTCTGTGAAAAGCAAACCACTGAGCCATTTTCTGAAGAAGTGTACTTTTCACTTGATGTCCCTAGAATAATTTGAATCTCAGAGAGCTATTTGCCCTCACTGATGTCAAAGCCATAGAATCACAGAATCAGAGAATGCTTTGGTTTGGAAGGGACCTTAAAGATCATTTACTTCCCACCTCCCTGCCATGGGAAAGGACACCTTCCACTAGACAGGGTGAAATTAGGGCTGCTCTATGTCCCATGTACCACTGCTCTCCTTTACATATTTGCATATTTGTAGAAATGACATTTTTGCAAAGTCTTAACTCACTTTCTTGGATGCTTACTGCTATTTGTCCCCTATAGATTTTGAAAGATTGCAATTCAGTCTTAAATGAAAGGCTTTTTTCCACTGTTATAACTATTAGCACTGGCGGTGTCCAACAATGGTTTTGCTAGCACTGACACACTTTTACAACTGCATGCCCTTAATAAAACTCCTAATGTCATACACAGCACTAAATGAAAGTGGCCTGAATTTCAAAGAAGCTATGTAAAGACCTTGTAGGCTTATTTCAGACCTGTTGGAAATATAACAAAAGAGTACATAAGTGTTGGTAGAAAATTGGATGAGATTCCCATCTCACTGCTGAGGCCTAAGACATACAGAAGAAAATTATGTATTTATTTTTCAGAAGGTAAAATAAATAGGTAATTTATTATTCCAGTACTAACACTGGGATTTTAAAGAGGTCACCCTCTTTACATAGCTACTGGAAGCCTTTTCTAAAATATTCTCAACAACAAAAACAACAAATTAAAAAGAATGACAAATCTTTTGAGTAGTCACGTACTGACATAGAATAAGTGCTCTGCATTCCTTTGTCCATTTTCAACACTCAGAAGCTTTTAGAATTAAAAATTTGTGAAAGTAGAAGTCCGTATTTTAAAAGCCAAATGTGCTAGTGTAGAGAAAATGCAACTCTGGGAATATATTTCTGTATTCCATACTTAAATAAAACATTCTCTACCCAGGAAACATTACCACTTACCTAATTGAATAAAGAAGCATGGGATATGAAAGGTAAACCCATCATTCACTATGGCCATGTAATCATGCTTGGGAAAAAAACCTTCACTGTATCATGAAAACTGAAATAAAAATGGTCACCTTTGATGATAAAACCTGAATTCTAGCAGCCAGTTTCATTTCTGAAGACAGAGATCCACATCTCCATATGAGCAAGATCCACATCTCCAATATGAACAATTTCTAAACTAGTATTTGACAATAAAGCTTCCGTTTCAAAACAATTTTCACCTTTGCTACCTCTGTAGGTTTATTCCATGTTATGGATAAAGTTGTCACTTGTGTATAACTGGCTACAAATATCTTTCATTTTGGTGAAAGTGAGAAAGAAATCATAGCATATTTTTTTTAGGAAAGACATACTTTTGTTTTGAGAAACCTGATATTTTTGCAAGGCAGCAAAGTATAGTGTACCACAGCCAAATTGAAGAAGATTCATTGCTAATGCATGTCCAGGAGCTAGACAAAAGATACAAGTAACAGAAAGAAACTAAGTAAGCTGAAGAAAAAGATGGTTTAATGTTTCTCAGCATTTCTCCCATAAAATATATATATATAAATAAATCAGCATTTTGCACATCAAAAATGCAAAGAAAAATAGGTATTAAAAATGAAAGTATCAGTATTGAAAATAATTTAAATTTCAAATAACAATCACATGATTAAGAAAATTTATATTGCATAGTATATTGTTTTAAGAAAAATGAATTAAATGAAATTAAAGGAGCAAAACTTAAATACAAATACAAAAGCCAAAATGGACTCAGCAAGTGGGGCACAAGTGTATTGGGGAGAAAGCTCTCTGGACTTAGTACCTGGGATTTAAACTAGGTTTGATGGGGGAGGGGAGTTAGAAATGACACAGAAGGTCTGGGGGATGTTGTCACTGCTGACACTGATGAAGACAGTAGGGAAAAAGCTCTGAGTTGTCCCATAGGATTGTCCGAGGGCTCCTCAGAGAAGGTAATGATCCTGATACCCCATCTGGAATCTTCTTGCCTCCCTCTATGGTTAACTGCGTCTGCTGCTTCCCTAAAATGGGTGGAAAGGCCTTGCAGAGAGATCTTGACAGATTGGAGAGCTGGGCAATCACCAACCACATGAAGTTTAACAAAAGCAAGTGCCGGGTCCTGCACATGGGACAGGGCAACCCTGGCCATACATACAGACTGGGCGACGAGACGCAGGAGAGCATCTGGGGGTTGTGGTTGACAGTAAGTTGAATATGAGCCAGCAGTGTGCCCTGGTAGCCAGGAGGGCCAACCGTATCCTGGGGTGCATCAAGGACAGCATTGCTAGTCGGTTGAGGGAAGTGATTGTCCTGCTCTACTCTGCGCTGGTGCGGCCTCACCTTGAGTACCGTGTGCAGTTCTGGGCACCATAGTACAAAAAGGACGTTAACCTGTTGGAGAGTGTCCAGAGGAGGGCGACGAAGATGGTGAAGGGCCTAGAGGGGAAGACATGAAAAGCGGCTGAGGTCACTAGGCCTGTTCAGCCTGGAGAAGAGGAGGCTGAGGGGAGACCTCATCGCAGTTTACAACTTCCTTGCGAGGGGGAGTGGAGAGGCTGGTGACCTATTGTCCATAATCACCAGTGAGAGGACCCACGGGAATGGTGTTAAGCTGAGGCAGGAGAGGTTTAGGATGGATATCAGGAAGAGGTTCTTCACCAAGAGGGTGGTCACACACTGGAACAGGCTCCCCAATGAAGTAGTCACTGCACCAAGCCTGTCTGAATCTAAGAAGCGATTGGACTGTGCACGTAGTCACATGGTCTAAAATTTTGGGTAGACCTGTGCAGTGCCAGGAGTTGGACTTGATGATCCTCTTAGCTCCCTTCCAACTTGGGATATCCTATGATTCTATGATTATAGAAAAAGCCTGTATATCAATGCGCAAAGCATGGGAAATACAGGATGAGACCAAGATCTGTGTACAGTCATGGGGCCACGATCTCATTGTAATCATGGAGACGTGGTGGGACAGCTTGCATGACTGGAACACTGTCACGGAGGGCTATGTCCTCTTTAGGAAAGACAGGCTGGGGAAGTGAGGGGGAGGAGTTGCCATTTATGAAGGGAGCAATTAGAGTGTACCCAGCTCCACCTGGGGGAGGGTGAAGGACAAGTGGAGAGCTTGTGGGTGAGAATTAAGGGGCGGGCTGGTATGGGTGAAACTGTTGTGGGGGTGTACTATAGGTCACCAGATCAGGAGGAGAAGGTCAATGAGGCCTTCTACAAGCAGCTGGAAGTAGCCTCACAATCCCAGGTGCTGGTTCTCATGGGGGACTTCAATTACTCAGACATCTGTTGGGTAAGCAACTCAGTCAGGCACATGAAGTCCGAACAGTTCCTACAATGCGTTAAAGATAATTTTCTGATACAGGTGGTGGAGGAGATGATGAGACTTCTGGATGCTTCTGGACCTTGTTCTTACCAACAGGGATGGGCTTGTTAGGGATGTGAAGGTTGGGGGCAGCTTGGGATACGGCGACCATGAGATGGTGGAGTTCAAATGGAACTTGGTGGAAGAAGTAAGGCAAAAAGTAGTATTGCTACCCTGGACTTCTGCAGAGCCAATTTCAATATCTTCCTGGACCTACCTGGGGGTATCTCATGGGGTAGACTGCTAGAAGGTAAGGGTGCTTGTGAGAGCTGGGCAACATTTAAACAGCACTTCTTCCAAGCTCAGGATTAGTGCATCCCTAAGAGTAGGAAATCAGGGAAGGGGGGCAGGAAACCTGTGTGGATGAGCAAGGAGCTCATCAACAAGATCAAAATGAAGAAGGTCTATGAAATGTGGAAAATGGGCCTGTCCTCTTGGGAGGAGTATAGGAGTGTTGTCAGGGCCTGCAGGGACGTGACGAGGAAGGCTGAAGCCCACCTGGAGATGAAGCTTTCAGAAGAGATAAAGAACAATATATATATATATATATTAAGTATGTAAACAGTAAAAGGAAGACTAGAGATAATGTGAGTCCCCTGCTGAAAGAAGGGGTTATCCTCTTAATGGGGGACACTGAGAAGGTGGAGATACTGAATGCCTTCTTTGTTTTGGTCTTTGCTTCAGAGACTCCCCCTGGGACTCCTGGACCCTGGAAGGAGGAGAAAGAGTCTGGGAAGTGGAGATCTCCCCCCTGATTGACGAGAGAGTGGTTCGGTACCATCTGAGTGGGTTCAATGCACAAAAAAACCATGGGCCCTGATGGGATGCATCCGCGTGTGTGCTGAGGGAGCTAGCAGAGATGATTGCCGAACCACTCTCTATCATCTTCACAGGACCTTTCATCTTTGAAAGGTCCTGGAGAACAGGAGAAGACTGAAGACTGAAGGATAGCCAATGTCACTCCGGTCTTCAAGAAGGGCAAGAAGGAAGATCTGGGAAACTACAGGCCAGTCAGTCTCACCTCTGTCTCTGGAAAGGTGTTGGAAAAGCTTGTTCTGCATTCCATCTCTAAGCAATTGGAAAAGAAGAAGGTTATGAGGAGTAGTCAGCATGGATTCACCAAACGGAAATTGTGTTCAACCAACCTAGTAGCCTTCTATGATGGTATTACCAGCTGGGTAGATGGGGGGAGAGCAGTAGATATCATCTACCTTGACTTTAGCAAGGCTTTTGGTACTGATACGGGGCTTGGAGCATATTTCCTATGAAAAAAGACTGAGAGACCTGGGTCTGTTTAGCCTTGAGTAAAGAAGACCGAGAGGGGATCTTATCAATGTTTACAAATATCTTAAGTGTGGGAGACAGAGGGATTTGGACAAGCTCTTTTCAGTGGTTTGTGGGGAAAGGACAAGGGGGCAATAGCCACAAAATGGAGTACAGGAATTTCCGCACCAACATGCAAAAGAACATCTTCACTGTGGGGGTGACAGAGCACTGGAACAGGCTGCCCAGAAAGGTTGTGGAGTTTCCTTCTCTGGAGATATTCAAGGCCCATCTGGACACCTACCTGGGCAACCTGCTCTAGGGAACCTGCTTTGGCATGGGGTGGACCCAATGATCTCTTGAGGTCCCTTCCAACCCCTACAATTCTGTGATTCTGTGAAAATAAAAACATTTATGCTGTTATTTACAAGCTTACATACCAAGTTATAGAACTTCCAAGTGCATCAACTTTGTGTACCAATTGGTAAAAACTTAGATGCCTGTTTGAATCACCTTTAAATGCAAAGGAAGCTTCAATTTGTCCTTTTCAAAAAAAATAAAAAAATAATAATAAAAAAAAAGTATCTGCAAACTTTAAACAGAAATAGAAAATAAAACCACTGCTTTCCTCTTAAGACATAGGTCCCTCTTTCATCCAGTTAAGATGCCAATTACACATCATATGTTGATATCTGACTTAACTGCACCACATAATAATTGGACATCAAACAGCTACAGCTGAATTCACAACTCGATTCCACACAAATGCAATTTTAAAAACTCAATTCAACACTTTCTTGACTATAAGTGAACTTAATTCTCTGTCCTATTTTCACTTGAACAGAAGATGTTTGAAATTAACAAGCTAGTACAAAAATAGCCTTAACTGAAGGAACAGTCCACAGCCTCAATATTTAGGAATTAATTTCATTTTCATACTCTATTTTCAAACTTCCAAATAGCAACAGAACTTTGAAGGTATAGGTCAGATTCATTCTTCAGATTCTTACTCATTCCTCTTGTAAACATTTAATTCCACTAGAGAATTATGCACTAAAAATTCAGAAAACTTCACATTTCAATACATCATGTCATCCTAACTCTTTCTCTTTGTGTATATGCAGTATGAAGCAGTCTTAATTTCACCATCATACCTCTGAAAAGCAATATATTGGATTTATTTTTTGTAACCATAATTGCAAAGCTGGAGAATCTTGAATGACTGCTTTTCCTTTTCCTTTCTTGACTTTTTTTTTTTTTTTCTCTTAAAGGATTTAGGACTGCTAACTATGACAGATGCTAAATTATAAATTTAAGCCAAGCAGAAGATGAATGAAGCATGAAATAAAGACAAAAAAAAAAAAAAAGTGCATTACATGACTGATGGTGTTATACTGATACTGGACAGTGGTGAAAAGAAGCAATGTGCTTGTGTGTTATTGAGAAAAAATAAGTTGTTGTGTACATATACAACAGCTTTAAGAACATCTGATAGCCAAATTCTAGTACAACAAAGTTTCTTAAAGTTAACAGAACAAGTTATAAGAACTAATCTTCAGATATACAAATATCCACAAGGAATTTAATTCTAAAAATAAATGTATAATCAGCTTGGAGCATATTCACCTCATTATAAATGTACAGTTATATTGCTCTCTTTCCATGTAGTGGTAAAGATCAGCTTTCTGTGCATTTTGAGATTCTTTCCCAATTTACATATTCGACTTGTCAGACCCACATATAAAATTCAGTAATAATTAGTCAGAATTTTCATGGAAGGGACTGTAATATTTGGCTTAGGCAGAATATCTATCTATCTTGTCTTGTATGCCATGTGTTTAATTTAGCTCAAAGAAGGCTTACAGGACTACCAACTTGTAAAAAAGAACACAGAGTTTACTTGCCTAAATTCCTTCAATACCAAAACTGAGGGCTTCCCAGAGAAACAGGCAGAAAATTATTTTCAAATAAATTAAAAAAATAATCCTTACAAGAGGAAGGTGAACTGAAACTTGTTACAATTTGAGGTTCTGGAGACACAAATTATCAGCAGGATTAAGTATACCAAGTATCCCAATCACCAATTCAAAATCATTTATTTGTGCACAGATGATCTCTTTTCTGCTATGCACACATTCACTCACTGTTCTCTGACTCTAGTAGGTCGTTATTTACTCCTGCAGTTCAGGCAAACATTTTTCTGCTTTGACCTGGATATGGGAATAGGATATGGATAAACAATAAAAAATGTCTGCAGAAAACAAACGAACAAACAAACAAACAAACAAACAAAATAGCAACTCTCTAACTACTGTAAGAATGTGCAATCTTATTTGCAGTAAAATGAAGAAAGAATAATAGGAGGGAACGGTATTGTATAATTACCAGCTGAAAGAGAGATTCAACCTAGACGGTCTGTTGGAAAGCAGCTTCCAACAAAAGTGCTGCACTGAATTTAAAGGTATGTATTCAAGGCCCACTTAACGCTAGGAAATTATTGCAATAACATCAATGAAGGTCTCCTTTGGAGAAATCCTTACTGCACCAAATACATTAAATCAGATCACAAACATTTGTAAGAAGTGACACAGAAAGTAATTGAAGAAAGTTTCAAATGTTGCTTTTGAAATGACCAATATAAATTTAATGTAATTTATACTCTTATTTTGCAATATGCTCACAGCCCTCTCTGAGTGACCTGACATGCTTCAGCATTCATGTAACTTACAGTATAATGATTCAGTTCTGAATGCTTCTGATTTAGTTTTACTGTACATTTAGCTCAAAAATACATGTCATTTGTGAGCAAATCCTTATAATAATTTGCTCTTCCCATATATAGATTATGAAACTTCTCAAAAAGAAAAAGCCTCCCCTCCTGACTCCTCACTATTCTGTTTTCTTATGCTGGATTTTAAGTATTTATTTATTTATTTAGGGTGCCCTCCCAGCAGGTGGAAATTCTGGCTTTCAACCTCACTTGTCTGATAAAGGAATTGAAACCAGGCCTCTCACTTCAAGAATGTTTTAATCAGTAATCTGTCATAGAAAAGGTGGGCACTGTTTTTTCTCTTTTAGCAGAAAAATGAGTAAGCTGGCTATCCTTCTGAAAACTCATCTTTTAGCACTTGATTATAAAAGATTATTCCAGACTGTGTCTGAAGATAAATGTATTCTTGTACTTCAGCATTAGGTCCAACAGGGCTTGGGGACACAACCTTGCTTAGTTGTATCTTCATTGAAGTTTCTTTATGTTATGGATCTTATCCTGAGGCACTTTTTTTTCCTGCACTTTAGGAAGGGAGATCAGGCACCTAATACAGTTCCCCTGTAGTGGTGGAGGTGGCCATTAGACCAAGAGCACCAGCTCTTCTAGTAGCCTAAGCTTGGATAGTTTGCCATATGGGACTTCTGTGGCAGAGGCTCATGCCTGCACCACCACCACTGTTTTCCCTCCCAGCCGTTTCAAAGGAGAATTCATTCAAAACCAACTTGTGTATCCAAAGTAAAAAGAGATTTCTTCTTTGCATTGTTCAAAACCAAGCACCAGTTTTCAAAATACCAGTTTTCTCCACAATGAGGAAACAGCACTTCTTTCACAAACAACACAATGATATTGTCCTCCATTCTCTATTTGCAATATAGTCTGTTCTCCATTGTTTTAAAAGTAACACTTACTTGGTTCACTGGAAACTGTCTTTCTGCATTATATAATGTCATTACTTCTACATTTTTCATTTACATTAGAAAAAAATTGCATTTAATTTTCTTGTATCTGAAAGTATTTAAAATTTTCATCTTGCAAAATACAAAAAAAGAATGTATATAGTTGATGGAAGATATGCCATTCCACATATTAAAACCCTCATTAATTATTCAGTAGATAAAAGAGAAGAAAGAGAATCTGGAAAAGGATAGTGAAAAATATTATTTCTGCACTGCTTTGTAAAATTAACTATTTCAAGCTGCTTAACCTTAGCTGGGAACACTCCATGTTGGACTGGAGCTCTTAAGAAAAGGAATCTGCTGCAAATTAAAATCTTGTCTGCTGCTTTTGAAAAGGAAAAATTTAACAACACTTATAACGTGGAGCCACCTTCTTTCTCCTTTTATTGATTTGAAAATTTGTCACATTTCAAATGCTTATTCCCATGTGTCATCCAGAGAGGACCACCCGATGTCATTACATTTTAAGCAAACTTTAGGTTCTTCAAACTTTCAGTAGTCCTCTGCACTCATATCCTCCTGACCTATTCTATTTGGCTCTCAAACACCATCATTAAACCAGACAAAGAACAACATGCCCTGGCTTCTTTAAAAACATAAAAGGACAGGAAAAAAAAGCCCCTACAATCTCAAGGTGCATTTATTCAAAAAGATTGGGAAAAAAAGATATTTCCTCCTTTTGGTTAAAAAATAAATTAAAAATCCATAACACGTCATCATAAACACTGCTACAGTTACAGAGGCCATAGGCTTCAGCTTTAACTAATCTCCACAGGAGGTATAACTGCTGCAGTAAAATATTCAAATAATAGCAAGCATCAGCTGATGTGAGAATAAAATCTTAATGTTTATGAACTTACAAAGAACAGTTAGGTCTTATTCCTGGATCATTAGTGATTTGGAAATATACACATGACAACCAGGTAGTCAGAATGAGTTAGAATTTGGAACATACAAGAAAAACGAACAAGTTACATTGCACTATATTGTGTTTTTGTTTCCTATAAATGCCTGAATTGTATTCCAAAACCTGCTCAGACCAAGTGAAAGATTTACTTATGAGCAAATTTTGTCCTGCTTTCCCCTAGGACATACATGGAACTACCACTAAATTCATCAAAAGCCACTTCCTCTTTTTGTTGAGTTTTCTTCTTTTTTGACTCAGGTTTTCCCATTTGCTTGCATTACATATAACAATTTAAAATAAATTCTGTACTTGAGAACTGTGGCATGGGGGAAACCTCTCAACACACAGAAGGAATTATTGGTTGGTAACTCCTGAAGTGAAACCAAGTTGATTTGTTTAAGAATACTCCTCTTTCATCTAATACATGTTTCATGTTTCACTGGCTTTTCAGTTCTAAACACTGCTTGTTATGAGAAAAGAAAGAAAGCTGTGTCCAATTTATTCATTTAGAATCAAAGAATGCAGCAGATGTAAAGTTTAATCTTTTTTGATCTGGTACATGCTGTCTTAATGAAGTGAAATTGCTAAAATTGCTTTCTCCCTACTTCTTTCACATGATGTAGCAAAAATCAAAAAGAACCTCTGTATCAGAAAAACAAATGTTAGAAATCAAAAAGTGCTTCTGTGAAATTCAGGCCACAACACTGAAAATGAAGCACTGCTCAGGATTGAGAACAAGTACGCTTTTTATACGGATACCCTTAGAAAATCACAAAGTTTATATGGGCTCTCATCATCCGAGGTCTTTTCTTTCAAGATAAAAGAAATATTTAAAAAATAAAATTCAAATATAAAACAATTTTCCACTGACTCAGCAGAAATTAATTATTTTAATGCTAATATTCACTCCAAGGTCATGTACTGGTCTTTAAATCTTCTCACAGCAATGTATTTTGATATATACATATATAATATACATATATTTCATCATGGATCGACATAAAATACCGTATATGACACATAAGAAAGAAGCGTGTCACCCCTCACTGAATTCACCTGACAATTCCCTGCTTCACTCACAGAAATCTCTTTTGAATTATCTCTGCTACAAAGCACAAATTACAATGGCAACAAGCACTATAATTTTTCAGTGAGAGAAGTTTTAACACTTATGGGAATATGATGCAGGAATGCACACCATGTCTCACTTTCCACTGATTTCAACTGATTTCAACTACATAGCCTGTTTCAGTATGTGACTACCCTCTTTGTGAAGAACATCTTCCTGATATCCAGCCTAAACCTCCAGTGTCGCAGCTTGACTCCATTCCCTCGGGTCCTATTGCTGGTCAGAACAGATTGATGCCTGCCCCTCCGCTCCCTCTCATGAGAAAGCCGTTGACCACGATGAGGTCTCCCCTCAGCCTCCTATTTTCCAGGCTGAACAGGCCAAGTGACCTCAGCCACTCATCATACATCTTCCCCTTTAGGCTCTTCACCATCTTTGTAGCCCTGAACACATGCTGACTGGGCCTGATCACTTGGTTGGCCTGTACATGCTGCATGATGGTGCTCAAGATGATCTGCTCCATAACCTTCCCTGGCACTGAGGTCAGACTGACAGGCTGTAGTTCCCCAGATCTCCCTTCCATTCCTTCTTGTAGATGGGTGTCACATTTGCTAGCTGCCAGTCAGCTGGGACCTACCCTGATAGCCAGGGCTGCTCATAAATAATATAAATGATGGAAAGCAGCTTGCTGAGCACTTCTGACAGCTCCTTCATTGCTTAATTAAAAATACTTAATTAAATACTTAATTAAAAAGATGCTAAAGGAAATAAGCACTGATTATCTCAAGACAATATTTCAACAACAGACCTTGTGATCATGTCTTTCTTACTGTTCATAGCCCACCATTGTAGTGGAAGATTTTGTCTTTCTTCTTTGATATAACTAGTGTTGGTTAGTGTTATTTTGGAGGTGTCCATATGGCTTGAAGACTGTCAAAAGCAAATGTATAAACTGTAGCTTCAAGGTGATGGGTTGTAATGAATGGTAGAGAGAGGCCTGATCTGCCAGAGACTGACAACTGGAAAATATCACACCAGGATGAATGAGGAGCCATCCAACTGGATGACTTATATGATGCCTAGATCAGACCACCAAGCACATGCAGTAGCAGGGTAGGGTTGGGGAAGCTCCTTCAAAAACTGTGATGGAGATCCATCAGCAGACCTGAACATCAAAGAAAGAGAAGGAAAGATCCCTGCCTTGTTGCAAGTCAGGTGAGTTATCTGGTCCAGATTGGTAAAAGGTTCCACCCACAAGACAGAGACCCCTGCCCAAACCCATCAACATGACTTCTTGCCTCGGTTACAAGTGAGGTTGTGTCTGGGAACACAGTTGCCCTGATGTGGCCGTACTGATAGTTGGAAACAGTGATTCTGTAGAAACAGCTCTGTCAGTGTGTGAATGAGGCAGTATAGTTTGCATTCATGTGGCTGCGTATGGTGTCATTATGTTAGGCAAGATATAGAGGATAATCAAAGCAATAGTAGTAAGATTAGCCATTAAAGCAGTTGAAACATGGTGTTATATAATGAAGGACTCTATAACTCAACATACGCTGCGGAAGGAAGGGAGAGATACTTTCTATATCTACATTTGTTATAACATTTAATTTCTGAATTTCACAGAACCATAGAATGGTTTGGGTTTGAAGAGACCTTAGAGATCATCTGGTTCCAACCCCCCTGCCATGGGCAGGGACACCGCCCACCAGACCAGGCTGCTCAGAACCCCATCCAACCTGGCCTTCAACACCTCCAGGGATGGGGCATCCACAGCTTCTCTGAGCAACCTGTGCCAGTGCCTCACCACTCCCTGAGTGAAGAATTTCTTCGTAATACTAATCTAAATCTTCCCTCTTTTAGTTTAAAGCTATTACTCCTTGTCCTATCACAACTCCTTGACAAAAAGTCCCTCCCTATAAGGTCACCTCGGAGCCTTCTCTCTCTAGGCTGAACAACCCCAACTCTCTCAGCCTGTCTTCCTAGTAGAGGTGCTGCAGCCCCCTGATCATCTCTGTGGCCCTCTCTGAAGTCGTAATACTTCTGTGCGTTTCTTGTGCTAGGGGTTCCAGAGCTGAAAGCAGGGCTCCAGGAAGGGTCTCAAGATACCAGAGCAGAGGGGGAGAAATGACTTCCCTCAACCTTCTGGCCACACTCCTTTTGATGCAGCCCAGGATATTGTTGGCTTTCTGGGCTGCAAGAACACTTTGCCAACTCACGTTGAGCTTCTCATCAACCAGCACCACCAGATCCTTCTCATCAGGACTGCTCTCAATCTGTTCTCCTCCCAGACTTTATTTGTGCTTTGAATTGCCCTGGCCCAGATGCAGGACCTTCCACTTCGCCTTGTTGAACTCCATGAGGTTTGCACAGACCCACCTCTCAAGCTTATCAAGGTACCTTTGGATGGCATCCCTTCCCTCCAGCATGTCAACTGCACCACACAGCTTGATGTCATCAGAAAACTTGCTGAGGGTGCACTCAATTTCACTGTCCGTGTCACCAACAAATACGTTAAATAGTGCCAGCCTGAATGCTAACCTGGATATTGAGCCATTGACTGCCACTCTTTGAGTGTGACCATCTAGCCAGTAAGAGATCACTTTCCTAAGAGATTGCTTGAAAAACATGAGAATCAACTTCACAGTCTATTATCACCATTAAAAATCGTACTATTAAAGCACTTATTACATTGTGCTTCAAGTATAAATAAAATCAGGTACATTTCAGTCATTGCTTACAAATACTATCATTACTCATATAGATAGGATCCCTGGAAAGCAGCTTAGTACAGTTATCACAATGAAAATCCAATGCAAAAAAATACTAAATCTAAATTTTACATTCTAGGTATTGCTATCTATTTTGTGCTCTTGAAAATAAAATTGGGTTCATATAATTAGACTTCTGTGCTTGTCCCCACTGGCAAATATCAGAATACCAATAAATATAGTAAATTCTTCAAGTTACATTATTTAGCATGTCATTTAAAACAATCTGAGACACAGCTTTGAAAAATTCCTGTGAACAAGTTTCTTAGATGCATATGCTTTCAGAGAGAACACTTATCCACTTCAAGCTTTTCTTCCCAACTTCCTTGTGTAGGCTTGAAGAAAGTTTCTCTCATTTGCCTTCCTACTCTGTATGACAATCTTTCTGTGTCATGGCAACAGTTCTGCATTTATGGGACTGTCTGCAGCTCTGCCTGCAGGAGAAGTGCCCCTTGACCCTATGGGACAGAGGCAGATTTGTAGGTCTTGGTCTTCATGGGCTTGAAACTCATTTCTACAGCTGCTTTACTGTAGGGATAGATTTACTTGAAAAAAATAAAAAGAAAAATTCTCTAAAGTCGTCTGCATGATTAATGGCTCTTAGCTTCAGCTCCTTGCCCCATACTCTCCTCCCCTCCACCATACGACACATTATATGTTGTAGTTTAATTTTAAAATATTCCAGGATCTGTTTTTCCTGTACAACACAACACACTCAACAGCAAACTTTAATGCCCTCTGTTAAAGTGATAGGAGTAGACACTCGTCAAAACACACGTATCATTTTTTTTAACTTAAGCATTCTGCATTCAGCTTCAAAGCATAAGAAGAATAGTTTTGTCTGAGTAGTGATTCACATTCAAACAGAATGACAATGTGTGAGGTACATTTTGTACTTTCCAAAAACATTTTATAACTCCGTCTTTTTTAAAATACATCAGAAATGTCAAGGATTTACCAAACAATGTAATGCCAAGAATACCATATCAAATTTGTCATCTCACAAACTTAATATATGCTCTTTTTTAAATGGGCAGTACTATACATTGATGAAGTCATAAAATCTACTCAAAATACAAAGTACTGAAAATCCACTGGACAGCATTTTCCACACTTGTTTATCCTGAATCACTTCTATTGTTTTCTGAGGAGGTCACACATAACCATGACCTCAGACTTCAGTGTAAAACTGACGTTTTAATATAGACTGAATGGGGTAAATTATCTATACAAGAAATGTAAGGACCTAAAAGCACTCCAGAAAGGACAATGATTGAATTGTTCAACAACTTAGCTGTCTATGTTTTAACCTTTTACTAAGGTTACTGTAGACAAATGCCTTGTCAACAGATACTATATTTTTCTAACAGGCAGCATTTTCCTCTTACTGTTACGCTAAGAAGTTTATTAAAATAAAATATGTTTGGCACCTAGTTTCTAGATGCTAAATTTAGATTAAATCAAAGAAGTAACAAATTATTTTCTTAGAGAAATTGAAATCTGACATTAAGTTTTTAAAATATTATCATTAAAATAAAAGTGAAAGTAATACAAAACCACAAAACTAAGACATTTCATTTCAAGTTGATGTAAATATTATTATTATTATTATTATTATTGAGACTGCTAGATGAATCTTTGCTTTGGCAAATCTGCCAGTGATAGGAATAGAGAATTTATTGGCACTACTATAAAGTCTAAGTATCCTACCAAAAAGCAACTGGAAGCAGGGCTCACAAGGAAATGTATTCTTAGATATGCATGAAAGTTCAAAACTCTAAAATTTCTAATTAGAAATCTGTCATAGTGAAATACTCAGATTTCAAGACAGAACATATGTAATGTGGAAGTTCAAGCAAATAGTCAACTTACAGGATTGATTGAAAATGGTGATAATGTTTCAATGATAATGTGATAATGTGAAATGGTGATAATTTATACCTTGAATAATTGTGTGTTTTGTTGTTTTCCTTGTTCTTTTTTTCTTTTTTTTTTTTTTTATAATTTAAATTGCTGCATTTTTATGAGAAGGTAAAAGTACAAACCCCTTGTAAAATTACCAAGCTTTGGTTACAAAAAATAAAATAAAATTTATGGATTTTTTTTTTTTACAGAGTCACTGAATATTATTTTTTATCTTTTTAATAGTGTTCAAAAAATATAATCTATACTAATACAAGAAATAACAATGAAAAGATGCACCCAACGTGTTACTGAAGTGAGTGTAAAATAACAGATTTTTTTTTAATTTTTTTTCTTTGTTTGTTTGTTTGTTTGTTTGTTTTTTGAAAGAGTTGTAATATATGGAGAACTTACCTCTAGGAAGAAGCTTGAAGACTTGCAGGAGTAATCTCTAAAAGAACCTATCAAAACTGAGAAATTTTAGTGCCCACATGAACTGAACTTGTGATATGGCACTGCAGCATAGTGAAAATTCAGGAAGGATAGCAAGAACAGTCTATAACAACATTTGATAATGCTGCACTTTGTGTATTCACATATCCTTCCATGTACCTGAAAATTACCACTTGTGTAAAAACAAAATGTTCACAACACTTCTCAGGAATTGAAGAGGATTTAGCACAACTAATCTAGCAGAAGAGCAGGTAAATTTTGATTAAATGTCTAAGTGGAAATTTGGAAGTTTTTGAAAAAAAAAAATTCTAAAGCAGACCTATTTTAAGATGGGGGTGGGGGAGGGGGGGGGGAAGGGGGGGGAGGGCAGTCTATAACTCTGCCAGCAATCTCAGCCTAAAAGAGAGACTGCTTTAGACTCAACAATTGAAAGCATGAGGTGCCTTGTAAACACAGATGATGGGTTGAGTGGTTCAAAACACATTGTTTCTCAAAACTTTATGCTCTGTAGCATACTAATTACAACTTTTACAATAGCATGTGATCATTCCAGATTTTCATGTCATTTCTGGCATATTAATTTGGAAAAAAAAACTTGTAATTGTCAGAGCAAGGACACCCACAACTTTCCAAAAGTAAGGTTCCTCTAGCAGGCACTTCAATTTAAAATTCTGTAAGTAAAGCAATCAAAACAATATTTTTTTTTCTGTCTTGGCTAAAACACACAGATATTTTAATTACTCTAAATTTTAGACACTTCATTTAAATATAAAAAAACAGTGTAGAGTTCAACACTTCAACCACACAGAGTGCACCAAAACCAATATGAGTTATTACAGGACATTTAAATTTAACCACATATCATATCTTGCTAATGTTGTAAACTCTCACTAAACTATTTCAAGCTTGTCTAGTAGGTTTCTGAAATGCTTTCTGCAACAAGTGCTCTGTTGCTACTTCAAAAAAGAACTATTACTTCTTCTCATGTAGCTGATTCAAAAAATTGGAAGAGGTTTTTGCTATGTAAAACCCTAAGTGTGTGACCTTTAGTAAGAAGAATGTTAGATCACATGTACATTAGTGGGTCATTCATGAAAATAATTTGACCATTTGAGAAAACTCAACTCAGGAAAGCATCTTTCCTTACTATAACTCAAAAAAAGGCTAACATTTAAATGCATAAATCCAATCTCTTAACTGGGTCCTAATCAGGATAAAGACCTAAACTGTATTCTCTAAACAACTCCTTAAGAATAGCCATATTAAAACTTAAGCAAAAATGAGTTTCTGGTATAATGGAGAGCAAATTCTATTAGATTTTATTTATTTATTAAAAAAAAAAAAAAAAAGATTCTGTGCAACCACTTCTTTAGTAAAACACACTGAAGTTATTTGTTTCTGTTGGCTTTAGTTTATTTACCTTTGATTCAGGAAAAGTAAACACATTTTACTCGAGAATCTTATATCTTATATATTGTTCTACAACTACTATGAAAATGGATTCAAAAACTGATTTCTTTATAATATACTTACTCTTAATAATATTAATATTTTTTTTTCTGCATCTTTTCCTGCAAGTTCCAAAAAATGTTCTGTTGATATCTAAAAGTCAGTGAGTCACACATGGAAACAATTCCACAGTTCATGTTGGAAAATTATTTCCACGTTAAACAAGTACATTAAAAATCTAGTTCAGTCTTTCACATTGTGGAACTGTAGGATATTGTCTGAGCGAGGAGTGAAATATTAAATCATTACATACATTATGGAATGCTATGTTTAGCACAGAAGAATCTGCACTTCAATTTTGCACTTCAATATATTTCTATTTTTATAGTAAGATGGCCAAAACTTTCTGAATTTATTCACAGAAGAGAAGGAGTAGTAAGCTGAAAATAGGGGTACCTGCAAATTCAGGAACAGTTTACTGAAAATAATTCCATGCACAGGTAGGAATGCCCAGTATAATTCATGTAGGTTGTCCTGCTATTCTATGAAATATAAAGAGATATGGAATCTGACTGCAGTTTCTTTTGGAAAATGCTTAGAATTGAACTCTATCCTGAGGTGGAAATCAAAAGACATTGAAATTTGATGTCAAGCATGAGTATGATTCTGTAGACATTATTTGAGTCTCAGAGTGTGAAAAAAAATGAGAATGTTCAGAAATGATTCTGTGTTTCAAGAAGAACATCAATATCATTAGTTAACATCAATACAATTAACTTTGCATGCAGGCATGATCCAGGAAAGATGCTTGAGGAGTTAGGAGCAAGAAAAAATGTACCAATGCAATTGTGACCAATTTTGGTTGAGACAGCTGACCAGTATTGCAAAATAAACTACATTAATTGTTGCTATGTATAAAATTCTGTGCAATCTACATTATAAAATATGAACAGCAGTTTTAAAGGTTACCTTTTACACTAAATTAAACATTGCATCAGTCTCTCCAGCTTTTAGTACTCAGCCTTTGGCAATGTAAAATGGAAGCACTGAATATTTGTTATCTGAAAGAAAAATCCCACTTTAACATGAATGCTGATTTCTGTTTAATTCCTTATCTTCTATTCATATACTCCTTATACCACACCAGCTTCTGGAAAGAACAACCATACAAAGTTCAATTAACTTTCACAAATCCACTCAAAATTTTCATAAAGGTTTCATTATATGTTCTAACACGTGTTTTAGGCTTTCATAATCACAAGTATGACAGCCTCATTGCTAATACATGTGGATAACACCCTAGAGACACATGGTTTTTTCAAACACTGCAATCCAGCACTGCCAACACACATACACTTTCTATCTAGTTTCATATGCATTAGACAGCTGCACAGTAAACTACAAAATTTACTTTCAATATATATCCCCAAACCACCAGTCATCTTCCTTGAATACAATATGAAAGTTCTTTTCTTCTCAAACTATTTATTTTCCTCAAGAAGTTCAACTAAATATTCTATCAGAGGATTACTGTATATCCACCTCAAAAAACAGTGATCTGTAGAGATTGATTCATAGCTTAAAGACAGTTCTAGCTACTTTTACTCACAACTTCCACACCCAGAGGAAAACAAAATCTAACGCTATAAAAATTCCTACTTGTGGGCCAGTATATATAGAGAAGGCAGAAAACAAAATCTTCATAAAGAATGTATTAAAATCAGAGTAAAAAAAATAATATATATATATGTTAATTCAAAAATACAATTAGATAATTAACAGTGAAAAAAACATAGGTAAGGAGAAAATGCAGGAGCATAACAGAAGTAAGAATAAAAATTCCATCTTTCTTTCCAACAGTATCTATGCAGCTAGTCCTAGAATCATGCAGAATAAAAGGTGCCCTTTTTCCTTTTTTTTTTTTTTTTTTTTTTTTTTTTGGCAACAGCACTTACAGCACTTCAGCAGCTTCAGAACAGAGCTAGGGTTTGGGTATAACACTGATATAAGAGGCAGCTTGGAGAGGGATAAGTCCTCATCAATCTTCTCTGGTTTAAGCATCTGTACATTAGATCTCATGATAAAGGCCTGTTCCCAGGATGGGGACATGACACCATAACTCATCATTCACATGCGGCCTGATTGCATCTCTTCTCTGCAGTCCTTCCCTGGTTTGGAAAGAGCCAGAAAGAAACCATCGAGTTCTGCAGCAGCTGGGAGGCTGAATTCTGCCAGTACCCCAGGAAATGAGGCCTAAAAAATCCTCTCTCTGTCCATCCTGTGTTAGAATAATCTGCATTTAGACAGAATGGCAAATGGGGGACATCTGCTTTGATGTAGTTTCAGCAACCCAGACCAAAGGGAAATAACTATTTATGTTGGTAAGCTCTGTTATTGATAGGAAAGTTATCAAGTTTAGAAACTAAAAATCTGCCTTAGGGGAAGAAAAAAAAAATGTTTGTAGTGCAATATAGGGGAACATAATATTAATTTTGAAATACATACACACACACTCATATAAATAAGCATCATATATTAAATACAACATTGGAATCACATCATAACAATATTCTGTTACATTTTTCTTAGTTACCAAACTAGCACAAGGAGGAAGAATTTCAGACAGCTATTTTCTGCTACATTTCAGAATTAGTGTTAATACCCACTGGAAATCTAGTATCTACTAAGAGGTCTAGTTGCAATAGTGATGGAATGTACTATAAACCACAAGACACCATTAAACTTGGAGACAATCGGGTGTACTGAATCAAAACAGAATTTCCATCCATGCAACAACACTGATCGTTAGACTGTCATCAGCCATGTAAAAACAGAGTGACCAATACCATTCAGGATGCAAAGTATGTAGATTAGCATACACAGACCTTTCCCGAGCTTAATTAACCCCTGCTAAAATAATATAGTAGGCATTGAATAACATTTCTGAAGGAATATAAACTTTTATCCTAATGCTCTGCATCTGGCAGTTTCCCATTTTGTGTTCCAAGCAGCATTAATGTCCTGAGAAATGCTGAGGTAAACATTTCTATAGGCTCTCCTTCAGCATTACAAATGTTCAGCTAAGATTTTGGCCACAAATGATTGAAACAGAAACCTGAATCACTTTGTCTGATGAATAGTTAAGGAAAAGTATTCTACTCTGCTACACTTGGCTGTATTTACATTAGCAGGTAGGGCACCGAATAGGATTAAATCTGTAAAGAGATTTTCTTCTAGGGAACTGAAATCTGTACTACATTCATGTCAGATTTTTACTTCTGTCTAAATGTAGTCTAGACTTCTGGACTAAAGGTCTACTCATGGCTAGGATTAACTTTCTTTTTTAACTTAATGGGAATGAATCCACTTGCCTGCTTGGACGCTACTATATAATGTGTACTAAAATGCAGTACATGTGTACAGTTCATATATACACTCCTAAACTGAACTGAAATGATAACGCGGAAACACCTTCTCTTACAAGCAGAGGATCCCACACCTGCAAGTCATGGAACTAGTTAACTCTGTGATATTATTGACTGCACTCTCTGGGTTAGCATGTTTATTTGGCCTCCAAAAAATGAAGTCATATTTTCTAAGAATTATCATTCTCAAGCACTTGCTGACTAGTAGCTAATTCATGAATATCATCATGTAGATCACTTTAGTGTACACTAACTGGGTTGTTCTCATAAGATGAACAGGAAATAGCAGCTAAGCCATGTGCCAACGACCTTTAGATTCACTTACTCTATGTGATAGGCAAGGAAAGTTGCCAAAGGGCAAAGAAGTACCAGACATGAAGTAGTGTTCTATCTCCTAGACTTTCATGTCTGCTTGAAATGAAAGGGTAATGTACCACGGACATTCCCAAAAGAGCCTAATAGTTTTTGTGATGGTGGATGACAACTTGATGCTCCAGGTAATTTCAGTAACTGAGGAGCCAGCTAAGGAGCCAGTCCACTTAGCTATGAAGACAGTGACTACAGTACTTGTGTTTATGCAATGGGAAACAAATGATTAAAATTAATCTGTCATATTATAATGTACCTATGAGCAAGTAGAAACTCTGAAGGGAAGAGTATAAACTTCTGGGAAAAAAATGCATGCAAAAAAAGTGCCAGGGAATTGCTCCATAGTAAAAAGTAGTGATTATTCAGTTAGTGCAGGACAAGTTTTGAATTGTTTGATGAACTGAGAACAAAATCTATGATTGTCATAAAAAGAGTACCTCCCACCTACAGATGCTGGAGAAATAGTTAACATATGAACAAGTGAGAAAAAGGCAGTATCAGCTTGAAATATTGAGACAAACATGCCAGCTGTTGTTTATTTATCATACAAACTGACAAGGACAGAGAGAAGAAAAAAACCGCCTCATTGTCATAATCCTGTCTTTATTGAAACAGCCAGTCACAGCATGCCATTATCCCCCCAGTCTCATGATACTCATTTTCAACAAAAGGACCATGAAATTACAGAAAGAAGTTTGCAGCTCCTTGAGGCTAGGTAGCAGAAAAGATAAACCTACAAACCTTTCATCTGCAGAAGCTTCTACTTTAATCTGGTTCAGGTATTTGGAGTATTTTTCTTGCTTGCTCCATTTAGTGAAAATTACTGATAGAAGTAAGAATCTCTCTGAACAGCTTTTCAGAATTTTATTTCATGGTGGAAAGGATGATACTAAAAGACACTTTGTAATTTTGAAAAATTATATCAATAGAAAATTAACATATATTCACCTCAATTAACAAATAGAGTCAAACAGAAAAAGCAGTGTGTGTGTGTGTGAGTGTGTGTGTGTGTTTTTCCTTTTTTTCCCTATACCCTAACTCTAAATAAATACAAATGCTGATGTAATAATGCTACATCAAACACTGTGATGAATTTACACTGGCAAAAGTCTGGTTGTACAATGACAGCACTCCCCCAGTGAATAAGTGCACAGTGCATTGTCCCTCCTAGAGCTCAACTTCAAAGCCCTTTAAAATCTCCTTTGAGTTCTGAACCTTCCAGATCAAAGCTTTGGAGTTCATTTATACTTTTAGGATCAGATGAAGGCAGTCAGTAAGACAGCTGTGATTTAAAGGATAAATCACTTCAGAACAATGTCTATGAACATTCTCTATAGCATTACACCTGAAAATAGGTTTAGAAAGCAATACTGCACATGCTCATATTTTGTTTCAGGTAATAGGCAAAATAACCTTTTATTTTTAACTGTCCTAATGAAACTTACCATTCTATTTTGCACCTTTATTTACAAAATAATTCCCCACATAGGCTAAGCCCAATTTCTTGATTGTTCATACCTATCCCAATGTATACTGGGATATATATCCCAATGTAGGCTGGGATATAATGTATTTTTGTTCACTACTTAGGACAAAAATAAAGATTCCAGTGTTTCAAAAATAATGTACACAGAAATCTAAAAGAGTAAACCTTCCCCCATCAAACAAACAAACAAAAGCCCAAAAGCCCTCTGGACCAAGACTGTGGTTTGATGTGCATGCAAACTAGATCAAAAGATCAAAGCATGCTTTGTCCATTCCTGCCACATGCATGTTTGAAAAGGACAAAAATAAGCCCCACAATAATTCTGTTCAAACTAAACAATGAAATCATATGATGTAAGATATATTATACATATTAATTTCAATATTTATAGATTCTTCTGGTGTGTTTAAACATAGGAAAGCAATAATCAACTCAGTGTCCTATTCAGACTCAGAAGTACTTACATGGCTAATAAAAAGGTCTAAGGCCTTGATTTCTTCTCCTGATTGACTATCTAAAGCATTCAAGCCTATGGCAACTGATGAACTGTGGCCTTGAAGAGATATACTCTATAGTTCCAGCACAGTTGTGAGTGACTTGGTATTAGGAAGCTGAGAATGCAGCCACAGCACCAATAACAACACTGTCCTTTTTTCTTCTCTAATACACATGCACGCTTTACAGTTTTGTGCAAAAATAGACCACTGCTGCTTTTCTGTTCCTGCAATGTATTAGCTTTGTGGCCCCAGAATGCAGATTACACAGTGGTTTGGCTAATTCTTGACACGTCATTTCTGTTTCACAACTAGCAATATTTTTTTCCTTTTGTAAGTGCACTGAGCAAAGTAGCCTAATGGACAGTGATTTGCAAGGAATAGCAACTGCCCGGTAAGTACACTGTACTGAGACTTTACTATGTAGAATTTGTATTACGGTAATTTTATAGGCCTACTAGATCAAAGCACTTGCTATTTCCAACTGTATACACAATTATAAAAGGAGTGGAAAAGAATTTGAAAACTGCATTATTTTGGAGACTTTCCTAATCTCCCCAGGACGTATTGTGAACCATCTGCAGATGGCTGTGAAAATTTTCACAGGGAAACTTTAAAATCTAAAACAAAACAAAACAATCAACAGGGCTTTCTGAATTTGGGTAAGACTTTGGTCTTGGGTCATTTACAAATGTTTGTGTGAGAAAGATTTGGTCAGTGTGGTGTTGGGCAACAACTATATGAGAGTGGGGGGGGATCTGGAAGGATCTCTGAAGAGATGGTTTTAACCATTAATGGTTTTAACCAAGCATTACATTCAACTAAGACTTTTTTCTTTCTTCTGTTGCTTAGGCCAAATATAACCAACTGATGCACACTTCCCTCCTAGTAATAAGAATAAAATGCTTTTAACGTGTCCCATGAAAAATAAGTCAGTGTGCTCAGACAAGTTTTAATTAACTGTTCAATACAGAGAAGAACTTCTGTACTCAAAACTTGAAAGAAGCCCAAGAGCAGCTGAATAGAGAAATTTTATTTTTCTTACTACTCACCTATTCAGTATTGCAAGCTGTTGGATGAAATAGTACCTACAATTTGCTTCCACATTAAAAAAGGATTAACAGAGATTCTACCTTTTGATTTGACCAATGGAAATACTCGAAATGATGCTGTTGCAGTAGTTCTGAGAATTTTTCTAGAATCTGCAAGGATTCTATAAGAATGCAGAAGGCTTTATAAAACACAAACAGAACAGAAAACAAGGTACTCACAAGCCAGCAGATAGGTTGTATGGCTAAGAGAAAATGATTTCTATGCATTCCTTGTGATCCCTAATGCTGACCTTGAGAAAGGTTCACTCTCCAAACTCTCCCATTTCCAGAACACACTGTAGTTATCCAGGCCAGAAGATTACAAGCACACAGCTAACAAACTGCAGTTGTAACAAAACATTTTAACTTTCAGCTAGTCATTAAGATTAAATAAATGAAGACTGGAAGTCAGTAATGTAGATACGAGGAGTAGAAGACATAGCACAGACCGAGGAATATCTAAAGTCAAATATTTTCCTAACAAAGTAGATACAAATCTCAAATTTCCTAATGTCTTCTATTCCTACCCCTATCATTCCTGCACAGAGCAGCAACCTCTGTTGCATAGCACTGAAGCAAAAACTGAATCATCTAGCCACAATTATGTTTTTGTTCA
The DNA here is from genome assembly GCF_011077185.1 of Oxyura jamaicensis. Taxonomy (NCBI): domain Eukaryota; kingdom Metazoa; phylum Chordata; class Aves; order Anseriformes; family Anatidae; genus Oxyura; species Oxyura jamaicensis. Next base: position 68,949,258 of record NC_048893.1, on the reverse strand, counting down.
AACTTCCATAACTGCACAATCTAGAAGTTAAAATCACGTTGGAGAATCCCACTTCTCAACAACATGAAATGAGGAGAAAGGAAAGAAGAGGAACGGGCAAGGGGAAGAGCCATCTCTACTGTCGCCTACTTGGATTTCTTTGCATGGAAGCTACATATTCATTCTTGTGGACAACAACTGAAATTTCCTACCACATATTTAGATCTTAACTAATTGTTTTCAATTAAAACTGTGTTTTAGGTACTTAAGTATATATTTTTTTGGAAGTCATCTAAATGTACAATAAAATCCATATAAAATTTATTGGGTTGGAATTTCATAGACATAGCCACCAAACTAATGACTATTTGATTACTAAATATTGTGGTATGCTCAGGCAAACTGTTCTAAAATGTAATGGGAAAAGATACACACTGACCTTTTGTTGATAATTTTTTAACAGGGAAATCTAAACTAACCAAATAAATTGTATGCTGGATCTGGCAACAATCCATAAAAGGAGCTTTCTTTTTCTTCTACACTTGCCCCCCTCAAAAAACCTTTTCTCTTCTCAGTTGTACAGGTATGCACATGTCTATACTTTCTGTTGCCCTTTGCCCACCCCCATGATAGGTCTGAGAGTTAGAAATCCTTTGAGATGAGTGCCAGTATTTAAAAATAATATAATACTATGTATCAGGAAAACATATGCCAATCATTTGAGATGAATTAAAACAAACAAACAAACAAACAAAACTCTACTTTATGAAAGGCCTTATATTTTATTGGAAAAATTAAGGAAAATATGGGAACTTTACTCAGATGATGGAAAACGTCAATATAAGCCCTGAACATACAGAAGCAAATACTAATTAGAAGCAAATGCTGGATTATAAAAGAGCAAAATTTGAAAGCATGGTATTTTTTCATATTTTTCAAAGCATCAAGAAGATCAACAATTCAAAGCCAGAAATTCTGAAGGAAAAAAATAATCAAGAGAATTAAAAGAGAACCAACAGAATTAAAAACTCAAGACAATATGGTTCTAGTAGAAAAAAGACTACTACTTGACTCTGAAAACACAGCCTTTGCATTAACCTGTAGTTGATTCAGCATGAAGAGGAAATAAGGTTTAGTGCAACTGTACCTATGCAGAGGCCTTTATTATTCAGAATGTCAAAATAGGGCAGAAGAGGCTACTACTTCAGTACAAATTATAGTCCAAGAGTAATTTTAAACTTTGATAACAATAAGCAGTTTTTCAAAAGATTCATAGAAACTTCAGTATGTTTTGTCTGATGTGTAAAAAAGCAGGATTTTTAATCACATGTTAAAACAAGATTGTATTTGTTGATAGTTTGCTATCTACTTGAAATGGTGAAGGCTAACTAGTTGAAAATAGAGACCTCCTCTGTCTTTTTCCTTCTCATAGCCAACAAGGATGGGGAAAAAGGGACACACTAGGTAGAAGATTTTAAGGAGAAATCATCTGAAGCAGGTAAAACTCTATCTGTTAATAGGTAACATAAAAACAGTTCCTAAATTTACAAGTATGGACCATCCCATGTACTTTCTTCTGCATAAACCTGTACGTGGTTCATGATCCCTGTTTTATTGTGTTTTGTTTTGAATTTCCCTCTGAGCACAAAAAATATCATGTATGAGCTTCGTGGATTATCTATCTTCCTCTTTATAGGCATTGACTTTGGCATTTTTTTTTTTCTTTTCATTCTTATTCAATTACCTGCAGTGTGGCTGCAAAATATCTGTTTTATTGAATCATAACATGATGCCAAACCTAACTAGATGGGTTCCTACCCATTCTGTATTTTTTCTCTGCTGTTGAATGTATTTCAAAGTATGGTAACTAATAAGATGAACTAACCAGTTTAGTAACTCAGTTTCAGACCAGCACATATAGACATTTGTAACTAATGGCCAAGAAGATAAGGGTGTGTAACTAGCTAGCTTAGAGCAACTTGTCCCTGCAGAGAATACAAAAGTCTGTAGCCAGTAATGAAGTTTTCCGTGCCTTGACCTCAGCACTGCATGCTAGTGCTGTTGCAGTAATGACTTCAAAGAGGCCATAATTTTTTAAATAAATCCAACATAATGCTTGTGAGCTCCCAAAGGTCTGCCACCTGCTCCAATCTGCTGATTAGTCTCCTAATAGTTTAGAGATCAAGGAACAACATAACAGACCTCACAGAAACCCTGCCCAGTAAGATGAAGGTGATGAAGGTGTAAAACTGTCATGTTTCAAATAACAGACAGGAAAGTTAGAGATGCTACTATTCCTTCTCTTCAAATTCAAAGCATAGCCCCGAGAGGAATACAAACATGCAAACTCAACTCATCATTTATCCAACAGGTTAATAATTATGATTCACTAATTTCAAGAAAATCTTTGGGTATAACCTCTGCAATAAATACATCGTGTGTAGTAACACACCAAGGGATGTATTTTGACATTCCCAAGAACCAGAGATTTTGAGGTACCATTTTCTGTCATTGCTTGGGCAAAAAATGGTTAATGGTTACTGGATGTAGTCAAAAAAAAAAAAAAAAAAAAAAAAAAAAAAAGATTGTAAATAAAGCCTGTTACAATCTTTTTACAGTTTAAGGAGAATTTGCCTTTCACCAAAAAATATTGGGTGTAATGTTGAAAAATTAGACTAGTTCTACGGCTGATGGTAAACAGAGAAATACTGTTCCAAAAGTTTTAAGAAATTATTCTGAATTCTTTCTACATCCATATTCAAAAGGTGAAACCAGAAATGTGAGTAATATTTTGTTATCATCCTGACAGATTCACTAGCAAATCCAGGACACCTATATATTTGATTGCAAAGTAGATAACAGGGTGAGTAAATTGAATAGTGATTTAAAAAATTACTACATGACTTCAAAGTGACTAGACATATCTCTGGAGGATTCAGAATCCTAGTGAGGACATTTAATTACAAAGTAGTGTACGCTTATCCCATTTTTCTTATGATCCTCTCTAAGCATCTGCTGCTGACCACAGTTGGAGACAGAATCTGGACAAGCCTTTGGTATTGTCAATGTTACATCTACAAGGATGTTGCCCTACATTATTTTGCTATGTATGAACCCACACACCTTCCTGGAAGCCAGAGTTGTACACACTTATATGCTTTCCTCTTTCCTTTGCCCATTTCTCCTGTTTAACAAGATTTTGCAATACTTGAATGCTTTGCAATTTTTGCAAAGACTATTTAAAGATACTGATTTATTGTGTGATACACAACAAATTAACACTGTTCCTATTTGGATTAATATTGGTGTGAGAAAATCTGCAAATTAGCATTACTGTACATACAATTCCACTTCACAAATATTTTCCAGCTTGCAGTCAGTTAAGTGTGGTGTTCACTGTTTATATAAAAGCACTAGTGCCACTTGAGACACTATATGTCATCTGAAATGTTTGCAAAGGGCTTACAAGAAAGAGAAAAGATCTGTGAGGGACTTGTACCCTTAAGAAACATCAGCTGGGAGTCAGGTGAGATACCTTAGTGTCTCAAATGACAGCAGATACTTACATGTGGGTTAACTAAATCCCTTGAATGGGAGAACTACTGAAGAACAACATGAAAAGAGCTTTCTTCCACTTCTACTGCATACACATTAGTGAAACGGTAAACAGACAGTTAAAGAAAGCATAATTGCCACCAATTAGAAATAAGCAGCTCACTGAAAACATGATGTTGCTTCAGTCTTGTGAAGGTATCACTTTTACAGTAAAACTGATTTTTTTTTTTTATGCTAAGATATATTGCATCAAATATGTCAGTAATGAATTCTAAAATATTTAAAGCATTCTGAAGCATAAACAAAATATCTATTATGGAATTATCATCCAGCTGTAATCATTATGTTTACATGTGAAGTGACTGAATTAATATCACAAAGACAATTATAAGTCTGACATTCTCTACCTTCCAAACACTTGCCTCTTCAAGTACATGACTTTAATGTGGTCCTTGTAATGAATATCACTTATCTTTATAGCATTAGTTGTGTACTATGTACTTTATGGACAAGTTAAGCCATGACGCCTGCCTGTTCCAGACTGTCAGTGGGAAAGAGACCTGAAATATTAAATATCGAAAAGTACAGCTCTGTGCATAAAAATCCTCCTTTAACTCTGAGATAAACAGCAGACTGCATAGTTGCCGAGATTAGCTGCTAGTGACTCATGACCACACACCCAGGTCTTTTTATTACATTTCTATGTGGTAGAGACAACATGAGAAAGAAAACTTTAACGCTGGATAGTGACAATCTGAGTATATAGTATGTTGTTGTCGTTTTTCCATTAAAATAAAAGTTCTAACATAAATATATACATATATATATATATAGTTTTTACAGTTTATCCTGCTTGGGAAGAGAATCCTATATATAAGCCTTTGGAATGTATGTAGATGTGTTCATTTCTTTTTCTCCTCTTTCAAGTCCATCACTTCTCCTGCATTGCTTTATGTATCACTGTCCCTACTATTTCTGAATATCTAGCAGCCCATGTTGCAGGATATCCAAAAACACTTGGAAAACAGCTACTGTGTATTTCCAGAGTGACTCTGCCCTGCGGTGTTGGCTTTTGAGCTACTTTGGATGCATCTGCAGGAAAACAGTCCTCCCTTGGTCAGGTCCTGTTCTTGCCATCACAGAATCAGCCAGAGTATTGTCAGTGATTTACACAGGAGAAGAGCCAAGTTTTTCTCCCATCTGAGAGATCAGATGAAAATGTACCATACAAGTAACATATTACAGCCAATGCTGATGGGTTTGGATTGCAGGAGCATTCAATACAACAGTTACTTTCCCAAGGAGTAAGAATCATTCATTGTGAAACTGTTTCATCTTTTCAACAGATCCTACTATACAGTTTTGTTAACAGTTTCTACTTCTCACATTAATACACCTTACTTTTTGTTTATAAGTAAAACCAGAAGGAATCAAAGACAGACAAGAGCTGCTGTCTCAATGCTCAGTCAGGCTAGAAGTCTGATGAAGTGTGTGTATGTGTATATCCACCAGTTGTCTGGATGTCACATAACAGGAAGTGTGTAAATAAGTAAAGAAAATAAATTAAGGTCTGACTGCAAAATGTTCAGATAAATTTCCCACACACTAGCCCTTCTGTGATCAATACAGATGCTATGTAGAACATGCAGCACTCTAAAACAAAATGTACCTGCAAACAATAAAGCCTGTGAAACAATGTCTTTGTTTAGAGCTGCTCCTGGGTAGATCATTTGCTATCTAGCAAGGATTAAATTTACACTTAAGCATTTTCATCCTTGGAGGGCAAATCCTTGAGTTTCTCTCCATTATCTTACCATCAGTATTCACAAAATCGCTAGGAACTTAATATATTTCAGACTTCTCCATCTAAAGCAAATATGATTGAACTTGGCCAGTAGGTTCAAATATAATTGGTAAGGGTTGAGGGAGACAAAGGGAGAGGGAGGGAAGAGGAGTTTGACAAAAACAGAGATACAGAGGGATGATCTCATAAACCTCGTCTCCGTGGGAAACCATGAAAGTATGATCAGTATAGTTCAACTGTGATACATAAAAGATGGATTACTTTTTTTTTTTTTTTTTTTGTAATTTTTTCACATGCCACAAATATGGAATACTAATTTAAATAAAATCCTTATTATAGCTTCTGGAAAATCTATGAAATAAACATTAATAATGAGAATATATACATATGGGCTGCAGACCACAATAAGCGGTCCACTCTCACCTTGCAGACCATATCTGTCAGCCCAACAAACACAAATGAAAATCAAGCCGGCTTACTTATACTTGTATGCACAGGATCAATTGAATGGTGAGTGATCTTTGGAAAAGCAAAGATCAAAGAGGGGAAAAGTATAACACTGGCTGGTGTGCATGCACAAACTGTTTTCATCAAGCCCCTATAACATAGTCATATCAAAACAGATTTCTGAAGATGTATGACTTGGGATGATGACCCTTCCAAAGTATCAGAATTCTGTGGGGTAAAAGATATTCATAATAAATAAAAAAACAGCAAATGAACATACATAGTATGTGTATATTTTTACATATGTTTAATACAGCAAAGTACTTCTCTCAGACAAATTTAAAAAGGATTAAATTTGGGGAAAATGCTTCTTCCACATAGGAATATAAGGGGTAGCTTCAGCCAAAATGAAAATATTTGGCAAAGCTATAAGCATTTAAATAAATAAATAAATAAATGAATAAAATATGAGAACAAGAAGTGAAATCATCTTCACTCTAGGTGTTGCTCCTTATAGCAACTGCAACTTATATCTACTCTAATTAAGTGGGCATATCCAAAGACAGATTTTAAAAAAAAAGACAACAAAAACCAGCAAGAAACACAGCACAGGTAACTAGAATCAGAAAAAGTCAAATCTCACATTTCAGTGTTTACTGAACAGATTTCTCAGTGTTGGATACTGATCACATCTGAAAATCTGGCTTAAATAAATATATGAGAGAGATAAGTAAGAAAGCCAAGATACCTATATTTTGATCAAGCCAGGTTTTGAAGCCTAAATTTAAGAAAAGAAAGAAAAAAGACAGTTTTGATTATTACATGGGGATGTTGAGGTACTGCAGACTGTTGTCAGGAAATCTTAGGCCAAATATTAATACTGGAGCCCCAGTTTTAGCTGTATGTATCCATGTCCTGGTTTCAGTTAGGACAGTTATTTTTCCTCCTAGTAGCTGGTAGGGTGCTATGTTTTGCATTAGGATGAGAAGAGTGCTGATAACATGCTGATGTTTTAATTGCTGCAGAGCAATGCTTACACTAAGCCAAGGAGTTTTCAGCTTCTCGCTCTGTCCTGCCAGCGGGCAGGCTGGGGGTGCAGCAAGAGCTGGGAGGGGACAGACCCAGGACAGCTGACCCAAACTGGCCAAAGGGGTATTCCATACCATCTGACGGCATGCTGAACAATATATAGGGGTGGCTAGCCGGGGTGGGGGGCCAGCTGCTCGGGGTTGGGCTGGGCATCGGTCAGCGGGTGGTGAGCAATTGCATTGTGCATCACTTGTTTGTATATATTATTATTATTATTTTCTATCTTAAAAAAACTGTCTTTATCTCAACTCACAGGCTTCACTTTCCAGTTTCTCTCCCCCATCCCAGAGAGGGAGGGGGAGGGGGAGCAAACGGCTGTGTGGTGTTTAGCTCCCAGCCGGGTTAAACCACAACAATCCAAAAGAACAAACTTATTTCTACTTTTAAATATTTTATCAAGGGAACAATTTACTTTTTTAAGCATAAGTGTCCCAATTTTAGATACATTAGACCTGGAATGGAATATTTTAGATATGGTGTGTTAGATTTCATTCTTAAAATACCTTTCAACTATTATTGCCATTTCTAGAGCTCCAGAAAGCAAATTAACTTACATATTCCGTTGAGTAGTTTTCATTCCAATAAAGAAACAGCAACAACAAAAAAGTTACCTTTCCTTCAAAATGTAATCAAGCCCTCGGAAAAAAAAAAAAAAAAAAATTGCATCCTGTCTTGAATTTAATAAACTTAGGAAAAAAAGGATTTTCACTTGATCAGACATACACCTTCACTTGAAGTTGTAATCACTTGTTTAGTAATTTTAAATACAAAATACAAGACAGTTTACAGACTGCAATGGACACAAATTAATTAAGAGTAGTTCAATGCAGCATAGATTCTGTTGGTGTCTCAGCACCCTCTGCATCCACTGAATTGCACTTTGGTATAAATTTCCACTTTAAACACACTCCAAACTATTTTTTTTTCTTCTTTTCAACTCCTCCCAGACATAATTACTCTTTTTCTCTGTGTTTTGAAGAGTAGCAGAACGCAGGAAATTCATCTGCTTGCTTTACCAGGGAACGAAAGAGGTCAGTCATTGCATGAAGCAGGATGATGGAAGGGTGAGTTTTTTTTCACTTCTCCTTAGCTATTCTACACAGTGACATCTGTAAAGTGACCTAGTGACAATTTGCGACACTATTACACAGGAATGACCTTCACAGTTTGATCTTAACGCACAAGCTATTGAACGGCCAAGCCCAGCACTGGGCAGGACGGAGGTACAGGACATCCAGATCTTTCACCTTAGCACACTAACAGAAGCTGCCTGTGCAGTCAAGTTCCAGCTGTTTATATCTCCTGGGTACTGTTTCAAATGAAACTGTGCCAGAGAGCAACTATTTGCTGTTATTAGCTGGATGGTTTGGCTTTTTTTTTTTTTTTTTTTTTTTTAAGATAACGATCTCTACTGGGTAATTATCTACACTAGAAATAGCTGGAAGAGAAATAACTGCCATATACACTACTTGCAAAATATTCCAGCAGTCAATGAACTGTTTACCCTATGAATTGTTTTTGTGTGTGTGTTTTTTGTGTGCGCTTTTTTTTTTTTCTTTTTTTTTTTTTCTTGTGTTGTCTGAATAGCTCTAATCCAGGACTGCTTTTACTAAACAGTATTGCAGCAAATGCAGTTTCAGCAGCACTAACACAAGAGACAAAGATAAATGATCATCTGCCAGAAAGGGCACAGTAAATCCAATATGAAAAAGCTCATTTTTTCTTAAAAGGTTCTTAACTAGCTATAGAGGGCCACTGATAGTAAGAGTCTTTGAGCACAGGGTTTCACTAAAGTTCAGTGGGTAAGGAATATAATGAGGGTGTTGGGATCATAGAACAAGAGTGTTGCTTACTGTAAACAAGAAAATAAAATGGACAGCTGTGATGATTTTAATCTACGTGCCAATAGTTTTTACTTTACACCAATTTCTTGAGGATATCATACAAATTCTTTCTATTGAGATGCATCCGTGGTATGTATATACTTATCTATCTGTCATAACCATTATCTCTGGAGTAGTTTCAAAAGATACATTTTGTGAGAAATCACCATGAGATGAAACCAAAAATCTTGAAAGAGTTTGTTCACAGCAGTTATGGTATAAGTTTCTCAGACTCAGTAAAAAATGTCTGATAAAAAGGAAAATGTGTTCACTTTAATACCTTACCCATTGTGTTATTTACTGAGTATGTAATACAAGACCAGGTTCAGATGCACCTATTGTGGTAGACAAATAGGAACTTCAGTTTCCCCCAGTCACAAAGAACAGTATTTCTTTTCCAGAAAAATAAATAAATAAATAAATAAATCACAGCTCAACTTCACTCTAACCAACAATCCTCCTGCACCTTATTTAGTCATCCAAAGTTCTCTTTCCCTTTGAGTCAGTTTGCTTTCTGTATTCATCCATCTTAAAAGCTGAGATATGCTGAAGATTCATTCTTTGCTGCAGCATATCCCGTCATCCATTTGGTCTATCTATGCTGCAAATCATAGTCCAGTTATTGCAGGAGATCCTAGCACCATCTTTACTGAATAACAGTGTTACTTTTTGTTTCATTAACTACTTAGAAAATTAGTATCTTTTGGGTAAACCTTGCTCCCCACACTGTAACATCTATGTAAAACTAACATGTGACTAGAGAAAGGTAGATGAAAAAATGCACAGGGGACTTTAATATATATTTTCTAACTTATTTGCAGTATGAAATATAATCACACCAGTAGATCAGGTGAACTACAGATATCTTATCCAGCTGCTTGTAGTTACAGATTAGAGCCTTCCTTCACCAGCAAAATCTGGTGCTCTGCAGCTGTTTAGCTGCTAATGTATCTGGGTCATGGTTCTGCTAAGGAAAACAGAGCAGGTTTTGGCTTCAGATCAAGTTCTGATGTGAACTTGGGGGCACACACAAGAAAATGGGGACTGGCTGGAGCAAATTAAAACAATTAAAACTTAAATGGAGCTACTTGAAACAGTTAGGCACTAGAGGCATGATTCGGCTATGTCCTACTGGACAAAAGCACCTCAGTTCCTTCTGTCTTCCTTCCCTCCTATATTATATCTCTCTTTTGATGTGGTGTGCCTCATTTTGAACCTCATTGTTAGCTCTTTGAAGCTAGAACCATGTTTTCCTATAAGTTCATAAAGCACATAGTACAGCTGAATTTGCAGGGATGTTTCCAATAAGAGTTCAGTCATTTAGATAATATTCTTCCAAAATGACTGAGAATGATGCCAGCCATGTGTTGAGCAATGCTCTCTTTGCCAGTAAATAAGGAACCCAGAGGTTGCATGAAGTCAACTTCCCAGAAAGCCCACAACAATCAAACTTGGTTTGTTGGCTCCAAGGACGCAAAGGTCTGACATCTGCACTATTAATACTGGAAAAAGCCTCCTCCTGTTTTATCTTGGAGTGCCTGTGGTCCACTTACGTTGACACATATCAAAAGGGCAATAAACAGCAAAGCTTAGTGATTTTACTACTGCAGTATGGTATGGTGGGAGTTAACAAATAGGTAATAAGATAGGTTCCTAACTGTAGTTTTTAGGTTACGGTTACACACATCTCAAAGCAATGGTGAACCCAGAAACATTACTAAACACATTTGCACTTTTTATTATTGTGCTTACATGGAGATTTATTTATGGTTTTTACAAACCTAAAGTGGCTGTGATAATTTATGACCACAAGATATTGCTTATAGAACAATTTTGAAACTTCTAGGTACAGACTGCCAAAAACTATAAAATCTAGTTCTGATACTTTGAAGAAAAGAGCAAAAGGCTATTCAGATTGTGTGTTAAACCACATCTGTGTGCAACATACAGTAGAGTACTTTAATGCTAAATGATTCCAAGATGAACAACCTGTATCAAATATATATATATACATATATACATATATATATATATAAATCCCTTTCCAAACTTCTGCATCTCATGCTTTATACCACATTACAAGGAGCTTGTTCCAGACCTATAAAGTTATTGTTTTAATAAATCCAAGAACGTTTCTCTCAAGAAAACCTCCTTATTGGACACCCACATCCAAAGTTCAAAATCCCTTACTGTCAATAAGCATTATGAAAAGTCTGTAGCCTTTCCATATTTTAAGGCAACAACTCTGTTTCTGTCATATGCCATACTTTCCATTAAAATACAGTGGCACATGAAAACCAGTATCATAAAGGGCAGCTGAGGCCCGGGAACCAAGACACAACATTTTACTGAACCATAAGTAGGTTAAACTGACAGGACTTTCCTATGACAATATTCATTAAAAACAGTAAAATTGTATGTAAAAATGGCATTCTAATTCTGATCCTCCTAAACCACAGCAACAATAGGCCACTAAAGATCTCAGGCTTCAAAACAAAATAAAGTGGATGTATGTCATCTTGTCCTGCCACTTGCAGAGACAGGGAAGGGGTTCAATAGAAAAATATTTCTTAAGTATTTAAAAATAATAATAATAATAAATAAAATAATAAAAAATCACAGTTAATCAGATGAACTATTTATAAATTCTAACATGGCAGACATTACAGTAAAACAAAAAAACAACAAAAAAAAATTATTTTTACTCTTGTGGTCAGCAGAGCAGGGACAGTGGAAAATAGTGTGCAGCAAAGCATGGCATTCCAACCTCATTCCTACCTTAATAGGCTTGTTGGGGGCCCCGTTTGCAACTGGTAAAACTCCAGAAAGTACCCCACAATATATGTCTTAGCAGGTTCAGCAAGAGATCTTGCAAACAACCTTCACCCACTCAAAGCCTTAATTTCAGCAGTCCCTGACAGACCAAAGGCAGCTACTAGAACCATGATAGTTTCAGCATATGATCCAGGGACATATCAGACAAGCAACTAGGAGATCTGTAGAGAGGATATGATTTTGAATACCCTATTCCATTTTATTGATTCCATCATACAAAGGCATTGTTACCCCTCAGAAGAGGGCAGAATCATTGTTGTTTTGGGGGGGGATGGGGAATGTATGTATGCATGCACAATGTTTGTTCATGTATCTTCCTCCAAAAAGCCTTAGTAGTAATAAAAAAAATGACTAAAAACTTCCTCAACAAATTTTCTTTTTCTTTATAAATTTCCAAAAATAATCTTTATAAGAATTAAGCAAAATTTTAAAACAGAACAAAAATAAACATAATTATAAATAAATGTAGCAATCATCACTTTTCCCTAGGTTGTTAAATATTATGAACACTTAGCCTGACAACATGGTGGTATGATATCACTTATTTGTGAATCGACAAAATTACAGAAAGAATAATATTGTGATCATCTGCTAGATCACATTTATAACTTCAGAAGTTAAAGTTTTGAGTTTATATAGGGTTGATTAGCTGCTATAAAATGATTGTTCATTCTTTTACACAGATTTTAGCCATCATAAAATCTATTATAACCTTTATCACTCACAATTCTTCATACGGCAGATTGGTTATTCTAAAAATAGATAGCCAGAGATTATAAATCAAAATGAAGAATATGACTTTTCAAAGCAGAAGAAATATGAAGAATCTCACTGTCTACTAGACTTCACAGTGGTTCAGTAAAAGTTCTCAACACTAGCATGAAAAACTTATTATCAATCAAAAGCTGTAAGTTCACTCCTAGAAGTCACGATTTCCTGGAGAGTAACAGAATAGAGAAAAGTAATGTGAGCACTTCATACAGCCTCTTGATGTCACTAACATGTAAGAGGAGAAAAACAAACAAACAAACAAACAAACAACAACAAAAACTGTGACCATGACCTTTACTTGATATTCATTATCGCTGTATTGAGCTAAGTTGTTGCAGGGTCTATATAACTGAAGTTCACACGAACAAGAAAAATGTTAAATGTGCTCATGAGCACATTTATGTCTGTAATTATTTCCTGGTTACTTAAATTAGAAGCCAGATTTAAACCTGTACAGAACTAGAGCTTTTATATAATGAACAATTCTATAAATTGCATCCAATTTAACTTCAAACTTTTGTGTTTACTGAGACAGAATCACAGAATCACAGAACAGTCTAGGTTGGAAGAGACCTCCGAGTCCAACCTCTGACCTAATGCTAACAAATCTTCCCCTAAACCATATCCCTAAGCTCTACATCTAAACGTCTTTTAAAGACCTCCAGGGATCGTGACTCAACCACTTCCCTGGGCAGCCCATTCCAGTGACTAACAACCCTTTCAGTAAAGAAGTTCTTCCTAATATCCAACCTAAACCTCTCCTGGCATAACTTTAGCCCATTCCCCCTCGTCCTGTCACCAGGCACGTGGGAGAATAGACCAACCCCCACCTCGCTACAGCCTCCTTTCAGGTACCTGTAGAGAGCAATAAGATCACCCCTAAGCCTCCTCTTCTCCAGGCTAAACAGTCCCAGCTCCCTCAGCCGCTCCTCATAAGACTTGTTCTCCAGACCCTTCACCAGCTTCGTAGCCCTTCTCTGGACTCGCTCAAGCACCTCCATGTCCTTCTTGTAGTGAGGGGCCCAAAACTGAACACAGTACTCAAGGTGCGGCCTCACCAGAGACGAGTACAGGGGGACAATCACTTCCCTCGACCTGCTGGCCACACTGTTTCTTATGCAAGCCAGGATGCTGTTGGCCTTCTCGGCCACCTGAGCACTCTGCTGGCTCATATTTAGCTGACCAGCAACCAATACTCCCAGGTCCTTCTCTGCCAGGCAGCTTTCTAACCACACATCTCCCAGCCTGTAGCTCTGTTTGGGGTTGTTGTGCCTCAGGTGCAGGACCCGGTACTTGGCCTTATTGAACTTCATACAGCTGGCCTCGGCCCATCGGTCCAGCCTATCCAGATCCTCCTGCAGAGCCTTCCTACCCTCGAACAGATCGACACACGCACCTAACTTGGTGTTGTCTGCAAACTTACTGAGGGTGCACTCGATCCCCTCATCCAGATCATCAATAAAAATATTACAGAGAACTGGCCCCAGTATCGAGCCCTGGGGGACTCCACTAGTGTCCGGCCTCCAACTGGATTTGACTCCATTCACCACAACTCTGGGCCCAGCTATCCAGCCAGCTCTTAACCCAACAAAGCGTACACCAGTCCAAGCCATGAGCAGCCAGTTTCCTGAGGAGAATGCTGTGAGGAACGGTGTCAAATGCCTTACTGAAGTCAAGGTAGACCACATCCACAGCCTTTCCCTCATCCACTAAGCGTGTCACCTTGTCATAGAAGGAGATCAGGTTCGTCAAGCAGGACCTGCCCTTCATAAACCCATGCTGACTAGGCCTGATTGCCTGCTTGCCCTGCAAGTGCTGCATGATGACACCCAAGATAATCTGCTCCATGAGCTTCCCTGGCACTGATGTTAAACTAACAGGCCTATAGTTCCCTGGGTCTACCCTCCGGCCCTTCTTGTAGATGGGTGTCACATTTGCTAGCTGCCAGTCAACTGAGACCTTCCCTGATAACCAGGACTGCCGATAAATGATGGAAAGCGGCTTGGCCAGCTCCTCCGCCAGTTCTTTCAGTACCCTTGGGTGGATCCCATCCGGCCCCATCGACTTGCATACATCCAAATGCTGTAGCAGGTAGCCAGCCATTTCCTTGTGGATTGTGAGGGCCACATTCTGCTCCCCATAACTTTCCACCAGCTCAGGGTACTGGGTGTTCAGAGAATAACTGGTTTAGCTGTTAAAGACTGAGGCAAAGAAGGCGTTAAGCACCTCAGCTTTTTTCTCATCTCTGATTACTAAGTTTCCCCCCACATCCAGTAAAGGGTGGAGATTCTCCTTAGTCCTCCTTTTTGTGTTGATGTATTTATAAAAACATTTGTTGTTGTCTTTAACAGCAGTGGCCAGATAGAGCTCCAGATGAGCTTTGGCCTTTCTGATTTTGTCCCTGCACCGCCTCACAGCATCCTTGTAGTCCCCCTGACTGCACTTTGTAGCCCAGAGGAAATTAAATGTGGAGAGTACATTTGTACCGATGTCTTTGCTGATCAACAAGGAAATATTGGAGAACACTGGGATCCTTGTTCAACATCCATCTGAGGAAGCAACTGAAACATTACGTATTGTTTTACCTCCTACATATGAACACGTTGCATCAGTCCATGCTTCATGTAAACGTGTAAGTAGTAATGAAAATGTTAGTTCACTCCATAAAATGCATACATCAACACAATCTATTAACAAGGTATTATTCAATCTGTTGAGTTGAATTGGCATAAAAATTCCTTCCTCTGTGAAGAAAACAGAAACAAGTTTGGCATGTAGTCAACTCCACCCAATCCAACAGAAAGAAGTTATTCCAAAGTCGCAACATTAAGCCACACCTGTCCAACACTCCCTAATATCAGAGATGTGCTCCACTACATAGGACCTGTTTGCTCAACCCCAGTTCACACAACAGCTTTGACCAGCTTTTCTTTCACTGATTATGTTTATCAACGTGTTTCTCACCTGCGTGCCATACTTGAAACCAGAGACAATTGTTCTGTAATCACTCAAAAGACATTACTTTGCATAGTCTGTGAGGTGATCCAAAGAGATGTTCCCATTGACTCATTTTGATAGGTATCAGTGCTGATGCTCCCCGGTGACAACCCTTGGAAGGGTCCAGAGTGGTGGAACCTTCTCCTGACAGGGTTATTGGGGTGACCCTGCCTGGCACTGTGTTCCTCTCTATCTGTGGAGATAAGGCTTTTATTTCATAACCTAGCAGGTATACATGGTTATTGGCAACATCAGCCAAATGGCTACAAAACTCCCTTCAAAATGATAACAGGCAAATGTCTTAATTTTTAAAACAATGTGGAAATTGCAGAAGGAAGAAAAAATGTTGTGGGCAGAAAGTTTCTTTCCCTTTCCCCTTTCCTTTCGAAAGAGCTCCAGAAAATACATAATCCTCTCTCAAGTCCCCCAAAATGCCTTCTGTCCCCTTGCCTACAGAGGCAAAGCTAATGAGCACATTTAAAGGGAACAGTTGAGTTTTCCCTAATCCTTGTGCTTGGAAATGTAGAATATGTAATACATCTCCAACAAACCCAGCTTCCAGTGCTGAGCAGACTCAGTGTCCTAACCCCACGGCATTCAAACAAAAATTACTTTGTTTACATAAATTGGCTTTCAGAGTTGTTCCACCAACAATCTGGACAAATTTAAATCAGCAGAACATACAGGCAAAATCAGGGATTACAGTGCACAGGAAGCCTAAGGTACAGCATCTTGTGACACACCACAGATCTTCTTTGAACTGCAAACAAAGGCTAGGGGCTATTTTGTAAAAAGAAAAATCACTGTAATCGGTCACGATTTCCTGGATAATGGGAGTCTCAACAGAATACGCAGCCACAGCTGCCTTGTCTGCCTTTAAGTGATGTTTAAGATATCACTAGATACTATACAAAAACAGGAGGAATTACTGAGAAACGAGGTTGCTGGGATGTAGCTGAGCAGCAGAGAGACTAGCCAGGACACTCAAATTAAGGCAAATAATTTCCAAATCCATAAGTAATGATGTATCACAGTGCATTGGTAGACCAGAAATGAAAGAATCTACCATTTTCTTGCACGTCAATGTCATATGGAAGCACTGAGAGAATGACAGATTTTACTGTTCCTGACTTCCATGTAAGCCAGATCCATACTCCCTAGACTCATGTATTTCTCAACAAGATGCTTGTATAAATATGTTTGCCTTCCTTTCCTCCTCTCCCATCCCAGCTTTCCATCTTTCACTAGCCAAAAAATATCCAGCAAAAAGTTACAATGAAAACAAAACAAAACAAAACAAAACACCCTCTGGACTATGTTCTGTAATCAAATAGCCTTCAGGTTCTGCTCCAGCCTAGCCTTTTTTTTTTTTTTTTTTTTTTTTTTTTTTTTTTTTCTTCCCTCCGGCTGTTGGTTATTCCACCCTACAGAAAAGGGCTGTTATTGTGCTCTGCACAGGTGCATAGAAAGGCTCCTAAAGAGAACTCCCAATGAACACAAGGCATAAACAAACTCAAGTGTGGTCTTCTCTTCAAGAAAATAATTCAACCAATGTGAAACTCCCTCCTTGTAATAAATTAGCTCCTAAGAGTATTCAAAAGCTAACCTTTGACCTCCTCCTGTATTATTCTCATGACCACCAGTGCGAGAGGAGGTCAAGTTGGTCAGTTCTTCTCACCAGTCACTGATGCCTCTTTAGCAAAAGAGGGCTGGGGGAGGAGTGGGAAGAGAGAGGGAGGGGGGAGAAAAATCAAATTTGCTTCTCCATTGAAACATAGCCTTAGTAAGTAAACCAAGGAGGCCCAAGCCTCCCCCGGCAGGCGTCCAATTTTACAACTCATTTGTAAGTGTGCTGCTGTCTAAATATACTCAATGCAGAGAAATTCCACACCATGGCTACAGTAATCGGGCCAGCCCTCTGCAGCCAGCTGCTGCAGGATTTTTCGACATTAGGTCTGCAAGCTAAAACCATGGAAAGCTAACGGAAAGGCCACAACTGGCAGCTTGTTTTGGCCGCCTCGCATGCATAAGACTCATTTCCTGATTGAAAGCATATGAAGAAGATTAGGATGCTAAAAATAGAATAATTTGTTAAGTGGCACATTCCACTCACCCGTGGCTGGCACATGATAAGTTCATTCATACTCACAATATGTTTCTCGCCAACCTGTTTTGACATTTTTCACTTAGTGGGTAGTAATTTTTTGAATAACAATAACATGAGGATACATTTTATCAGATAATCTTTATTAATAAAATCATGTTAACTTGCTTGTCATGTCACACATTTTCATAGGAAACCCTTCTTTTGACAGTTACAAAATTCCTGCCTGGTATATAGAGTTCTCTGGAAAATATTCCAGCTATCTGTAGCTGGACAGCACTTGATTTATTTTGCCAGCATACGCATCAGGCTGGACTGTGAAAAGGACTCACTTTAATTTTTATCTGGACTACAAAAGCTGTCCTGTAGTTTCAGAACCTCCCATTGCCTGTCACCTCTGCAACTTTGCATTGCTGAGGGAAAAGATTGGGAATTTCAGCAGAGAAATACATTGAATATTTGACTTGTGAAAACAATATTCAACTGGAAGCTCATTTAATTAACTTGCAACAAAGATGAATGTTTTGATCTCTGCATTCAACAGTATATAAATATATCTACTTGGCAAACCATATCCACTGTATCCTAGCTGCTCCTTGTAACTCCATGATAAAGTTCTCTGAGAAACTGTATCGCAAAGTAGTCCATAACACTACAGACAAGCAAACACTTGTCCAGCAAATAAACACAAATTATATAATTGTTAAAATTAAAAGGACAGTACAGTTAATTGGAGGTGATATCTGCTCATATAGAAGGAAGTAGAATAAGAAATGCAAGAAATCTTCATGAAGATAGAATTAATATAAATGTGCTTTTTTTCAATATTGTTAAAGCTGCCACATCTTATAAGGAAAATCATATTCTTGGAGCAGAAAAAAAACAGGATGTCATCTTCTATTCCAGTTTTTAAGTTGCACAAATCATGTAATGAGTCCACATTAAATTTAAACATTTTTATATAAACTCTTGTTTTATACTCCACAGTTCTCAGTTTGGGTATAATGCAAGAACTGTTTAATAATATAAATATAATTAAATTATGAGTCAGTGATACTGTTGACTCAGGCATGTGAATTATCCACATCCAAACTCTGATGTCTTTTCCAAGACAACAAAAAAAAATGGACAGTACTGTCACATAACCAGCTACCTGACCTGTTTGAGGAGTAATGGTAGTCAATTAACTTAAAAAATTAACACAAGTCACAATACAAAGAGTACAAAAGCTCAGACTTCCCTACATCACTAAGGTGGCAAATGGTAGGTGTAAGCTGCCAGCTTGATTTTCAGAATCTGACTATTTTGGAGTAAATATGCAGCTGTGCTAATTGAAATATGAAACTATTCTAGTGCAAGGTTACTGCTGATCTCATAGTTGCTCAATGATCTGTGTAAAACAAGCAGCATGATCCTACATCAGTTCTCACTAGATAATTCACAATAAAGCACCCCTATAAGGGGCCGTGCTTGTATCATGCCGTCTAAGACTACAGGTTCTAAAGTTTCATGAAATATAAAATATCCAGGTTAGTCACTTGCTTAATAATTTTAGTTAGGTTTCCTACAACTTTTCCCCAGGAGCACAACTATCAGTTTTCAGTAGACATTCATTAGCAGGATGACTTCTGATCCAACCTAAGAGACTAAAGAATAAGAGAACTGATGGAGTTGTGAGCAGTACCTTAACAGGCTAGATGGGAGAAGACAAGCATTCATGCTTTCCCACTTGCTCTCTTTGCAAATACAGTTTGGTACCTGCCTGCACTACGGAACCTGGCAAATAGCATGCACAGACATCCCTTGGGAGATACACAGCCAGATTTCAAAACAGTTCTGCTGTTTTAGAGTGTGGCTGTGCATAGTCTCAGATAAAGGTCTTCATGCAAGGCTTGGCCCCACAAAGAAAAGGAATGGGTATGAGAGGAGGCAATGCATGGAGCTCAGAATAGGCTGCAGAGTAACATATTTCTCCTACACTTTTAACTCCAAATGGTGGATGCCTGAAATGCTGAAAGCCTTCAGGACAATGCTTTTCACCAGCTGAACAAACAGTTCAGCCCAGTGATTAAATTGCACCACACAAAGGAGAATTTGACATCATACACAGACCTATCTGGGCTGTAGATGGAATGTAAAAGTCCCACTGTATTCACCCCTAGAAAACTTACTTTGAGGTACTGAGTTTAATAAAGCTTGTGTGAGGAGTCCTCTGTGTCTCATGCCTCGTTTTTAAGTTATATTATTCATGAGACCTGTATAGCCACTGATAACCTTGCCCATTTAATGGAATTGTGAGTGCCCAAACAGGATTTTTCTCTCCTTCAGTCTATGGTCTTCTGTGAGAACACTGTGATTCTGAGAGCCAGTATGGATTTGAGATGTGAGCCTATTAGCTATCCCTGTTCTCTCTTACTCAACTCAAAACTTGCTTATAAAATATTGCTTAAGAAAAATCAATAGTAAAAATAAGTGTATTTTCACCCATTAAATTACAAGAGAAAATTCCTACCTATTCTCCCTATTCTCCTATGCAGTCATTCATAGAAGGCCCATGTATTAGAAAATGAGTCAAATCTAAAGAAAATGGAAATTAAAATCTCTGATAAATTCAGAGAAAGATCAGGGCAGGAAAAACCTAAGTGATCTGATATTCAGAATATTTTTTTTTGCAATACAAACTTGCCTACATTGACACAATGAGCTTTCTGAACAGTGACATGCCTGAAGGCAGGTTTCCCAGCAGCCTCTCCTGTAGCCCTGCAGTTCATTTTTGGGTTCAGACCCTTTGCTCTCTGTGCTGCTCTACCACCAGCAATCTGCTGCTTTGAGGGAGCTGTTGGTTTTACTAAGTGCTTTAAAAAAATAATAATTGAATCTAGTATGAAAAAGCATCAGATACATTCCTGTAATGTTTTGAAAGCATTAAAAAGCAGTCCTGAATTCAGCCTCAAGTTATTCTTGGCTGACAGTACGGAATTTGAGGAGAAAAAATAAAAAACACAACACAATAAAAAGCGGTGTGCAGTTGAACAAGCTGACATTCAGGCAAAATGAAACCTAGCTCTGCAAAGAGGGCCACCAATGTAAGCCCCACTCATGACTTAAAAACAAAATTGGAGCATCACATAGGGATTTTACCCAACCTATACTCAATTTACTTCATCTATATAAATTCTATTAATATTCTGGGGGTTTGGCACATGCCAAACATACAGGTGCAATTCTTCAATATTCTGTACGCCCCATGTTGTCTCACAGAAAGCCAACAATTAACATATAGAAAAATGCTCAGATTTTATCCAAAGATGTATAAACACAATTTACATAAAGCTGAGAGTCATTTACAGCTCTATAGCACAGAAACAGATACATCTTTTAAGAGGACAAAATTCCTTTTGAATCCTTACAAAGCTCTTTCACTTTTTTTTTTTTTTTTTTTTTAGTAGCTTTAATGCAATTTAATACACATCTCAATATTTTATAACCTCAATCTTCACATGTTTTAGAGACTGGTTAAAATCTTTGAATTGATTTGTCTTGGAAATGTGAGCCTAAAAAATAATAATAATAATAATAATAATAATAATAAATACTCAAAAAAATAAATTTCAATTTGGATGTGATGATTGATTCATAATTATTGGAACTTTGTTTTAAAATGAGGATTAAAAGCATTTTATTTTAATCTATATATAGAATATTAATTTCAGCAAATTATTATTTTATGAAGTATAGATCTATATTATTAGTGAGTGTATTAAACTGAATTACTGAAAGCTTCTCTATGTTGGTAAAATTACACAGAATCTTATAAAATTGCACAGTGACTTTGAAAACTTGTTAGATCTGCAGCACAGAACTCATATGGTTTTAGTGAACATGACCTGCTTTTTTGTCTGGAGTTATACCAACGCAGTAAAAAGAAAGAAAGAGAAAAAAAAAAAAAAAAAAAAAAAGGTTAATTCCAATCTAAATCTTGCATCACTTTCAGATTAACTATTTTTGCAGTATTTTAAAATGAAGAAGTGAATATTACAAATTGTAAATGATACCATGGAACGAAACCTCAGCTTAGACAAACTACTTGCCAAATCTGGACATATGTTTGGTTGCACTGAAGGGGGAGGGATTTTTTAAATTATTTTTATTTTTATTTTCAATTTTCTGACAAAGCAGTCCCTATTACTAGGTTGAACAGCACATATTTTTCCAAACTGTGAAAGCTTTCATTTTTTTTTTTTAATTATTAAAAATCAAAACAAACTCCAAAAACATTGTGAACGCTTAACTGAAAAAAAAAAAATCAGAACATTTTGTTTAGATGTTGACTGTTTCAGGTTTTTTTTAGAATATTTAATTTAAATGAGATGTTAGTTAACATCTAAAATTAAGATATATCAATTAACATCATAAAATAAAAGATATCAATTAAAAACTAGAATTCAGTCCTTGAATGAAATTAAACCATTTAACAGAGACAAAAAGTGCTCAGTAATTTCTTTTAAGTATTAACAGATTTAACAATCTGTGAAGAAAAAAAAAATCCATATGTGAATTTTACAACCTATATTTAAAGACTCATAACTGGTTTAAAGAAAAAAGGAGTAGATTTGCTTGATTTAAAACTTCTGTAAGTCACAACTGGATCATGCCATATTTACATAAAAACATTACGGATAAAATTCAACCACAAAACTAATATTCCTCCTTCACTCACTGAGTACAGATATTCAGATGAAGGGCTGATCTTGTGATTAAAACTGTTTTGACTGGTCCAGCTTTTTTACACAAGGACAGATGTACTACTAGTCAATTGAAGGAGTTGCACATTCTCACTCCTATGTCAGGTAGCTCAGAGGCCCATGGCCAGTTGGTCTAATTCAAAAGCTTAAATTCTTCCATTCTGGGTAAATTTAAAACTGTTGTCACAGAACTGTTTCAAAATCTCAGGCTAGCTCCTTAATATCTTTACATCTCAGACTTTAAACCGTCTCTGTCTGGCTTTTGAAAGAGATAGTGCTTTCTGTCTCAAGTCTTTTATGGCTACTTAGTCCTTTCAGATAATCTAAACTTTGAGGTAAAAGCTCATTCCTCTCTCCCAGCCTGAGCACTAGAACTAAGAGCAAATAATGCCATTTCATGAGAGAGCAAAAATAGAATAAATAAAATAAAATAAGCAACTTCCCAAACCTACATAGCAATCTGTTCAGAAAAATTGATTAGTTATATTTGAAATTTACATCAATACTTAGCTTTGCCAATGTGCAGTAATAAAAAAGAATTTTGCCTGAATTTATAAGTAGCTTGTCAACAGCCTCTGCAACAGGGAAACCAGGGCAAATATTTTCTGCTTTGAAGTATCAGCAAAGCCATGCAGTGTCCCTGTTTATGAATGAGTTTAGAACCCAATTAACTAGAAAACAACTGTGCCGTAACAACGTAACAATCTGAACTAGAGAGAAGATAAATATGCTCTATTCTGGGTGACTAAAGACTGTATATAATGTTATGCAGCATTTAACTCCAAATATCTCTGTTACAATTAACTACATTATTTTCCAAATTTCACAGGATTTAATACATTTTTTTTTTTTTTTCTCCACTGAGGAGTTGTTCTAGTTGTTCTTTTTAGAAGTGTTTGTAGGCAATTGGCTTTAAAAGGGCTCCAGGGGGCTTTTCCCTACCGTGTTAAGCTGTTTTGATATTCTTTTACAAGCACAGTCTTAAAGTTTTTCTCCCAGATGCATTGTCTTACTAATCAGCTTTATGAGGTTCAAGGTCACCATTCAACATTAATTATTCATTGTACAGTTCACAGCTGGTGACAATGCTTCAAATGGTAAATAATAAGCATGTTCAAAAATACTCTGATAAAGCACCATCTCTATAAAGCTTCAGATCGGAAGAAATAAGAAATCAGAAGAAAAAAAAAAAAAAAAAAAAAAAAAGAGATAAGATTAGCACCGTGGAAAGCATGTACTGAGATCACCCCCAGAAACACCTGAGGCTTTCCTATCTTTATACATAATTTTTCAGCTATCTCAAAGGTAACTAAATTGGAAAAAAAAAAGAAAAAAAAAAAGAAAAGGGCATGTTGTGGTCACTGATAATAAAATAGTCCAATGTCTAAGCTACAGCGGCCATAACAAAATCACAGAGAACAATCTAGATGTTTAAAATGCATTGTTCAAAGACTTACAAAGTCAAAATGGTCAAAAAAAAGGCTATTGCTGAAAACTCATATCATGGAAACAGTGTATAAATATCTTACATTTATAGTAGCCCTTGTATGTGTTTTAAATCTGTGCAGTGTCAGTTTTAGAAACTTTTTTTTCTTCTCTTCTTCTCTAGGCAAGCCAAGACTTGTCACACTTCGACAGTGGCAAGAATGATGTCATCAGCAAAAAAATAAGCCTTTTTTAAAGTGCTATTTAGATTTTGGCAAACTGGTGTGGGCAAGCTGCTACAACAGATTCTGCCTGCTCTCTCCTCTGCTGTACTCATTCCTTAACTTATTAAGAATTCAAGAACAGTTGAAGCTTTGAAACAGAATGGAATCAGAGCCAAAAACTCCTATTATAAGTCTAATTATACTCAGTTCCTTCCATACACATTCTATCAAACATAGCACTTCTCTGTGTACAATATACTTGCTTAACTGAAGCTTTTTTTAATGATAGTGCCATATTAAAGACCTTCTGTTTTCTTTTCTTATGTCCCGTTTTACAGTTAAAATACAAAATACTTGCTGCCTCCACTCAATCACACTTCTGCAATTACTCTGTGTCTCTTGATAGTACTTCAGCAATTATTTTTATCTGCAGCTGGAATGCTTTTCTTTCCTCTGCATGTTAATTTCTTGGTTTGTTTGAACAAAATATGTTAAGCTGATTTCAAAAATATGGTTTACAAAGTACAGGTCACTACCAGATGTTATTTAATACTTTCAGGCTGACTCACTGTGTCCAGGAAAGTGGGTCCTATGATGATTCTCTTGTTAATAACTGCTGAGCTGACATTTAACAAATGGATCTGATTCAACACAAATATTGAAACTGATATCTTAACTCTGGCACAAATGTATTGTTTAGATTCATTTCAAAAGCAAGAGACAGCTTGGTTAAGTTTTTACATACTAGCAAATTCTAAATGCTTGCACACATGTGCGTGTTAATAAGGATATGCATATACAAAAACTTTATTCAGTTATCAAGTATATTTATTTCTCTTCATTAATGATTGTTTATGATAGCTTAGCTTTAACTATAGACCTTTCATTGGATGCATTCTTTTTATTTTGTTTTTTGTTTTTAACAGCAGAATGCTTACAGCGCAACTTTTAATTGTCAGCAAAACAGGCATTTAAATCAAACATATAAATACATTTCTGAAGGAGAAACCAACTTTTTTTTTTTTAAGTCTATTTTACGCAGGAATAAAGCTCAAGTAAACATTTTCTCTGAGCGTACAGATAGCAATTGTTAAATTATTAAGAACATGAAATGCTATAGATTTTAAATCCATTGTAAAGCACAACAATTTTGTATTACTGTTCTTGACTTCAGTTTCATATCCCCATCAACTTCATTTAATTTACTGGCAAAACTAACTATAGCACTTTCCTCTCCCTCTGAAATATGCATGCTTTCAAAATTCTATGTAAAAGACATGCAGAGAAGTCTGCAAGATAACAAATTTGAAATCTGAGCTATCCAATTTGCTATTTTTTTTTCTATTTAGAGTTCTGCCATTTATTATACAGCATCTGATACAACCACTTTCATTTTAAGTAAAGAGCATGGATGAATAACGTCTGCATCAGCATCTATTTTGAATGCAAACAATACTGATGACACTGAAGCGGAGGAGAATGACAATGACTTGGTTTCAGGAGATCACATCCCTACCTTCCACTGCTTTTCACTTAACAGATTTAAGGAAATCTGTGTCTCCCCTACTCACAGAGTCATATATAAGCCTGTGAATAGTTTCTGACAGTTGATCACTAGGGATCAGTTTCTCTGACATTAAATCGGAAATGAAAAAGGAAGCATTGTGTTGTAGCCTGCTCTAAGACTCTCTGTTTAAGCAAATCTGTGTTTCATAAAAAATAAAAAAATGAAAGGGTGTTGTATTTTTTGTATATTTGACACATATACTGGACTATGCCATGACCAATGTGCAACTTAACCTTTCTAGTTCAGTTTTTCAGCTTTCCTTTTGATGGCTGCTGACATGAAAAGCATTAAGTGTCTTACTTCAAAGAACAGCCAGTGCGGATATTTGTTGTTCAGCATGGTGGTCTTCGCTCAAATGGCTGCTGCTTTTGTGCTGCATTTTTTTCCCCCTTCACTTGACACACTGTATAAACATTATGATCTTGGCCTTCCTGTCTCACTAGTCACCATTACAAAAATGATATGACCTTGTATAACATATTCTGATAAATAACTGTAATATTTGCCTAGAATGTTTGCAAAACTATCTGTACTTATATCAAACTTTATTATTAAAAAAAATTAAAAATCATTATGGCATTATAGTTATATTAGCAATTACAGTAAAACTTGCATGGAAGTGGAAAACATAAAGTTAATCTCCTTTCCAAATTTTACACTATTTCTTTAGAAATGAAAAGAAACTCAGCTATTATTTGATCTTTTTTTTATCCATATTTTCTTTAATATTTATTATCCTCAAATCAATTGCATCTAGGATATGCATGCCTAAAATGCTGTTTCCATGAGCAAAACAAAGAGGAAAAAAAGTAGAAGAATCTTGTCTGTAAAGCCTGAGGTACAAAGCAGCAGAAACAACTGCTACTGCTGACAGAGTGCTATGGACAAACTGCTACTCATTCACATGCTGGACCAGCTGGTGTAAATTAATGCAGAGCTCCCAAAGTTAATAGAGATGTATTAATTTACACCAGTTGTGAATCTTAGACAGATTTTTGGACCAGTGAACACACAACAGCAAGTAATTCCTCTGCAATAATTACTGATGAAATACACTGGCTTGTGTTCAGACTGAGAGCATCTCATGTATTATAAATAAGATTGCTCATGGCTCCCTTCCACAAAATCACACCCATGCCACAACCACCTGCATCAAGCTAGCTAAGTCATGATTTAGGAGTGACACTGTGGTGCTGCACCACAGCTAGAGTGTCAACCATTTATCAGAGATCTGTCTCAAAGATCACTTCTTAGGAGGCAACCTACAGGCTGCAATACAAAGACTTCTCTCCTGTTGCATGACTCAATAGGATGCACTCCCGACACTATTGGTGCCTCTTCTTTCACCACATGTACAGAGAGAGCCCATGCGTTGGCAAGTTGACAGCATTGTGTAATCAATGCTGACAGTTTGAGTGAATAATGCTACTTAGCATGATTTCTGATTGTGAACTTCTGGAGAAGCTTACAATTAGGGATATGTAATTTTTCACAATTTCAAAAATATATAATTAAAAAGCACTACAATATCACCAGGTGCCATAGGTCTTTCTACACTTTTGCAAAAGGAGCATGTAGGACTTATAAAAAAAATTGAGGATGAGGCAAATGATCTTTCATTTTCCACTTAAATCCACCCATCAAAACACTTTCTGGTGCTGAGGAACCAGAACAGATTCCAGAAGGCATTATTGTTTGGAGATTGCTGTAGTCCAAGAAGGCATTTGGTTTTGTACCTTTTCCTCTTCTCTATGATAACCAGTGCCATTATCCCAGCACAGCTTCTTCCCATATGTGACAGATTTTTTCTGGGCTTGTATCTGCAACTGCACACTTCATCCCTGAAGCTGAAGTGGAGAGGCTAGGTAAACAACAGGAAAAACAGGTAGGCCTGCAGTGCCAGATCTTTGGAAGAAGGCTAGCACCATCATATTGTAACACCACATCAGTATTCTCCATGAACAGAATTTGGAAGTAGCATTTGGTGCTGCTTACTTTTTGGGGAGCATTGACAGATTTTATCACTGGAAAAAAAACAACAACGAAACACTGTGGACAGAAGGCAAGCATTCCACTTCACTGCCGTATCTTCAGGGAATCTGGTCCCTTGGCTTTATAAATGAAACTTCAATTTCCACTACAATATCAAATAAGCTTCATAAGAGGAAACATTAACTCTTTCTTATTTAAGTTTCTAGTCAGCTAAGAAGAGAAAAACTAACCTTCTTAAAACTGATTATTCTGAATTATTGTTAGGGTGGGAACAAGGATATAAATTAGGCTACTTTGATTATCTTGCAGTGTGGTCCTCATACATTGATGGAAAATAAAACTTCACGTTATTAGCACATGCAGTTTTGAGCTGTGCCTTTTTTTTTTGTTTTCCCCCCCCCTCTGGAAAAAGAAACAGGATAAGACTACAGAAGTGTCATACACTGATTATTAATCTCCAAAACCTGGCAAAGAAATTCATGATGTTCAGTTTCTTACTCCCACAGGATTACTTAAGGAGTCAGAAAAGCTTTCTGAAAAGAAAATAATTATTCTTCATGTTCTGGTATGATCCATTCTGTCAAGAAGGACAAGATAATACATACATGACATTGTATGAGGCTAAGTAATTTTATTGCCAGCAGATTTAGATTGATTCACAAGAAAAAAAAAAGAAAATATACAGACCTATTTTTGAAAATTAGAAAGGATGGAAACTCTTTTATAGTTTTTTTCAACTGCCGATTCCTTGGAGACAGGAGAAAAACAAAGAATGAATGTGGGAGAAACTGTGCATGGTGAGTAAATATGTCACTGTATCATGATCTTTGTGATGTGGGAATGCAAGAAGGACTTTCCAGTCTTTGTCCTGGGTGACTTGTATAGGACATCAACCCTGTGAACACCAGATTCATAGAATCATAGACTAGTTTGGATCAGGAGGACCCTTAAAGTTCATCTAATTCCAACTCCCCTGCCGTGAGCAGGGATGCCACCTACTAGATCAGGTTGCTCAAAGCCCCATCCAGCCTGGCCTTGAACACTTCCAGCAAATCAGAAATAACATCAAAAGTCTTTTCTGTAAAGTGTTTTGAGATAAATTGGTGGGAAAAAAAATAAAAAATAGTTCCTTTGAGTTTATGAGAACAATGCTTGTAAATTTTGTGACAGCTCAGTGTCATACCGAGCACTATTTGTACTTGTTATAGTAATATTTCTCCTGGTCAGGTTGAACAGCATTAACTAGTTTGTTACTTTGTTGTTGTTGTTTTCACTAATAGATCTCAAAACACTTTACAGAATAGACTTTTGATCTTATTTCTATTATCAACTCTGTAATACTGCTCTCACCCTTTTATTAACAGAAGGATCAGCATAAGCAATGCCCCTAGGTCCAGACAGATCAGTGTCGGTCAGGAACAGAATCCAGGAACTAACTAGCCAGTTTTGTGCTCTAACCAGAAGAGAAAATATTTCTCAAATTAAAAATTAACATGACTTTTCCACTACAACCCTTTACAAATCAAGGCAATAAAATAGACTCACGTTTGTCCCAAGGAGCCTTTTCCTGCTCCAAATCAGCTTTAAACCATAATTTTGCAGTAGTTCTATAAAAGGACAATATTCAACACCACTTCCTATAGGGCTTTTTTTGTTTGTTGACTTTTAGATGTTATATCTATATCCACAATAGCATAAGGAAAAAAAATGGAAAAACAAATGGACAGTGAAAAGAGCTACTGCCCACTACCTATATAGGGTAGGGCACATTAAGATTAAACTGAAGGTGAAACCCAAGTTAACTCTCCAGTGAAGAAGACATTCCCTAAAGATGACATATGATGATGATGCTCTGTACAGAGCATTTGAATGATCTATCACGTGAATCAGTACAGAGGTTTTATAAGTGTGTGCAGGTAAATTTATCAAGCATCAAAGGCTTACTACAACACACACTCCAGACATGTACATTTTGATTCATACAGACTATTGAAACAACAAAAGAAAAAGAAAGAAAAAGGTGGGTCTTGTTTTTCTTGCTTACTTCTCTGCTGCTGTCATTTCACTAAAATGATAAATAAAAATCCAAAAAGTGTAAAAACTAGGATGAAAATCTCCACACATTTCTTACCCACTCTTTATCTATTTGCACCCACAAGTTGCAGCCCACAAAATGAGTTGGCTTACTGAACAATATTATAACTGTTCTAATTACTGAAGGAAGTGAAAAGCCACCAAAACAAACATATTCAGTCTGCTAATTTTACTCCCTGTTTCTGAAGTGACATAATGCAGCTTCTTTTTAAAGCTTTCTTGAAAAAACATCAATTTCCTGTGTTTATTTTGTCTTCTTGTTTCAGAAAAGTCTTTATGATTCGTGGCAGCAGATGTGATCTACACGATAGAAAGATTTTACCAACAAGGCTTTTTAGATGGTATGAAGACTGGGGAAATAAAACCCTTTGAATATAGCTGGTTTCATACATTTTAAAACAAATATTATCACAGGCATTTAAAATGATTGTCATTTATGATTAAAAAATAATGATATTCTCAATACTTAATTACTAGGACCAATATATAACAACTTGTGATCTACTTTATGCATTAAAGTTATGCCTTAAACTGGATCCATATTATTCAGCTTAGCAGAATGGAAACTCATATGGTATTTGTTATCTTCCAAGAACTGTGACAATCTGTAGCAGGTTTTTTTATGTTTTTAAATTACAATAGCAGTGAGAGTAGAACTTTTACATGTTCATCTTATTGAAAAAATGATTTCATGGAAAGCATAGGAGCCAAGTGGACTAGATTGTAAAACAGATTTCAATGTGTTTTTTACTGCTTTGAGTTTAAGACAGAATATACATATTTATAAGTTAAACATCTATTTCTTTTAAGCAGGCTGTCTGACATGAAGTATTGCCACTCAATGCAAAAAGATATTTCAGTGTCAAATTTAAAATAAAATGCAACAGTCAAGTAACAAGAAATGGGGAGAACAGGCAGAAAAATTGAAAAATTTAGACAATAAAAATAATTTAAAAAAAAGTTGCATGAGTTGACAAAAAGCACAACATTGTGATGACATATAATGATTTTACCTATAAGCATTAAAATTGGAAATAAAATTATATATTCAGAGGAGAGAGAACTATAAGTGGGGGGAGGAAAACTTTCCAGAAGTCAATAAAAATACCGAAACTGAAAATGTCAGAATTTCTCCTAAGGAAAGACATGATTACAGTACATCAGAAATGACTAAGTTTTCATGTAAGAGGTAAGTGATAGCTGATATAAACAAATGATTTAGTCACAAATGTATCATAGGGAGTCTGAAAGTCTTTTGACATGGGTTTATTGCAGCGTACACATACTTTTCTCAGTCTTTTGCAAAGGCTAGAATAGGATTTGTTACAAGTCCTCAACAGAAGATTTCTTTTCCTAACAAATACAGAGATTACTGTGTAGAGGTTGACTATACACAGAAATCAAGAATCACTTATAAAAATAACTAATGCATTTGAAAGCATAACAGTCAATTTACTGCAGAAACTGAGCTTTGACATTTTTCCTTCAGTTTGTAAAAATGTATTCATTTTTTTCCTATTCTATAGCATGTAAAACATACCAATATTCAGAGAGGACAAAAGATCAGTATATTGCCTGTATTTAATACAATAATTTTTATGGCATAAGCCTGCTTATGGCTCTGGCTAAGAAACACATCATCCTGGTTACCTCTCCTTCCCCTCCCTACACACCCAGTGAGCACAAAGCTTCCGTGTGAAAATTCTCAACTTTCTGAACCAGGGTATTTTTTTCCTAAATTCACATGAGCTTGAAAGGGAAAACCTTGCAAACAAAGAATTTCAAGAGGTAAAGTGAGTGCATAAAAGAAACTTCCCTGTTCTTGTTTGCCACTACCGAGAAGCCAAAAATAGAGGCTCTACACACAACTTTCCTGTAATATTCTGATTCCCCCAAGAACTTCAGCATTTTATTCCCTTTTTTATCTACAAAGTTAGTTAACTTGAGTATCACCTACACCAGGGAAAACGAGCTGTTCATTTACTACACGGATCAAGCAACATAAATCTGCAGATGCTGCACTTACCACCCACAGACTCCTGAAGCATGTACACAGGTAAGCGCTCATTAAACCAGTCACTAATGTTGAGGGAGCACAGCAACACAGAGAGCTTTACAGTACATAAAAAGGACCACAGTCACTACATAAAGTCTGTCATGAAATCATGTTCAAATCCCAACAATATAGGCTTTAGAGACAAAGATTCTCTTATAATACAAACACTCTGTATTCCAAAGCCTTCAAATGCCTATAGCTTTCATGATTTCTACACACAAAGAATAATTTACTTCACTTATTGTTTGTCTCCCTACTTTTTAAATAGACTGATAACCAGTTACTACTTTTACTAGGAAGTTCACTTTACTCTTTTTGAATAAAATGCAAAGAAGTCATGCTTAGAATTATTTGTTACCACTGTGGGTCTACAGTGTCAAATTGCCTTTCTCCACACATACGCTGAGTACCTTCTTGCTTTGTCTGCAGAAATCCCTCCTGATCCCTTGGTTCATAAAATATTGCAGCCTCTTCCCCAGAGAAATACTCAGTATGGTTTCCTGCAAAACTCCTGCCCACACAGAACTAGGCTTATCAAACCAGGCACCAGCACCAATCTTACAGTATTACTTTCAACACACTGGATCAGATTTATTTATTTACTTTTAATAAATAAATAAATAGATCATTTAAAAAAGAGGAAAAACAAAGAGGAACAAGAAAGAGGCATTTTCTCATTGCCACACGAAACTGCAAAATGGACAACTTCTGCAAAACTTGACATGGGAAACCTGTATGGGAATACTATGCTTTCACACAAAGGTAGCAGATTCAGAATCAACTTAAATACAATTTTGCTATGAAAGCTTTACAGATCTTCACATTCTAATATTTTGCAAAGTTGCATGCATACAACATAATGTGCTTAAGTTTGCTTAATATTCATCATAGCCTAGCATGAGAAGAATCTTGTCCACAGGAAAAAAAATAAATAAATAAAAGAAAAACACACACTTTAACATTAAAATAAATTAAAAAATCTAAGTTTACACACAGACACACAACTACAGTAAACAGAATTGAGTACTGATGGTGGTTGAATGGCTGGTGAAATATGGGAGCTGGAGGGATTTGTACTTTAAAGAGAAGTTAACACTGCACATTATTGTCTAACAGCTTCTAGTTCAAGATTTATGCAGTATCTCTGTTTTTAATACCAACCGTCTGTACTAAACTCTGCCTGTATCAGAGCTGCATATCTTTAAGATGAATAAAATAAAATAAAATAAAATAGGGTCACCAGCCCAATCTCCTTTCTGCATTAGAATAAAAGCAAGTTTCTGTTATGGAAAATAAGCCCAAAATGTAACATTTCGATTGCTGATGCAAAGATGGAAACAACTGTCCACAGTTACATTACAAAATATTAAACCATTGACAGCTACCTTTGAAAACCTGCTACGTTTTAATTTACATTTGCAACAACTAAGAGAAAGAAATAGTAGGGTTGAAATAGTAAGGGTTCTGGTACATTTCAGACATGCATAAACATACAGCTTGCTCCTGCTTCTTGCTTATTAGTCTAAAAGTTTTTCAACTTTCAGGGCAGAGATGGAAGAAAGGAATCCTACCTCTGCAAAACCTATGGACTCAAAGTAAAAATAAACCCATTTCTCCCCTTTCCATGAAACTCCTTTCTGCTTTTGTTTGTTTGTTCTGGATTTTATCAGTCTCTTTTTCATGCTGGTGAATCATGTCCCTGTCACAGCTGATTCCATTTATCTATCCTAGGAGCAAACAAACGCTAAAAATAACCCTTTTGGGGTTTCTGCTGAGTTTTTGCATGAGAAGGGACGGAGCATGTTCATTCCAAGCTTGTGTCAATACTTTACTTTATCTTTGCCAGGGCTGATTTAACTATTACCATGTTAGAAAAAAAAAAAAAAACAAAAAAAACGTTTTTTGCTATCCATAAAATTCAAAGTTGGCTAAAATTTAACAACATCTGTGGCAAATGAAAAAATAAAACATTCTTTACAGATAAGTTAGTACTACAGTATTCTATTTGCAAATGGCAGCTTTTTTCCTCAAAGTCCCAAAGTGTTTTGCCATTTCTCATGATGGCTAATAATTAAATGCATAGGTCCTATTAGGCTGTGATATTTATTTAAAAGATTTTTTTCACTTCAAAAATAGTTCCTAAATTTAGAATATCATTGCAACCAATAATCAGCGTCATACAATGCAAGGCATTTTGTCTGAGCTGGGCTGGAAAACTTTCAGGAACGTTTGTTTCTATGATTCCCAGTGTTTCTGTCTCCCACATGTGTTAGACATACCTGACTAGCTCACTATGAACACAGCCCCATGAGAAGCATTTTGATGCCTGTGTCTTATTCTATGAAGTGCAGTGGGTATATCTATTTCTGGACAATGGGAAATTTTGGGGCTAAGTCTAATAGGCATACAGTGGGAAAGTTCAAGTTACTATTCCGTTTGATTATTTTCATCCATACAATTCTAACTATAAAAATAAGACATGGATTGTTGGGTTAGCTGCTTTTGCAGCAACTGAGTTAAAAACAGTGTTTTGGAAGAACTCACACTACTTATAACCCAAACTCAGATGTCCAGAAAACTCACAGTATCTGGCACAGTTAGTGATTAGTACTCCAGTCTGTTCTCTACTATGCAGAGGTGCCCTGAAAAGTTAGGTTTTTGAAAATCAAGCTCATAGTCTTTAGCCTGAATAAGTGTACGTTCAAAATGAAATGCACATCATATGTACCAGGAAAGGTTGTATTCTTCTGTCACATCTAAAAAAAAAAAAAAAAAAAAAATCCTGTTGTGGTTAAAGTTAAGAGAACAATGGACTATCAACAGTATCTTCAGATGGCTTATGTATGCGAGTATGAGTCACTGGAGAACGATCATTGAGATCTACAGAGACACTAGATGAGTAATGGTACCAGGAAATCAGTACCAGTGTATCACACAACTCACCTTTTATCTTGGTTCTGGCTACTCAATCCTAACTGCTCATCCCAAGCACCCTCTACATATTTCTAGGGTTGAAGCAGTGGTGGAGGCAGCATACTCCTCTGCAGGACCTGCAAACACAGCTCAGGAAAATGAAAACACTTGGGCAGGTAGCTATGCTAACATTTATGGTACCACTAAAGCACTGAATCACAGAATCACATAACCATCTAAGTTGGAAGAGACCTCCAAGATCGCCGAGTCCAACCTCTGGCCTAACATTAACAAGTCCTCCACTAAAATATATCCCTAAGCTCTACATCTAAACGTCTTTTAAAGACCTCCAGGGATCGTGACTCAACCACTTCCCTGGGCAGCCTATTCCAGTGACTAACAATCCTTTCAGTAAAGAAGTTCTTCCTAATATTCAGCCTAAACCTCCCCTGGCACAACTTTAGCCCACTCCCCCTCGTCCTGTCACCAGGCACATAGACCAACCCCCACCTCACTACAGCCTCCTTTAAGGTACCTGTAGAGTATGATTAGGTCACCCCTGAGCCTTCTCTTCTCCAGGCTAAACAACCCCAGCTCCCTCAGCCGCTCCTCATAAGACTTGTTCTCCAGGCCCCTCACCAGCTTCGTTGCCCTTCTCTAGACTCACTCAAGCACCTCGGTGTCCTTCCTGTAGTGAGGGGTCCAAAACTGAACACAGTACTCAAGGTGCGGCCTCACCAGAGACAAGTACAGGGGGACAATCACTGTCCTAGACCTGCTGGCCACACTGTTTCTTATACAGGCCAGGATGCTGTTGGCCTTTTTGGCCACCTGAGCACTCTGCTGGCTCATATTCAGCTGACCAGCAACCAATACTCCCAGGTCCTTCTCTGCCAGGCAGCTTTCTAACCACACATCTCCCAGCCTGTAGCTCTGTTTGGGGTTGTTGTGCCTCAGGTACAGGACCCGGCACTTGGCCGTATTGAACTTCATACGGCTGGCCTCGGCCCATCGGTCCAGCCTATCCAGATCTTCCTGCCCTCGAGCAGATTGACACACGCACCTAACTTGGTGTCGTCTGCAAACTTGCTGAGGGTGCACTCGATCCCCTCATCCAGATCATCAATAAAAATATTACAGAGAACTGGCCCCAGTATCGAGCCCTGGGGGACTCCACTAGTGTCCGGCCTCCAACTGGATTTGACTCCATTCACTACGACTCTCTGGGCCCAGCTATCCAGCCAGCTCTTAACCCAACAAAGCGTACGCCAGTCCAAGCCATGAGCAGCCAGTTTCTCGAGGATAATGCTGCGAGGAACGGTGTCAAATGCCTTACTGAAGTCAAGGTAGACCACATCCACAGATTTTCTCTCGTCCACCCAGCATGTCACCTTGTCATAGAAGGAGATCAGGTTCGTCAAGCAGGACCTGCCTTTCATAAAACTATGCTGACTAGGCCTGATCACTCGGTGGTCCTGCAAGTGCCGCATGATAACACTCAAGATAATCTGCTCCGTGAGCTTCCCTGGCACTGAGGTCAAACTAACAGGCCTATGGTTTCCCAGGTCAACCTTCCAGCCCTTCTTGTAGATGAGTGTCACATTTGCTAGCTGCCAGTCAACTGAGACCTTCCCTGATGGCCAGGACTGCTGATAAATGATGGAAAGTGCCTTGGCCAGCTCTTCCACCAGTTCTCGCAATACCCTCAGGTGGATCCCATCCGGCCCCATCGACTTGCATACATCCAAATGCTGTAGCAGGTAGCCAGCCATTTCCTTGTGGATTGTGAGGGCCACATTCTGCTCCCCATAACTTTCCACCAGCTCAGGGTACTGGGTATCTAGAGAACAACTGGTCTTGCCACTACAGACTGAGGCAAAGAAAGCATTAAGGACCTCAGCCTTTTCCTCATCTCTTGTCACTAAGTTCCTCCCCGCATCCAGTAAAGGATGGAGATTCTCCTTAGCCCTCCCTTTCATGTTAATGTATTTATAAAAACATTTTCTGTTATCTTTAACAGCAGTAGCCAGATTGAGCTCTAGATGAGCCTTGGCCTTTCTAATTTTGTCCCTACACATCCTTACAACATCCTTATAATCCTTCTGAGTGTCCTGCCCTCTTTTCCATAGATCATAAATCCTCCTTCTTTTCCTAAGCTCTAGCCACAACTGTCTGTTCAGACAGGCCAGTCTTCCACACTGGCTCATCTTTGGGCACATGAGGACAGACTGCTCCTGAGCCGTTAAGATTTCCTTCTTGAGGAATGCCCAGCCTTCCTGGACTCCTCTGCCCTTCAGGACTGCCTCTCAAGGGACTCTGTCAACCAGTGTCCTGAACAGCTCAAAGACTGTCCTCCGGAAGTGCAAGACAGCAGTTTTACTGGTCCCCCCCTTTGCCAAGAATAGAGAACTCTACCATTCTGTGGTCACTCTGCCCAAGACAGCTCCCAGCCACCACATCTCCCACCAGTCCTTCTCTGTTTGTGAACAGAAGGTCCAGCAGGGCACCTTCCCTTGTAGGATCACTAACCAGCTGCATCAGGAAACTATCTTCCACTCTCTCCAGAAACCTCCTAGACAGCTTCCTCTGAGCTGTATTGCATGTCCAGGATATGTCTGCGAAGTTGAAGCCCCCCACGAGGACAAGAGCCGACAATTTTGCAACTTTTGCCAGCTGCCTGTAGAATTCCTCATCCATCTCCTCATCCTGGTTTGGCGGTCTGTAACAGACCCCTACCACGATGCCTGCCTTGTTGGCCTTCCCGCCAATCCTAACCCATGTGGACTCAACCTTATAATTCCCAGCCTCTGCCTCGAGTTCCACAACATCAAAACACTCTCTAATGGAGAGAGCCACACCACCACCCCTTCTGTGCTGCCTGTCCCTTCTGAAGAGCCTATAGCCAGTCATTGCAGCACTCCAGTCATGGGAGTGGTCCCACCAAATTTCAATCATGGTACCAAGTCATAGCTAGCCTGCTGCACAATGGCTTCCAGTTCCTCTTGTTTGTTGCCCATGCTGCGTGCATTAGTGTAGATGCACTTCAGCTGGGCCATTGCCTGCTCCCCCAGCCCTGACATTGTTCTCCCTGGCACACCTCTAACGAGGGAATAATTCCCTCCCCATCCCCAACCCCATCCCCCTTCCTACCTAGTTTAAAGCCCTCTCAATAAGCCCTGCCAGCTCCTGTGCTAGTGTCTGTTTTCCCCTTCAAGACAGGTGGGACCCATCTGCAGTTAGTAGGCCAGGTGCTGAGTAAAGCACCCCGTGGTCAAAAAATAAAAAATAATAATAATAAAAAAAAATCTGTGTTGGCACCAGCCTCTGAGCACCTGTTTATCAGGTGGGCTTTCTGAGTCTTCTCTATACCCCTCCCTGCCATGGAGGAAAGCATGACCTGCGCTCCCACTCCATCTACTAATCGTCCCAGTCCCCTAAAGTCCCATTTGATAGCCTTCAGGCTTCTCTCTTCAATATCATCTCTGCCAGCCTGGACTATCAAAAGAGGATAGTAGTCAGAGGGGCGACTGCTGGCAGCCCACAGACTTCTGGTTTCAAGTTACCTCACAATGTGATCCAAACTACAGTTGTTGGCTATCTTTCTGTAAAAGATGAATAAAGCATCAGCATGTTTGAGAGGTTTTTTTTGTTGTTGTTATTTTTTATTTTTTTTAATGTAGATATTTAAACATTTGGGGAATAAAGTAGAAAGGTGTACCAGGAAAAAAAAAAAAAAGGTGCTACATTTAGAATTAATCTAATTTTCTTTGAAAGTTTAGCAAGATTAGTGACTGTGAATTACACAGTCACTTGACATCAGAAAAGATACAAGATTTTAAGAACCAGCAAGGAACACATAATGCATAACACCAAAACAGTCCATAGATGAAATATGTATTTAGGGATCATAAAAAAAGGTACTGAAGAGTATGACTACTACTAGCTGTTTTCTGATTTTTTTTTCTGTTTCCAGATGTTTCAAAAAATTCAGACTGAAAGTCATAGTATGCTTGATTTGCTGTATTCCATTGCCTACCTTGGACCTTAGAAAGGAACACTTGGGTGGCATCATTTGCACATTCTATAAATGAAATCTTGAGCATTCTTCTGTGCTGAATACATCCAAAGACGATGTTGTGAAGTATGAAAGGATTTCTGAAAACTATATTCATCAACAACAAAAAGTTACTTCTGGAAGTCCCTTGGCAAAACAACCCATGATATCACTGCATTCCAGGCTTCTTACACTGAGTGAGCTGGAAGCATTTAAGTTCATGAACTCCAGCCTCTCACAGCCTCTCATAGCCACTCCTAGTAGTTATTCTAACTGGGGCCACAATGTGCTTTTCAAAAGGTTCCAAACCTAACCTTGCAGAGAATGTGTTTCTCCTTGAGAAGAAAAAGCTTATTCTACCTGTTATCTACCTGTTAACAGAACAACTATTATTGTTCTGTTCTGTATTACATATTACAGCATACAGAGCAGCAACTTTATTACGTTTCATTGAACATGAATACAGTGGGGGTGTGGTGACTACAGCTTCACTGAGTTGTGGTTGTTGTGGTTGTTCAGCTGCAAGTCATCTTGTATTTCAAGATCAAAATGAATAGCAGAGGAAAAGGAAGAACAAAGTGTTGCCCTGTAGAGACAGCAGTAGCAAAATACTAAAGAAATATATAATTTTATCATCATATCGAAGGCAATGCAAGCACACTTATGTATTTAAAGTGTACACCTATGAAAACACAACAACAGTATGTAATTTCCAATAATGGTATGTTTTCACTTCCAAATGTCAAGATAGAAAGGTGTTGCATGGAAGTTTTCTTTGAAATTACTCATACCTGATCTGCAAGCTCTTTGAACTTAAAATATTTGACACTTTTCCTGTAATTTTTAAACATACACATAGAGACTTTAACAGTAGTTGTATGGAGGGTTATAGCTATCCATTCACTCTGTAAGATTTGGAACAGGAAGTATACCACAATCATAACATAGGAACCAACTCACCAATTCTGGCATTGTATTCATTTTTTAAAATGAAAAATATCTATGCACATAAAAGAAGATTATAATTAGAAGAAAAAATAAATCCTGACACCATTCAGTGACACATCTCCATGCCAACAACCATCTACAAACATGGGAACTGCACAATACAATCAGTAAACATACCTGACTTTCATCTGTTAACATGTAAGTAATATGTAAAGTGAAAGAAGAGGTAGAAGTCTTACAAGTTGAAGTTAAGAGTAATAGCTCCACAAAACTTGCAAGACCACATGGTAAAAATTCACAGAATCATCGAGGTTGGAAGAGACGTCCAAGATCACCAAGTACAACCCCTGACCTAACACGAGCAGGCCCTCCACTAAATCAAATCACTAAGCTCTAAATCTAAACATCTTTTCACTGCCATACTTATATTCAAAGGGACTGTCCAATGCTAATGAAAGATTTATTTTCTCCTTTTACATTTTCAGTGTTTTCTACTGGGTCTTTTGCAGTTATTTAGCCATATAAACAACCTGTACAATTTCTAGTGCTGAGACAAGGGAAGCAGTGGGGGCTTAGACAGAAGAGCCAGACAAAACTTTGAGGCAGGGCAGTCTTAGATCCTTTTAAACTGGCTGGGAAACAAGCACATAAAAATGAGAAATGTAGTCAGAATTTCTGTAACATAACAGTATGAAGATTTGGAATCGAGCTAGTGAAAGAATATGAAGTACCTTGTGAGAAACAGAGGGATCTATGCACATCTTTGTGAAAGGTAAAGCCTTGATGCTATGTTCTTGGTTTAGATACTGTTTTTTGTTGTTGTTGTTTTTGTTTGTTTGTTTTGATAACTACACCAAAGTTCCCAGAAATATGCTGCCCCAGGTTATTCAAATGCTTTTGGAGACTCCCCAACAATACAGCTTTTCTACCCAGAGGAACTTGTTTTTTTCAGCCACATCTTCCACAAATCTAGACCTGAAGAAAACTTCATGGTCCATTTTTTCTTCTAAATGTAACAGAAATAAAAACTGTTTCTGATTTTCTGATTTGTCATTCTTATGTGAGTTATGTAGGAAATCTGTGAGTTCAAAAATCAAGTATCAGCACACCTGTGGATTTTTATTTTTCTTTATCCATAGCCTTTCATTTATTTGTGCTACAATTCACCTGCAACTGTACTCCCTGCTCCTTTTATTTATTGAGACTCAACAGAAGCTTCACCAAAACTTTTTTTTTTTTTTTCCTAACTAGTTCCTAAACAGCTGTTTTTTTTTAAAGATTATTTTACTCCCTTTCTCATTTTAGGACTTCTCTACCATGTTTTTAATTCAGTTCTAAAAAGAAAGTAGCAATATTAAGTGTTTGGAAGCTACACTGGCCTATGTTTTATTTCAACAGTTATCATTGTTAATTAAGAAATTCCAGAGGAAGTGTAAGCTTCTGCTACAAAGGAAAGAGCAGCTTGTGGAAGGAAGATTGATAAAGGAAGATTGATAATCTTCCTTTGCAATTGAAAAAATTCACATTCATACAGATAAATGGTCATTTGTACATGACCGCCTTAAAAAAAAAAAAAAAAAAAAAAAAGACTTCGCATTTTCTTGGGAATATTAACTAGTAAATTATTTATTTTAAAGCATAATTTTTCATTTAAAAATCTTAGAGTACGTTGAAGGAGCTTGCAGCACCTCACTGCAGTTCTGTGAGGTACTTGTTCTGTGTACTTTTATGAATGGGTAAAACGAAGAAGAGGCCAACTTCCGAGCTACAGAATATTCAAACCCAGCAGTGTATTAGATGAAAAGCAGAACATATGCTACTCTTCTACAAGTGCTACAGCAATCGATGCACTTTTGAAAGTATTTGACATGATAATATGATAACGCTTGTCTAGATGAACAGAGTAAGGTTAGCTGTACTTAAATAGAGGAAATATTAACAATTGTGACAGATTGTAGAATTGACATTCTTCCTTTGGCATCACGAAGATAAATACATTGTATAGTTGAGAATCTCACTAATAACAATTATAGAAAAGTAGTACTAATAATTTTTTCTATTAACTTACACAACTAAGTGAAGAATGGAATGCCTACAATGCATTTCTTGATATAGGATAAGAAAAAAAAAAAAAAAAAAGACTGAATTTTTCAGTCAGGTAGCCATATATTCCTTTAGTCCACAAAGTTCAGATCTCATTTTCATTGGCAAATCAACAACAAACATTTACCCTCCTACCTTCATTTGCTTGTGTGTTGATTGTTGGTTTTTTTTTTGCCCATTCATTAAAGCATGTTTTTCCTCAGAAGAAAACACATCAGCATCATCATTTACTACTCCCCCTAAAAATACTTACAGTGTAAAGTGTAACATTACATGCATACTTTAGACTATCATGCTTTCAGAAAACATCATTCCCTGTAGCACTGAGACAATAAAAGTTTTTAAATATGTTACTAAGAACAGGCAGACATAAGTGAGAATCTTCCACAAAATAATGCCTATTTCTTGTCTTTATAATCATAAAACATTTTACTGTACACAAATCTGGTTCATAATTATCTACCTTCAATTCCCAGCACCCCAAAATTTCTTAATACATTACTGTTTGGAAGGTCTCTAGACCTTGACCCACAAACAGAAAAGTAGAAAAGCTATTTTTATAAGATTTTATGCCAGAGTTTTCTGCTTCTGTTCTCTCAAATTAATGATTCTTTTAGCCAGAATTTATCTTATGTCAAATACTTTTTGTAGATGATTGCCATCAAGGAACATAAGACAATTTAGGTGATTAAAGTTAAAAAATAAAATGTCAAGGGTTGTATGGCAGTCACTGATACCACAGCTATTTTTACCATCCTTTGTTATTAAAGACAAACTCCCTTTGACTTTGCTTTATAGATTCTATGCAAAATGGCATACAGAAATTGGAAAAAAATGTGGGATCTGCCAAAAATGCAAGCTGACAAACATTACTGGTTTAAGTAATACTTATCACATTTGTTGTAATGTCAAAATTGAATCTACAGGACCCCAAACCCATTTCCCATCTCTGATTTGGATTTTGTGGGTTATATTTCTTTAAAAGGTGTCTTTCCGTAAGTTACTGAGCAGTAGACCCAACCTCTTTGCACAGTGTCTTCTTTGAAGTCATGTCTTTGTAGCAGATACAGGCAAACACAGACCCCTCACAGCCTGCCTACATAACTGCAACCAGATAGCTAATGGACTGTAGCTCACAGTCACTCAGCACAAGCTCATGTATAAACATCATAGTTTACAATCCATTTAATAATTTGGGTCCAGAGTCTGCATGGAGAAGTTATTCCGATGCTCTCTGAGAAGGAGTTTCATCTAACATCCTGTATTACAGAGTTCCTCAGATTTCTTCCTGACCCCACAGACTACAGATTGACTACAGATTTCACTTGCTGGGGCACAGCTGATTGCTAGTCCAGGACAGGCCAGCTCTGTTTAAATAAAAGCACTGGTATCAGAACTAACAGTGTAAACCAAAAGACCTTGAACTTAATCTGTTTCTTTCATTGCTTTCTCCCCCTCCCTCCTTCCTGAAAAAAAAAAAAAAATGAGGTATTT
The DNA here is from genome assembly GCF_011077185.1 of Oxyura jamaicensis. NCBI lineage: Eukaryota > Metazoa > Chordata > Aves > Anseriformes > Anatidae > Oxyura > Oxyura jamaicensis. The sequence continues at coordinate 68,906,179 of NC_048893.1, read as the reverse complement.
TAAAACAGGCAGACATGGAGGCTGTGGTTACTATTATCAGGGATATTTGTGAAATACAGATAAATAAGGTAAGCCATCTGAATTGTCAGACAATTCTCTGCTATTTCTTTGTTACCAAACAAGAAATAGAATACTGAAACTACTGAACAAGAAAAAATCCCTCACCCTAGGAGAAGCAGAAAACCCTTGCCCAGGGAAAGGTGTTAACGGTTGTCAAGCTTTGATAATTATATTAATTTTGTTCGGCCAGTGCTAGAAGACAAGCCATCTCAGAAGTAGTAGTGAGGGGAATGGTGATGTCCTGAATACCGAATTCTATAATGAGCTCATGCCTCTTCTATTTGTGAAATAGATAAGAACTTACTGAAAAAGGAACAGCCAAAGATAAGATTAAACAACCTTGGTCACAACTTCAGTTCTTCATTAGCTCATGCATTAAACCATCACAATTCCTCTGCTGAAATCAGAGATCCTGGAAATGTGCATTACTGCTACTCAAACAGATGTAGTTCAAAAAGAGGATAACAAAAGAGTATTCTTAAGCAATCTATAAGGACTTATTTTTTTTTCCAAATTGCTATCATTTTATTGTGCAATACTTACTTGTTGTATAGACTAAATGCGTAAGGTAAGGGCTTATATTTTGGTTTTGTTATTTCCAATTTAGTTACAGAGGTTTAAATCTTTAATCCAGACATCAAGACTTAAGTTCTGAACACTGAAGAACTCTGAAAACTTTTAAATGTTGCCTATGAAAATACAAATACGTATATATATAATATATATATACACACACATTCAGCTGTTGGAATATTTGTTTCTCATGTCAAATAAGCCAACTGGTAAAATCTGCTAAACCATAGCTAGGTGTTTATCTATTGAAGGTGAAGAAAGCTGCCCTTGCGAACAAGCACTTAAATTTTATTTTGCCCTACACCACCCACAGTCTGTTTACTCATCACACACACAGATTTGCTGTAAAGCAAGCAGGAGGGTAATTTGGACTTAATTTTCAGGTTTGAATACTATGCGTGAGTGATTAAATTAAATTTAAACCCCAAGTAAATACACAGGGGTTCAAGCACACAGGTTGGTTAAGAGCTTTCACAAGTAGGCAAACAAACAACAAAGAAATCTATAAAGGTGTAACATAATATCACAGAAAAGAAAGACCTCTGTAAGACAGTCATAGACTCTTTCACAAAAATCCAATAGCTGCACACATTATTATGATTCTAAATCTACATTTAATCAACTGTATGGAGGGCTGACTGCTCATTGTAGCAACTGAGTAAATTTGATGAGAATGGAGATAACCTGGTCATCATCCTGGTGTATTGATTACATCTGTTCAACAGGAACATGCTGCAATGTTGCTGAAGAGATGCACTAATACAGATTGAGGTTTTTGGTTTTCTCCCAGTTTTTCAAATATAAGGCATTTTTCCTGGCAGAATTTTAAAGCTCTCTGAGGATGTATAAACTCAGATTTTTGACCATCTAGAGACCAGTGAAACTCAGATGCTTGATCAGTTAAATAGACAACAGATCTCAATCAAGACTTCTGGCAAAATCAATTTTTCTTGTCCAGGATTTTTTCCCCAGATATATGCAGAAACACTACTTCAATCCCACAAAGAGAAGCTGGAGGGATTAACGATAGGTTTAGGTGGTTATGGGTGGGGAACAGAGATGAGAGGAGCCAGACCAGGTACTGAAGTGGTCAGCAAGATGTGCAAAGGAGCTCTAGGTAGGAGGGACAGTGACTTTAACTTTCATCAGGACTGATATTTTTCCTGAAACTCTTCTTAGGCACAAGCTCCCATCTCATTTCCTCCTCTCCACCACAACCCTCAGATCCTGCTCTTGCCACCTCACATCGCACCTAACCAATCCTCCAACCTTGGGAACAGCCATCACTCCTGTGCCTCCAGTGTTGCTGGGAGAAAAAGGGGAAACAAGAAGAGACAGAAGTTTGGCCCCTTCCTGCTGCTGAGACAAAGTTCATGTCACAAAACAGTTCTCTCTGGCCAGCAGCAGTGTGATAATGCAAACAGCAGGGATAACTAGCTTAATAAATTATACCTTATTTTATTTAGATCTGAGATGTTTACCTTGAAGAGAGACCAAAAGAAGGGGTTGCAGTTAAAACCCTCAAGGTACCATAGCAGTTCTTTGCCTAACAAGTTACCCTTCCCCAGTACTTGTTTAACTTCATACTAACAGGTTCATTTTCTGAATTAAAATTTAAACAGAGCTGGCTGGTGTACCCACAGGCCAATGAAATTAGTGGAAGCCTTCTACTCAAAGTTTATTATAAAAGATTATACATATTAATCAAAATGATATTGTTATTACATTTAAAAAAAATCTTACTCCTTTGTCAAAATGAGAAAGTATGTCAAGTAATGAAGTTCTGGGAGTAAGATGATGCCTAATTTACTGCAGCCACAGGCTAGAAAGAATAAGAAAATAATTAAATGTGGAAAGATTACACATTTTGCTGATCTGAAACGTCTGGGCAATGCTGCAAGTTCCATGCATTTTGGTATAGAAATATTTTTATTATTATTATTATTTATTATTATTTTTAAAATAACATAAAATAGCTAAGTAAGCACAGGAACATGTAGAAATCTCAAAGATGTTTCCAAGAAAACATAGCAATTACATTGTATTATTCAATTTGCATTACTAGAGGGACAAGGCACAGAACTCATTGGAGAGGACCCTTCAGTAGCAAATGCTGGAAGAGAAATCAGCATAGAAGCAGCTTCATTAGCTTTTTGAACTTTGTTTCTGAACATATTTTAATACTAATGACATACACCAAGTATATTCCAGACAGCTGACTAAATAAAGGCCATCAAGATTATCTATTCTTGCTAGACTTTGGGTGTAGGCACTAACTAATGCAAACCAGAGGAGATAAGTATCAGTAACTTATGAAAAATGCCATTACAGCATGCTAGAAGCAAAACAACTATGTGAAATGAGAGGAACAGAACTCAATATAGCGTGCAACAACTGTAAGCTTCACTGCCCACATACTAAGCTTTTTTGTACTGTAATGGTCTGATACATTCATTTTGACCCAGAGACCAGAGATAAATTATCTTAGCAATACAAACAAACAGCTACGTAATTAGGGCAAAGTTTTTGGAGAACATATTGATAACATCTAAAAGCATTGTTGGGAGATGGGGAAAAAAAGCCCTGGAGATAGGAGGTTTAATCTGAATAAGCAAGAGAGTATAATTGCTTCTCCAAATTACAGTGCACTGAAAGAAAAAAAAAAAAAAAAAAAAAAAAAAACAGACAAGCTACTGGCACTGGTATTTGTTTGGCATCTATTTAAGTGTATCCAACCTGAAAAGTTACTTTCATTGTTCCATTTAGAGTTAATCGAGTTTTACCTATATAAAAGAAAGATTTTACTTGTGCAGCTGTGAAAGTGTCAGAGCTGAGAAATTCATGAGAAACCATGGGATTCCAAAGAATTTCTATCACTTACATTTTCTTAAAGTAACTTATTAAAATAAAGTTTCCAAGCAGTGAGGTTAGCACAGAAGTCAAATGACTGAAGTAGTAATTTTATCTATTAGCTTTTATAAACCAGCCCTATTTAAAGGGTCAAACACAGGTGTACACTAGTTGCAATGCAGAACTTCATCTACAACTATGTATATTACATCCGAGGCATGGAAATAGAGGTAAGAAGTATTTAACCTAAATCCTGTGTTGATTTGGCAACAAGCATTCAGTTATGGCTTTAAACTTTCCCCAAAACATTATCACTATAAAAAACAAAGTATGACATAGTTTTAGAAATAAGTGAAACATCAGGCCTAGAATATATTCCTTCAATCTGGGAAGAGTTTCCCCCCAAAAAAATAAAAATAGCCATAGCTGATGGAAGAAAATCTCCCAAAGTGATACTTTGTTTTTATGAACACTTTTATACATAAAATAGTTTTACTGTAAGATGTCTGCTCATTGGAAAATATATAAATTTGAATTTAGTTGAAAATACAATGAGGGAGATAAACATTTGTTGTACTGTTACTGCAGCTGAATGACCAGTAGTCTTGAAGTGTTCACTTAAGGAATGAAACTGGTATTGTTTTTAAACAAATAATGAAATGAAGATGTACACAGCAATTTATTTATTTATTCATGAAGAACTTACTTTTCCTTTCAATGTTTTTCTTTGAAATACAGAAGAGATTTTGAAAGATATATAATTCAAGCATTTAAAAGAAATGTGGCTTTGAACCTTTCACAAATGATCTGCAGACATAATTCCAGCTCATATCAGAAGTTTCGATAACTCAATAGTTTCATCTGAACTCCAGTTTAACACATTGAAAGTAGGCATCCATCTTGCTCTGTTATATATTATGTTGTAGTACAAAAGGTAGTGTATGAAAAACATTTGAATTTAATGAACAATTGTTCATATTTCAACAAGGAAATGGCTTTTCTAGTAATTACAGAATAAGATTGTCTGGAGGTTAGCAAATAAGATTGTAGGTCCAGATGGTAAATACCAAATTAACACTTAAAAACACAGCAAAAATCTTCATTCATTTATCTTCAGGTAGTTGGACAGCCTACCTGTTTTCTAGACAGAAATCAAACTCTGAACTTTCTCGGCTTCAAATCCACTATGAAACTTCATAACCAAATTATACCATTTAAATTTATTATTGCTATTCTATTTTAGAGTTTATTTTGAAATTAAAAAAAAATATATTTTCATAATATTGTTAATCAATTTTGAAATACAGAAAAATAGTATAACCTCACTATACAACTGTTTTTCACATCTGTAATAAAGTTGTCTCTCCTATCTCTCTTCTTCCTCTAATCCACTTATCACAACCTATTAATTAACAACACTGAGCTCCCTTAACCTTCACTTCCAATTTCTGCATCTTCCTCTGGCTGATAGTGCCCCGGAAATAATTTCTGTAGGAGCAACATATTGTTAAACAGTCAACATCACTTCTTAAGAAAGGGGATGAAATGTTAATTCTTACAAATAGAAGTCACTATTCTGGCTTGCAAGGGTGTGCTGTCAACACAATGCTCAGAAGGATAGCAGTATAACACTCAGATATCAGTAAGGTAAAATTTATACACTCTGCCTTAGTTAGAATGACGGTTTTTCACCCCAGCCCCCCCCTTCATGGCCACAACCTGAACTCCTATGAAAACAAATGGTGTTCTCATTCCTTCAAGTTCTTGTGCACTCTTTCCTTCTAATTGCTTTAGACCCACGAGAATGGTTGGGTTTTTGATTTTATAGCTGCTGATAGCCATGCTTTCTGTCACAGGCATAGCTCAGGGAAGCCACTGCAGAAGGAAAGAGGAAGGATAACTGGCGTGTACAATGTCTAAAACATTTTTCTGTTGAATGCTGCCAATAGAAAACATATGGTGCAACGTGGCTTGTGGATGGTGCTAGACCACATCAGGAATGACCTATGCAGTTTAGCTGCAGACATCCTGAAGTCACTGTGCTTTTCCTTTCCCTCAGTGTACTTTACATAAAAAGACACAATGAATGCAACAGATATGTGGCTGTTACTAGAACATGTTTACGCATATACTTCACATATGTAAAACTTGGTCTCATAAAAACAAAGTTGAAACTGTTACAAAACCATAACTGCAAAGTCCAAAGAAAATGTATGCTGATTAATTTCTTATTATACCATGGTAAACAACAGAGCCACACTTCTCTGTGCATTGCAAACTTCATGTTTTTTCCATCTTTTGTTGCGGGGGTGGGGGGAGGACGGGACTGAGGGAAAGGTGAGGGGAAAGAGAAAGAAGTATGTGTTGTTTGGCACTATTTCATTTTCTCTATCAATAAGAACCTGAAGTAATCTGGTAAGAAGGGTTGTACAGGGTCATCATCATAAGAGGACATAATGTTACACTCTTCAAACTTTCACGACAGATGCATATAAATGCAGTTACCTACTGTCAAGTGTCATGAAGCTCTATGAGCATAACTACGTGCAGTGTAATATGAATCTTTAACTGAAAACCTCAACATATTATGAAGCCTAAGCAAAACCTTTGGAAAATGATTTCTCTCTTTATCTTTATCCTCATACATACAGACAAAACATGACAAAGACTGTGAGCCCAGTCTTCCTCTTCACATCCTTTCCAAAAACATTAGACAAATGAATCAGTTGCATTATTTCCATTCTCTGTCCTGCTAATGATTCACATTAATAATTTGAGTATATCAAACATGAGCCTTTTACTCAAAAAAAAGATATATCCTTTCCAACTTATTTTTTACACAAGACAGAAATTGTCAACCATGTATCTCAGGATCATATGTCACCCTTCATGAAAAATTCTATCCCTACTGTAAAATCCTGTGATATGATTAGAAAACTTATGAAGAATTTAATGACATGCAACATCTTTTTTGTCAGAGCTTCTGTTACTAAAACAACTTTTTCGCTTCAGACTTTTCCATCAGATTGGAACCATTGGTTGCAGAGGCTTACATGATACATGCACTTATATTTTGACAACCTTCAGTGGGCTGTTACGCTACAGTCTGTTTTCCAGAAAGGAAAGTATAACCACAATACCAAGTTCACTATTTGGAGGTTGGTTAAGTTTCTCATTAAACTGATGTTCAAGTACATCTAGCAGTTTTCCTTAGCATGGCAACTTGCCAGCTAAACACTGGAGAAATTCAGACACTTATAAATTAATCACAGAATCACAGAATAGTCTAAGTTGGAAGAGACCTCCAAGATCGCTGAGTCCAACCTCTGACCTAACACTAACAAGTCCTCCACTAAACCATATCCCTAAGCTCTACATCTAAACGTCTTTTAAAGACCTCCAGGGATGGTGACTCAACCACTTCCCTGGGTAGCCTATTCCAGTGACTAACAACCCGTTCAGTAAAGAAGTTCTTCCTAATATCCAACCTAAACCTCCCCTGGCGCAACTTTAGCCCATTCCCCCTCGTCCTGTCACCAGGCACGTGGGAGAATAGACCAACCCCCACCTCGCTACAGCCTCCCTTCAGGTACCTGTAGAGTGCAGTTAAGGTACCCTTCAGGTACCTGTAGAGTGTAGAATTAAGTTTAGAAGTAAGTTTGTTGAAGTGACAAATTATATTTCAGAAAGAAACGGGAGTTTCTGTCTCTCGTTTTGTTATAGTACAGTGCCCTCCACTGGCCAAATGTCCTCACTTAAAAGTAGTAAGTCTGAAAAGTTACTCTTCAGGCTAAAAACAAAAGCCAAAATAGTAACAAAAAGAAAAGCAGGGTCACTTCCTGAGAAAACTACATAATGGAATAAATTTATACTACTGCCAGCCTTGCTTTCATATTACTTGCTCATAAAATGCTTTGAGGTTGAAATAGATCCTCAAACAGCCTTTTTAGAGAGTTCAAAATTAAAAACTATGGTACAAAAATAAGAAGTGCTAAAGAGTGTAATTTAACATCAGGCTTTATAATGGTAAGAAGCATACAACCAGATTAGTAATTACTACTGTCAGCTGAATTTTCATTATTCTACCTTTTCTGGTTCAGAAATGTCAGATCACCACCAAAATTTCTCTCTGAAGTAATTAATAATGCAGTGGACAGAACTAGTTGCATCACTACTACCTATATTATATATACCTGAGAAGGAGGATTGATACATGTCAACAGCGCAATGAGGGAGCTGGAAACAAGATAGAAATGCCCTATCTTCATTGTTACCGTGGATTGCCCACCTACAAATTTTTCATCTCTCCCCTTCACTTCATCTCTGTTTCAAAAATATGGATGAAATGTATATGTGGTGAAGGTAGGCAAACTATAGCAAATACAGGAATATTTTGCACTCTGATGGAACTTGCTGCTGACATTTAGCCAACCAGCTCCTTTTGGGTGATTTTATCCCTTATAAAACCATTCCCTTTAGTAGCTAGTTGATAGGCACTATTGCTTCACAACTTTCTCAGTAACAATACAGTCAATATTCACATAATATTAAAAGCGCCCAATCACACTTTCAAAAACGAAGCAATATTTTAAGATAATCAATGAACATTTACAAAAGGACAACAGGCAGCACAACGGATCCAGTTGATGATTAAGTACCCTAGCTGTTCCATTCTACCTCAGTAATAACAGCTTTGTAACTAATACCTTTAAGTAGATTAAATTATCCTACACAATATTACTATCATTACTAGATTTGATAGTATTCAGTGTGATAGATTTGTTGCTGATAACATGAACTGTTTCTGTAGTTACATTGAAAGTATAAGGAAGTTGTGATAAAAACAAAGCTAAATGGTATTTGCACAAATAAACTAAGAACTTGGTAAAACTTGAAATGCACTTTGTGTCAAGAGTTATACACGGTGGGCTCAAAAAGAGCCAAAAGAAACTAACAAGAAAATATTCTTAGTTCCTAACAAAAAACCTTCACTGCCATCTACAGATGGAAAGAACTACTGGAAGACTGAAATAATGCTGAAAGTTGGGCAAAACACCTTTCTTTTCAAGTACTGATCGATAACTTATAAAGTTATGTACATCACCTTTTTATTTGAGCACTTCTAATGTAAGATTTAAAACCTATCATAAGTTTTATAGCTTGTTCCATTCACTTTGTATAAAATTTCTGTTAGTGGGCAATGGAGAAAGCCATTCATTTTTCCTATCTGTCAATCTTATGATAAATCAAACAGTTCCACTAGAATAAACACACAAACCACTGTTTCTGAATTTGTTTTTAAGGAGAAAAGTTAAATGCCAAGACTCAGTATGGAGCACCTTCCATTGACTATAGCTCTGTGGATTACAGAGGTGGTATTTTCCACTCCACTGAAAAAAAAGTGTGAAGTGTCCACTCATCCCTGTAGATCCCACTTTTGGTGAAGTGAATAGAAGCTTCATGCTCTGTTCTTCCAGATAACCCAGAGCAAACACACACAGATGGAAGAGTACCTTCTTTGCCCTGAGTTAAGCGTCAGTCCTCACAGAAGGTTCTGTTCCTCAGTGAAGATTCATTTGCCTATTTTGCCTCATTTTGTATCAGGATTCAGCAATCCTGAAACAAAGTCATTCTCCTCCTTGGAGTCTCAGTTTTCCCTGTTTGAACGGAGTGCTACACTGCAGGCCTTGAGGACTTACAACCATTGCCTTATCTAAGACCTATCTTTTCCACTCCTCTTCAGGGTTCTTCTGTAGTTTTTGGCAATCAGCCAGTTCCTTTTTTTTTAAAAAAAAAAAAAAAAAAAAAAAAGATATTCCCACTTCCTTTGATTGTGCAATAACCACATTCTGAAGTTGGTTTGTTCTGCTAATCATTTTGCAGATAAAATCTCTCACATACAATCTAAAAGCTGTTTTTCATGTTACGATCTTAAAAGTAAAAAAAAAAAAAAAAAAAAAAAAAAAAAAAGGGGGGTGGAAGGAGGTGGGGAACAGTGGATATCTGATCACTTCCACATTCAGATCTCTGTTTATGCTTCTATCACATCATTTCAGGACTTCAAACTGAAACAGTGAACCATGTTCACAGCTAGATTACATACAGATTATTTCATAGGAACATAGCAAAAGTACATAAACATTTTTTAAGCTTTTGCATAAAATTATTTTAGCTAGTATTGTATTAAACCCACTGTTCCCAGAGTGTTCCACAGAGTGGTTTGACTCTATTATTTACAGGGCCTCAGAAAGAATAGCAACTGTTGGTCTCACTCTCAATCCATGAAAAGTAATTAAGACCCGCACTTTCCCATGGGGAACAGGTGTAGCTATCAATTGCCTGGCAGCCTGTTCCAGCTGAAGAGTTATTACTACAGCTGTTCAGCTGACAGAAATTACCACTGACGATGGTCATTGTATGAGGATCTCACCTTCTAAAGGTTTCCTCCCAAGAGAGCTGACGTGATGACTGCTGAACTGCAGCATTACACTGCTTTCTGCTAAAAGTAGACCAACTGATATTTACCTTTACGTGACCTTAGTGAGCTACAAAATGCATACTCAACCACAGTTGCTTAACCATGCTGACATATAGAATTTTTAACTTTTGCTTTTCCTTACAGCCTGATGAGCTTTAAACACCACAGCTTTAAACCACAGAACTCTGAAAAACAAAAACAGGATATCTGCTGTTAAAACTGGTGTTGTGTATATCTTTCCTGAGACTGTGCTATCTGGGATCAGGTTGGTGTAATCTTTCAATGCAGTGTATTGGCCAAACTCTCTTTCCTGCTGGAAGGTTAACTCCAGTGTGCATCACAGAAAATATTTTCATGGTCAAGGGTTGTTGTCATCACAATCTGCATAACATGAACACCAGCTGGAGGCAAAAAAAAAAATTCAAGGCTGATAAAGTTATGTTCACTGGTCTCCTTCACTTTTGCAAAGTTCCAGTACAGCAAAGGAGAGTCCAAAAAGAGACAAATATCATTTGCAAAACTTCATCTTCGTAACAACAATAGCAAAAAACGGAATCACATATAGTAGATGCTCTATCAGACTCAACAGAAGGTACCCACTGCTCCTTAGTAAGGCATACCACATTTCTGATGTTGGCAAAACCTTTGCTCCTTCTGTTCCAGAATCTCTTTTCAGTCTTGAATAATCAACAGATACTGGATTTACTGCATGTGACAACTCCAGTTAGTAGTGGAATGCACAAGTTAATAGCCCCTACCTCTAGTTTATTATTGATTGAAACAGAGAATCAAGGACCAACAGAATTTTTTCATTTGTAAGACAAACACGTACCAAGGAAAACAAAAGGAACAAGCAGAATCCTCTTTCATATGAAAGAGGATTCCTCAACAAATTCCACATTAAGGCTTCATGTCCTAAGTCACCCTACAGGCTTTATGTTAGAAGCAGTGGTCTTTTGTGTCACGGTTCAGTTCTGTCCTGGGGAGGGTTCCTTCCCAGCCAAATTGCCACAGGCTGCAGACTCATAGCTGCATGCCCCTTAATCAGAGGTAACTTACAGCAGTAGGCTTTGCTCTCCCTTCCAAGATTTACTTACATGTTACCCTGTATTCTGTTTATACAAATGTCTGTTGCAACTTTCACAGGATCTCACCAAGCTACTCATTTGGGCCCATTATTTTAGCCTCTACTACTCCTCCTTCTTTCCCAAGGAGTTCTGATTCTGCAAAAGTACCTGTTAGTACAGATCGACAGGACTTGTAGTTGATGATCTCGTTGTCTATCAAGAAACATATCCATCCCCAAAGACTGTGTCACTTAACACAGGTAAAACATATCTCTGTTATTTAATTTCTGGTTTGAACTGGGGTTGGTTTAAATGACAGCTTAAGTAGCTGCCCTTAAATGTTCAAACTAGGAAGGACTATAAATCCACTACAGTTTGTCTCTGCTCCCATTCTGATGTCTATTTCACATACCAAACTCATATGAATGATAGGTTTTATTTGCATTTTTGATGCTTGTAGATACAGATAAAGAATTAGCAATCTTACAGTTTACTCACTTTACAGAGCTCAGTATTATCAGCTCTTTCCTCAAAGACCTTGTGATACACAAGATGGGCTGCATCAGACAGGTAAAAGAGGTAAAAGAGGTAAAAGTCCTGGGCAGTAGTGCAATGGATAAGAAACTTAAACAGACATCAGTTTGCCACTTGTTTTGCCACACATTTAGTGCCATTTGGAACTCTCTCTTGCCTTCTTCATTAGTAAGTAACCTGTTATAATTATACAGGAATTTACTATTTTTACAAACAGGCCTAATTCTATACTAGGCCCTCTGTCTTTGTCACATGCATGTACATACAATAGGAAATTAGGAAGAAATAGAGGCCTCAAGATATAATGTCACAGAGAAAGAAGCAGCACCACACATTATTTTGAGTCAAGCTGGAAGAAGTATTTGTTTTTGAATTGATTTTACAACTTCTGCCAAAATAATCAGGTGATGTAAAGAAAGTGCCAAGGTTAGCAAGAAAAAGCAAAGTTATAAAAATTAACTTTTCAGCTCCATAAATAACATTCACAAGATTTAGACCACAAAACCTTTTCTAATGTATAACTTAATTTAGAAACATAAAGACCAAACAAGTGTGCTGTAATAAGTCAAATATATATATATATTTTTTTTCCCTACATTTAAAGTACAGACAGAACATCATTTTGTAGTGTCTCTGTGCACTAATGGTGTGATCTTCTAACCGCTCAACAGAGAATAAAAAATTGTCTAAGTATATTATAGGCAATAAGGTAGCTTAAGCACTTGTTAAAAACAGAAGAGTCTACTATTCATCAACAAATTGAAATTAAACAAATCTGACAGCATTTATGATTAAATAAATATGTTCATATCTAGCAACATCATTTTGATTTCCAGTTTGTACAACACAGAGGCAGCCAGTATAAATCAATATAGCTCCACTCAGGTCAACAATTACATGAGGATTTTACCCAAGAGCCTGGGCCAGAAATGTTCAGCAAGAACTTCAGACAACCACAGAATTATATATTAAATTTGATGGTTTCATTCCCTGGCTCAGGGAATTTTGTGTTATTCCACATTTTTGCCCAGATCACTGGAAACTGAAACATCATGTGAACCATTCAAAGCAAATGGATTTCTACAAAAATCTCATACTTGAGCTCTATTTTTAAGTTTGCTATTTCATTTTATTTTTATTGACACTTCCCACCTTCTAGCAGGACAGCACACCTTCTCTAAGCTTGCACATATCACTAACACAAGAATTCCAATACTGGATGTATTAACTGCTTAAACCTGGGCAGTACTGCAGCCAACTGAACTGCTTTACTTTCACTTAAGATGCATTCTCAAATGGTGGTATCACCAATTTCCAACCAGCCTGAAAACCAAGTTACTCTGAGACTAATGCACACATGCATTAAAAAATACAGTTGTAGACTTGATATTTCATGTTTAATAATCAAAATATCAGCTTAGAATTTTTTTTTTAAAAAAAGTTACAGGTTTTGGAATAAATGTATACAGTGAGATTTATTTTGTAACTTATACACTTGTTCGAAGGCAAGGAGAACTTTACCATTTGGCAGCTTGACCTCACAAAGAAGCATCTCGTGAAATTTAAATAATTGCAGCATATTGTCAGTAACTGTTAGAATGAAGTAGAGCTTTTAATAGGAAAAAATAAAAAATACATATTCCTCCATTATGAATTCCAAGGCACACTAGTTTAGGTATAATATAACTTAGTGCAAAGCAAAAGCCATGCTGATTTAGAAAGCTTGCACACGTGATGACTTACCTGCTTATTCTTCTGCTAAAAGACAAGACAAATAAGCACACTAAGTATACCTAATAATCAAGTAGGAGGTAGGTGAATGTTTGGCAAATACAGGATTAATACTTATTATCTGACTTTATGTTTTAGAAATGACAGTTTAAAAAAAAAAAAAAAAAAAAAAAAAAGTTGTGTTCTGTGCTTCTTCAATAAAGTTCACGATATAAATGAGAAATTAGATGCTACATTTTTATTAATCAGGACTCCTCTTAATTTAATGCAACCTTGTTTCAGCAAAATACTAAATAGAATTACAGACATACAAACTAAAATTATCAATAATAAAGATAAAAACTACCATGTTTGATTTTAGAAGTACAAAACTACATGAAACGGTAATTTGGCTTCATTTTGAGATATATTTATATCTGGATCTGCATCTATATCTGTGTATCTGTATCTTTTGACATGTTTTTCTATACATTTAAAGTTCATTATGGATATTCAGAGCTAGAAATGCAAGCAGTTTGCAAGATGCACAGAATAACACATAATACCACCAATTTTTCTTGTACAAAATAGGAGAAATAAGATTATGTTTCTTTCCAAATGCAAAATTCTTTGCTTGCAGCGAGCTGACTTTAAAATGTACAATTTGAATGCAACAATTCATAATTCTCTGATTTAGACCAAAATACCATGTTGTGAAATTACAAGCAGCAGGATATCATGCATAAAAGCACAGTATAATTACCATAGATTTAATAGACATATAACCGACATACAACCTCTATGAGTTACCTGCACAGAAAGTAATCATATGAAGAAGAAAAAACAAAACAAAACAAAAAAACAAACAAACAACAAAAAAAAAAACACATGCAAATAGCAATCACACTATAGATTGGAGCAACATCACTTTCGAATTTGTCTTGAATACTGGTGTCAATAATTATCTTTGTCTGAAGACAAGCAACAATCTTTGTTCCCTAAAATATCCTCCAGCATAGCTGGGATATTACTGGGACCCCTGAAAAGAGTTGTCACAAATCCTGGTAATCAGTTCATGACATTTCTACCCCTCATCCTCAGTGCTTTCCTACTAGACTTCAAACACACTTTTGTATCTCAGAAAAGTATTATATTAGTTCATAGCCAACAAACACACTCATTAAGAGCAAGACTTATAAACAGCATACCCCATTTCATTTGCCCTCATTTCTGTCCTGTGTACCTAAGACTGTCTCTCACATATAGGCAAATGGAGTTGGTTTAATCCACTGCATTTGCACAGGAGGTCAGAGAACATGAGACAGGAGTCCTGACGTTGTACCATAACTACCAAGCACACTCCTGTATTCCAGACAGGATCTCTAGGACCATTACAGGTGTCAACCAAATTTAAGGAACCCTCTGTCATTAGGTCACCTCCCATACCTGACATCTTAGTTGCTGGGAGTGAAGAAACTTATGCAGATATCATTAAAATAATAATAATAATAATAATAAATAAAACCACAAAAAAATAACAGTTTTACAACTTTTCTTCTGTTCTCCAGGAAATACAAATTTCAATGCTTCCTTTACATCTAGATGTATCTTCTTAGATAAAAACAGGCAATTCTATTCTATTTTGCCTCTCATGTGAAGTCATATGGTGGCCAGCTTACATAGGCTTTATGTAGCCCACCAGGATAACTAAGAGCTTACTCTTAACTGCTCCATTCCTCTGAGTTCCCCTGAAAGCATGCTCATTAATTGTTCTGGCATCCTGCTCCTAAACACCTTCTTTCTGAGGGAAAAACCCTTCAGCCTTTCTCAGATTGGAAATAAATCTACTGAATTTTAACCTGATGACAAGCATGCCATAAAGCAAACTTTGCTCACTTCTTCTGTTGAAGAAAGCTTTCACCATATGTCCATCCTGTGGAACTAATATGGAATAGCTTAAAAAATAAATAAATCAGATAATCTAGTCCTCAGTGGATAGTTGCAGTAGGAAATTCAAATGGATAAGAACAATAAATAAATAAATAAATAGAATTAATAGTGTGTGAAACTTTACTCTCTTAAATCTGTAGGCTACCCTTTTCTGAATACCAGAGCTACCGCTGCAAATTAAGAATAAACAGTACACAGCAACAGAATGTAATGCCATTTCCATGCAAAAACATTTCCATGCAATTTCCTCTGTCATTGCTGATGTTCTTGATCTTGTCTTGCTGGCATGAGAACATGAACACATACTTTAAAATTTTGTTTTCCAGATTTTTTTTTTTCCAAGCTTTTTTTTTTTTTTTTTTGATTCATAAAGCCTTAAAAATTTTCCTTTGGACATGAAATCACCCAATTGACTTAACTGTTTTTTACAATATCCTCAAGAATCTTCCACCAACTCCATGGCTAAACCTTGCTGACCTCTGTTTTCAAAAACAAATTCAGCACCTTTAACTTAGTGGTCTGAAGCCAAAATAACAGTTCACAACATGTACTGGTTTTCCTATAAAGTACTTGCAAATGTCTTTAATCGCCCTGTCTTGCCCCACACACTGCTCTGAATTCCAATTCCATTTTTCTTATAAATGTTTCATTTTCCTGTCCTACAGTAAGAATCAAATGAAACAGGTCTGCAAGTTTAGTGCAGAACATTCTTTGTCTTGCATTTTTTTTACTAATTTTAATATGCTATTTTTTTTTGTTAGATTGACAAATATATTCTACATTTCTTTCTTATTTTTCTTTTGGGCATCTTTGAACAAACATAACAATATAACATTTTCCGGCAGCAGAGTATCCTTCAACATGTTAGCTCAGTAATAGGTGGAAAATATGCATGAATCTGACACAAGATTTTACCTCCCACTGGAGGCACAGATGTGCAAGATCTTTTCCAACATTCTATCGGAAAGAACTCAATAAAAGTTTATCATAATATTTAAAAAGTAATATTATATTCAAGCATTTACTGGAAGGTTTTCCCAATGGCATTTCTATGCTCTTTTGCAAGTGTAAACTCTGGCAAGTTTTTTAATCAACATTAATATAACATCTGAACAATAATTAGACCTTCACAAAGTTGTGTCAGCTTTACTGTGTCTTTAGGGCATATACTTTGGCTAAGACAAGTTCTATTCACCAGTATTGTTTGCATCAGTTTCTGCATATAAGATAAAGCCTGAAAATGATATCTGGATGCACTGGTCCATCCAGGCCTTACTGTATTGCTCCACTTCACATTTGAAATACTCCAGATTCTCTATGCCCTTGTATCTCTATCCTCTGTATATTGCACAGAAAAAAAAAAAAAAAAAAAAAAAAAAAATCAAGGTTACTGAAGATCCCATCAAAACACAAACAGAGGTGTTCTGCGCGCAGATACTAACATACTTATTTCAAGAAACAGTGACATAAGCATTTCCCAAATCTGAGACGAGCAACCTAGAAGTTCACTCAACAGTCACAGCAAACTCACTGGCAATGGGGACATTCTGTTCTAGTCAATCCAGACACGATCAGTATCTCCTTAATAATTCAACTTCTGTATTTTTCCAACATAATTTCCTTACAATATTACACATAATGTAGCCTTTACATTTTCAGGTTGTATTTATGCATAAGTATTTCAATTTATGTTTCCAATCGATTTATAGATTAAACATACTAGGAACGCTTCAGAATTCTACAAAGCCATAAGCCTCTCTGTGAAAAACAGCAGGAGGAACTGTTATCTGCCTTAAAAAAAAAAAAAAAAAAAAAAGACATCAAGACTGTAAGCCACCCATTGTACGGCAATTCTTCTCTTTCCGAACATCTGACTACTTCCCATAAGCTTACAGCTAAGCATATTATAGAAACATTTACATACAGTTACCTAAGACTAAACTCATAAATCACTTAAAGTGCAGTCAAAGAACACTACTTTTATTCAGTGACAAATACAATGCAAATACGATTTCACTTTATTATCAATTAAAAAGCTACTGAAAGCTACTGTTCCACTTACTGTGCCACATCAGATACAGCTGGCAGTGGTGACTCTTCTGTTATAAGGTCAATGTCATCAGTGAAGCTGTTGGCTCGTGACATTTCTTGGGTGTTCCCTTCTAAACGTCTTCCCACTGCACAAATAATTCAAAGAGATCGTAATACATTAGGGTGACAACATATACAAACTATTTCCCTTATGACATTGTACAGTAAATTAGAGAAATAGTTCTAATACATCACATGGCTTTTTTTTTGGTCAGATTCACTGAAATCAATGCTTAACATATGCCATACAAAAACACATAAGTGCACATACACAGTTCAAATACACACAAACCTCTTACAAAAAAAGCTTTTCTTCTTGAGACCTACCTACTTATACCTTAGTAGGTAGTAGAACTACCTACTATACCACATGATATTTATGCCAAAATTTCTCTAAAATCCTTCTTTAAACTTACTGTTTTCATCATATAACTGCATTTTGTATTGAGTACTTTATTTGATCACTGTATTCATCTCTGTTCAAAAATTCTCACAGGCTAAAGCCTCAAGTGTTTGAACTCAGGAAACTCAACAGGGTAACTACAATGGATAACAAAGATGGTACTGCCCCTTTGAACATACTGCTTATGTTCAAAGCAGAGGAAAGCTACAAATTTCACTGCAGACTAAGAATATACAAAATGACCAACAAATGAAGGAATTCACTCAGACTGTAAAAGTGTGACTAGCCTTGTAAGTCATGAAAAATAATTGTTTTAAAAAGTTTGAGCAAATACTCATCTCCATGAAGTACAGGTCCGAGTTCACAGAATGGCCGAAGTTGGAAGGGACATCGGAAAATCATCTAGTCCAACCCCCTGCTGAGCAGGATCACCTAGAGCACATTGCACAGGATGGCATCCAGGTGGGTTTTGAATGTCTTCAGAGAATTAGACTCCGCAACTTCCCTGGGAAACCTGTCCCAGTGCTCTGTCACCCTCACAATAAAGAACTGTCCTCTCATATTTAGCCAGAACCTCCTGTGCTTCAGTTTGCGTGCATTGCCTATCACAATTTGCCTTTCACTGGATACCACTGAAAAGAGTCTGGTTCCATCCTCTTGACACCTTCCCTTTAGATATCTATATACATTGAGGAGGTGTCCCCTCAGTCTTCTCTTTTCCAGGCAAAACAGGCCCAGTTCTCTCAGCCTGTCCTCCTATGACAGATGCTCCAGTCCCTATATCATCTTAGTAGCCCTCCTCTGAACTCACTCCAGTAGCTCCATGTCCCTCTTGTACTGGGGAGCCCAGAACTGGACACAATACTCCAGCTGAGGCCTCACCAGGGCTGAGCAAAGGGGAAGGATCACTCCCTTGACCTGCTGGCAACACTCTTCCGAATGCGCCCCAGGATACATTGGCCTTCTTCGCCACAAGGGCACATTGCTGGCCCATGGTCAGCTTGCTGTCCACCAGGACTCCCAGGCCCCTCTCTGCAGAGCTGCTCTCCAGCAGGTCAGCCCCCAGCCTGCACTGGTGCTTGGGGTTATTCCTCCTAGGTGCAGGACCATGCATTTGCCCTTGTTGAACTACATGAGGTTCCTCTCAGCCCATCCCACCAGCCTGGCAAGGTACCTCTGAATGGCAGCACAGCCCACTGGGGTATCAGCCACTCCTCCCAGCTTTGTGTCCTCAGCAAACTTGCTGAGGCTGCACTCCGTGCACTCTGTTCCAGGTCACTGATGAGTAAGTTGAACAAGACTAGACCCAGTACTGACCCCTGGGGGACACAGCTAGCTACATGCCCCCAGCAAGACTGCACCACTGAGCTGAACACTCTGAGCTCTGCCATCTAGCCAGTTCTCAATCCACCTCACCATCCACTCATCTAGGTCACACTTCCTGAACTTGTCTATGAGGATGTTATGGGAGACAGTGTCAAAAGCCTTGCTGAAGTCAAGGTAGACCACAGACACCACTCTCCCCTCATCTACCCAGCTAGTCATCTCATAATAGGAGGCTATCAGATTGGTTAAGCATGATTTCCCCTTGGTGAATTCATGCTGAGTACTCCTGATCACCTTCTTATCCTCCACATGCTTGGAAACAACCTCTAGGATGAGCTGCTCCATCACCTTTTCAAGGATGGAGGTGAGACAGACTGTAGTTGTCTGGGTCCTCCTTCCTGCCCTTCTGAAGACTGACATGACATTGGCTTTCTACCAGGCCTCAGACACCTCTTCTATTCTCCACAACCTTTCAAAGATGATGGAGAGTGGCCTAACAATAACATTAGCCAGCTCCCTTAGCACCCATGGGTGTATTCCATTGGGACCCAGGGATTTGTGGATATCAAGTTTGCTTAGCTGATCTCTGACCCGATCCTCTTCGACCAAGAGCAGGTCCTCCTTTCTCCAGACTTCCTCTCTTTGTCTCCAGGGTCTGAAATTTTCATATTTCTTTTTTTGTACATTTTCCCCGGTCTTCCTTTTTCTATTGATGTATTTGAAGAAGCCCTTCTTATTACCCTTGAAATCCCTTGCTAGATTTAATTCCAAATGGGCCTTGGCCTTCCTCGTTGGAACACACTTCATACAATCACAGAATTGTAAGGGTTGGAAGGGACCTTGAAAGATCATCGGGTCCAACCCCCCTGCCAAAGCAGGTTCCTCAGAGCAGGCTGCCCAGGTAGGCATCCAGACAGGCCTTGAATATCTCCAGAGAAGGAGACTCCACAACCTCCCTAGGCAGCCTGTTCCAGTGCTCCATCACCCTCACTGTGAAGAAGTTCTTTTGCATGTCGGTGCGGAACTTCCTGTGTTCTATCTTGCAGCCATTGTCCCTTGTCCTATCCTCACAAACCACTGAGAAGAGGTTGGCTACATCCTTCTGTCTCCCACACCTCAGGTATTTATACACATTGATGAGATCCCCTCTCAGTCTTTTCTTCTCCAGGCTGAACAGACCCAGGTCTCTCAGCCTTTCTTCATAGGGAAGATGCTCCAGGCCCCATATCATCTTTGTGGCCCTCTGCTGCACTCTTTCCAGGAGATCCCCGTCTTTTTTGTACCGGGAAGCCCAGAACTGGACACAGTACTCCAGGTGAGGCCTGACCAGGGCAGAGTAGAGGGGGAGGATCACCTCCCTTGACCTGCTGGCCACACTCCTTTTAATGAACACCAGGATCCCATTGGCCCTCTTGGCCACCAGGACACACTGCTGGCTCGTGGCCAACCTGTCGTCCACCAGGTCCTTCTCCTCAGAGCTCCTCTCCAGCAAGTCATCCCCCAGCCTGTACTGGTATTTCTGGTTGTTCCTTCCCAGGTGCAGGGCTCTACACTTGCTCTTATTAAACCGCATCTGGTTTCTTCCTGCCCATCTGTCCAGCTGGTCCAGGTCTCGCTGAATGGCAGCACAGCCTTCTGGTGTGTCAGCCACTCCTCCCAGCTTTTTGTCATCAGTGTACTTGCTGAGGGCAGACACTATTCCCTCATCAAGGTCATCGATGAAGATGTTGAACAAGACCAGACCCAGCACCGACCCCTGGGGAACACCGATAGTCACAGGCCTCCAGCCGGACTCTGCACCACTGATCACCACCCTCCGAGCTCAGCCAGTCAGCCAGTTCTCAACCCACCTTACTGTCCACTCCTCTATCCCACACTTTCTCAGCTTTGCTATCAGGATGTCATGGGAGACAGTATCGAAAACCTTGCTAAAGTCAAGGTGGATGATATCTACTGTTCTCCCCACATCTACCGAGCTGGTGATGCCATCATAGAAGGCAACGAGGTTGGTCGAGCATGACTTCCCCTTGGTGAATCCATGCTGACTACTCCTCATAACCTTATTCTCTTCTAATTGCTTGGAGATGGCATCCAGAACAAGCTGCTCCAACACCTTTCCAGGGACAGAGCTGAGACTGACTGGCCTGTAGTTTCCCAGATCCTCCTTCTTGCCCGTCTTGAAGACCAGAGTGACATTGGCTATCCTCCAGTCTTCAGGCACTTCTCCTGTTCTCCAGGACCTTTCAAAGATGATAGAGAGCGGTTCGGTGATCACCTCTGCCAGCTCCCTTAGCACACACAGATGCATCCCGGCAGGACCCATGGATTTGTGTGCGTTGAGCCCACTCAGACGCTCCTGAACCACTCTCTCGTCAACCCGGGCAGGGGGAGCTCTCCATTTCCCAGACCCTTGGTCCTCTTGCCAGGGACAAGGAGTCCTGGAGGGGAGTCCTTGAAGCAAAGACTGAAGCAAAGAAAGCATTCAGTATCTCCGCCTTCTCAGCATCTCCCATGACCAGGACACCCCCCTTGTTCAGCAAGGGACCCACATTATCCCTAGTTTTCCTTTTGCTGTTTACATACTTGAAAAAACCCTTCTTATCTTTTATCTCTTTTGCAAGTCTCATCTCTAGGTGGGCTTTAGCCTTCCTCATCATGTCCCTGCAGGCCCTGACAACACCTCTGTACTCCTCACAAGAGGACAGGCCCTTTTTCCACATTTCATAGACCTTCCTCTTCCTTTTGATCTTATCAATGAGCTCCTTGCTCATCCACACAGGTTTCCTGCCCCCCTTCCCTGATTTCCTACTCTTTGGGATGCACCAATCCTGACCTTGGAAGAAGTGCTGCTTAAATGTAACCCAGCTCTCACAAGCACCCTTGCCGCTTAAATGTATCCCAGCTCTCACAAGCACCCTTGCCTTCAAGCAACCTAGCCCATGAGATACTCCCAAGCGGTTCCCAGAAGAGGTCGAAGCTGGCTCTTCAAAAGTCCAGGGTAGCAATCCTGCTTTTAGCCTTACTTCTTCCATCAAGTTCCATCTAGAACTCCACCATCTCGTGGTCGCTGCATCCCAAGCTGCCCCCAACCTTCACATCCCTGACAAGGCCATCCCTTTTGCTAAGAACAAGGTCCAGGAGCACCCCACGCCTCATCAGCTCCTCTACCACCTGCATCAGGAAATTGTCCTCAACGCATTGTAGGAACCGTTTGGACTGTACATGCCTGGCCGAGTTGCTTACCCAGCAGATGTCTGGGTAATTGAAGTCCCCCACGAGGACCAGCACCTGGGATTGTGAAGCTACTACCAGCTGCTTGTAGAAGGCCTCATCGACCTCCTCCTCCTGATCTGGTGACCTGTAGTACACCCCCACAACAGTGTCCCTCAAAACAGCCCACCCCTTAATTCTCATCCACAAGCTCTCCACTTGTCCTTCACCCTCCCCCAGGTGGAGCTGGGTACACTCTAATTGCTCCCTCACATAAAGAGCAACCACACCCCCTTGCTTCCCCAGCCTGTCTTTCCTAAAATGGACATAGCCCTCCGTGACAGCGTTCCAGTCATGTGAGCTGTCCCACCACATCTCTGTGATCACAAGATCATGGCCCTGTGACCGAACACAGATCTCGAGCTCATCCTGTTTATTTCCCATGCTCCGTGCATTGGGTGCATTGGTGTACAGGCACTTTAGGGAAGCAGCAAGTGCTGCTGGAGGGATGCAAGAAGAAGATTCTGGACATGGTATCGGGAACGTTACCTTCTCTGAGGAGCCTCAGACAATCCTATGGTAAAGCTCAGAGGTTTTTCCCTGTCTTCCACAGCGACAGTAGTGACGACTTCCCCCAGCCCTTCTCTGTCACTTTTAGCCACCCACCCTTCCCCTGTCAAACCTAGAAACTTCCTTCCTTCCTTGGACTTCCCTGCATACTCTAAAAGCGTCCCTATATTCCTCCCAAGTGGCCTATCCCTTTTCCCACATGCTGTAAACTTCCTTCTTCTTTCTGAGCTTGAGCTTTTTCATGAGCTCCCTGCCCATCCATATAGATCTCCTACCCCTTTTGATTGCCTTCTTACCATATGGGATGCATTGATCTTGAGCTTGGAGGAAGTGGTGCTTGAATATTGACCAGCTGTCTTGGACCCCCCTTCTTTCTAGGGCCCTAACCCATGGAATTCTTCCAAGTAGATCCCTGAAGAGGCCAAAGTTTGCTGTCCTGAAGCCCAGGGTCAGAATCCATCATTTATTCCACTATAAATTGGAAGTGCCCTTGTCTTAACACACTGCTGTCTGCAATGTGCATCCACGGTTCTTAAAGAAAACTGATTGTTCAACTGTTTACATTTGCTTGCTAATTTCTTCTATGAGAGGCATTCAGTACTACATTGGCTTTTTGCCCCATAACTTGATATTTATAGGAAAAGAGATACAACAGTAGCATGCCAGTATTGAATCCCACATTTTCTCCTCATTCTGTGCTGAGCACTACAGAGCAGCTCTGTTCTTACTCCACAACTCACCTAGAGCCCCTTCCCTGACCATGTACCTGCAGTCACATGGCAAATATAATCCTGTGTTAAATGGTTTCAGCTGGTACTTGGTAATCTTCACAAGCACAGCAAGCTTTTGTTCCCTTTTTACATAGGGGACATAAACAGGCAAATTTTCTGTTTGGTGAAGACTTTACTATGATCATCTATGAAAGTCTCACCCCACAGGTATTGCACATATGTTTCATTCCTACAATTATTTTGAAAAAGACAATGCTTTGGGCTGTGGTTATATACTTCATACAAACAGGAGCTCTGTAGTGTATACTCCATACCTCATTTCATTAGTTGAATGGAAGATGTCCACTTTGCTCCATAAAACTAAGTATGTGTGTCATGTCACAGATATTCTCTCTGCTTACCTCCTTGTCCCCCCCGTCCCCGTCCCCATCCCCAACCACCCCCAATCCTCCAACACACACAAAATGCTCCCAACACTGATGCTATTAACATTTGTACTGTGATATCAAAAAATTCCCCACTACTCTCAGAGATACTTGACTCAGGTTGGAGTCTGTTCAGGCAAATGTTTTGTTTAGTGTTAAGCCACTATAAGACAATACAGGTTTTATCTTTGTAATCCTAAGATCTACTTAATACTAAATCTTTTTATGCTTTTACCACCCCTTAATTATGTGTTCCTGCTTAAAATTTTATCCTGTTAATAATGTTTTTATGATCCACACATTCAAACATCAGAATCAATTGTAAATGCAAGTATCATATCCCTTGTTCTAAATATTTTCCTGTCTTTGAGGTGACTGGCAGAGTCATGCAGTTATCTTATTTGAAACATTATTTCTGGAACCAATTTTTTGAAGTAATTGTCACTTTCCCTGAGTGAACTTCCAAAAGTCATTTGAACAGCAATGTTCAATCATAAATCAAAATTCCCTGCATCGCACAAAAAGGAATGAAAACATTTTTTGAATATCAAGAAGCCATGAGCTTCTGAGCAATGAAGTAATTCATAATAATCACTCATGATAATGTTTTCATTTTGAGGAAATACGGAGCATTAAAATACATTCAACACATAGCAGTGATGCTTTCCAGAAATAAAATCCAAAGTTATAAGGTCCAGCTACTACATATGGTAAGTCTGTAACAGCTGCAAACCAAGCCAGAACAACTACATTTTCCCTCTCTACATTTATTTTAACAAGCTTTCCTTTTCTAGACTGACTTTATGGGAAATGAATCCTATTTTTTGTTGTAGAAAAGCAGGCAAAGCAAAGTGAAGCAAAAAAATACGGAGGAAAGAAGAGAAGCCATCTTTCCTTCTTGCATCCTAGTCATGACATGAAAAAGCTGTACCTACTCAGTTATAAGATTTATAATATTTTCTGAGTATGAACAGTTGTAAACAGCAAGTTGAAAATAAAAAATAGAATATCTACAACCATACAAGAAACATTGATAAATGCCACAGACATAGGAATCCATAAAACAAAAAAACTCAAATGGAACAGCAAAAACTAAGCCTCATACGCTTCTCTATTTTTATTTAATGCTAATTCCTAAAATAGTGAGAACATAATAAACACACCCAAATGTAACCCAGAGATTTTTGCAATGCCACATAGCTTTATCTAACCTAAGATCCTTGTCTATCAAATCATTTTTTTCTGATACCTCAACCACTATGTAGGCTTTAATAAAATTTTCTTTACTAACAATTTCAAATGAAGTATTAAAATAAAGGAACAATTTCATCTGTAAATCAAGTTACATATTTAACAATGGAAAACAAACTTATCAGCTTCTTTACAGTGAGATCAAATGTCTACATTTTTTTTTCTTTCAAGTGCCTAAAATCAGTTTTCTGGTACAACAGAAATTCAGTAAGATTTAATTTCTTAAATTGAAAAAAAAAAAAAAAAAAAAAAAAAAAAAAACTGTTCTGCACACTTAACAGCCCATTTCAGCCTATAAAAGAAAATGTGCATACTATACCATACTATACACTATGGGTGACAAAGCTCTAAGGAAAAAAAAAAAAAAAAAAAGGAAAACAAGGAAAACTTAATTTTTGCTCACTCAGTGTCAGGCCTAAATCAGAAAGCTCTAATTTCTTAACATTCAATGGAGAAATAGAAAAGGGCGCCTATCTGAAAAATGACTGTCAGTCCAGTCTCTGATATCTGCATTAAACTTATAATGCATGTGTCTTAATTCTACATGCATACTATGTGGGATCGATCCAGACTAAAAGTTGACCCTGCCAGTCAACTATTTAACAATTTACAGATCTGAGGTTGTACTGTTAAAACATTCTCTCTCCTAACACCAGGCTCTGCTACTCTGTACAATGAATGTCTAAGACATGAACGTGATCTGTTTAATTTTATATGTAAGGCTGTACATTGACAGAAAATGCATGGGGTTACTATACTTCCTCCATACACACGGACAAACTACCTGTGATATTGCAGCATCATTCCTTGTCTTCTTTCCTGTGGCAAGAACTCTTATCACCTCACTGCCTGAAAATAACCCTTTTTAAAGCTGTGTAGAGACCAAACTACTTTGGGACCTAGACCAAAACATTTCCAAATTTTTACTTTCCTCATAAAACAGAAAACTGAATGATTTATGAAAGACAAGGGGTCTATAAATGCCTGGCACCTGACTACCAGCCTGCCTTTACAAAAAAAAATTCAATCTGCTATTATAATTCAGTTCAGCAGTCAAATGGTGTCCAGGTTCATCTGAGCAGTCACTTTGGAAGAATCCAGCAAAATATATCATTAGCATAGATGGAATCAGTTCATTATGAAAATTATATTGTGAGACCTTTTCTTCATTATTACTGTGAAACTTAAGTGTCAGGAGTGTACTCAGTACTAGCCTAAATAAGAAAGGGCTATTTTTATTTTAGTTTTTCATATGAAATGTTCAAAATCTTGGCATTGAATGTGGGATTTTAAATCCTAAGTACTCTAATGTAAGACATTTGAAAATATCAAATACAACGATTGTCCCATACACAGCTCAGATAGCTACAAGTACTCAGTACAATTAAAGAAAGACACATTATGTTCCCAATTTTAGACATTTATTTATAATTTATTTATTTATTTATTTATTTATTTAGACATATATTTATTTTCAGTAGAGACAATGTTCTCCCTGAATTTGATTTTGCTCACTGAAAGCTTGTAGAATCAGGCCACAATGAATAAAATATCTGCTATAAAGTGGAAGAGAAATAAAGGACTAACTCATAAAGTGAACTAATGAATAAGAATAGATTTATATTTGCTACAAATTGCTAAGCATATGCAAAAAGTGCCATGCATTATTGTTCCTGTACTTAGTTACATGTTTCGCTGCAAGTGTTTTAGATAAATGCCAACATCTGGTTTCCTGTGTGTCTGATTTAAAACGATCAGCACTCAAAACATACACTAATGCTGACTATATTTGTTGTACATTCTTTGTTTTGATAAGCCTGTAGGCCAAATTGCATACTGACTTACACTCCAGGGAACCATGATCACTCATTAAATGTCTAATGGGATGACACCGAGATGCAAATGAGTGCCAACACAACTCAAAATCACAAATGCATGTAGCACTGGAAAACATGCAGACAGAAAACAATGAAACATGTTTGAATGCATATGAAAATGCTGTTACCTACCTGACTGCCTGAACATCCTTGTAAGACCTAGCAAACAAGAAGGATGCAACATATTAACACACACACACAAGCAAAATCATTTTCTATAGTACAATAAATATTGGACTACTTTAGAAAAAGTACTTTCAGCACAAAATCACTTTTTTTTTTTTTTTTCTTTTTTTAATTGAACATAGTCTGGAACATTTAGCTAGGTATTTTTATATGGAAAAAAAAAAAAAAAAAAACAACTTGCAGAACAGGCGAATGTCCATACCACTGAACCTGTGTAATGTTTGGCATTAACTGACAAGCAGGTTTGTTGATAGATTCAGAAAAGTGGTCAGGGTCCAATTGCACAAAGAGTTGTAAGTACCTCCTCATACTCAGATATGACCTGTCAGAAGAGAATCAGAGATTAATGGAGCATAGAAATATGCAGTGTTGGTGCCACTCTATCTGTTCAGATAGCGAGCTGTGATTTCCATTGTGCTCAGTTCAGTCCCTTTAAAGCAGTAATTTAACAAAGGATTTTCTCTGGCCAATTTAATCGGAGCAAAGTAATAGAATTATTTATTTATTTATTTATTTATTTATTTAATGTCTAACAATTGTGTTGCTAAGGAAGAGCTACTAATCCAGCAATTTTGAATTCTACCTTTCTGGTTGTGTCATGCCTAGGACTGTTTTTTGGATCTCTTCACAGGAATGACCTGCAATAGAAACCTAGAGGAAGCTGTTTTTAATACCTTCTCAGAAAGTTGTTCCAAAAAAAAAGTCAGATTTTATTTTTTGAAATGGTGCTAAATGCAGCTATCTGTGAGCAAGCTGAAGTCATTCCACTGTTACCATTTAGTCACACTGCATGTTGGCCAATAATATACTTACTATATGACTAGATATGTGGTCCAACTGCCTGGATGTCTCCCTTCAGCTTCCTGCCTTTCTCAGGAGAAAGCACGTGGCAGTACAGCAGTATATACAAGTCTGGCAGCCAGACACCTTTTTCCATGGCTATGCATAACTTGCTCTTATAGCTTCCAATTGCTACATCAAAATTCACCTGTAAGGACTTTTGTCCTCCAACTTACTGAGCTGACTGGACTAAAAAGGCCCAACAACAAAGCTTTGACAGAACAGTAGGCCTATGCTGAACCCCAAAGGACTTTCCCATTATCAAGAGGCAAAATATTTCTGTGGATAATTCAGAGTAAGATACAGAGACTATACCCATCGCTGGTAGCTAGCTCTTTCTAGGATACTATGAGGATATAAAACTCAATGCTGACATTTATTTATTTATTTATTTGATTCAACATCTCTTCTCTCTTGGCTCAGTTCCTGAAAAAAGTAAGTAATGCCTTTTTTTTTTTTTTTTAAATGAAAACTCTTTCTCCTAAAGAGAAAAAAGCAGGCTTCCTAACTCAAATGAATGTGGTTCATATGGATAATGGCTAAGACTGAGCAAAGAGGGCGGTAAACAGTTTCCTGATTAGAAGGTGGGCTGAGGGAGGAGAAGCATTCAGAGACACACAGTGAATTGCACAGAGGATACAGCTTAGCTATTAATTTTGCCACATGGCACTTTGGCCCCTCTGCATAAAATCAACTTTATGAACAAGAAATCCCTACATCAATCCTCAAAGAGAGTAGAATTCCTTGTTTCCTATAAGGACTCTCAAAAGTGTTTGCACAAAGTTCTTCTGTCTCTCCCTCTTTGTAAGCCTAATAGCTTAATACTATATAGTCTTAAACATCTCAAAAACTAGGCAAATGCACAGAACAGCTCCAATTCTGTCACAGTGATTTACGTTTGCCATTAACACTTGGTGGCTGAAACACCACTTAGTTGCTGACATCTGTCAGCAGCAAGCTACTCCTGCATATATAAAACCCTAAAGCTACCACAAGTGGTCCAAGAGGAATATGGACTGAGTACTTTTAGGAAACCACCTAACTAGGCAAATTGTATTTAAATGTCCAGAAAACAACATTTCTTGATATTCTACACCAGAGTGCTTTGACTCATTTCAGCTTTGAGAAGTATTTCTTCTCCTAGCTGAAACACCACTCATGTGTTTGTTTGTTTGTTTGTTTTTTAAATTATTATTATTTTTGTTTTGTTTTGTTTTTTTAAACAAACACACACACACTTATCTGGGACAATCATTGTGTCCTCAGAGATTTGAACACATTTTCAGATGTGGAAATGACATATGTGTTCAGAGATCAGCAATCATGATTAAATTCAAATCACCTATGCTAATGCGTCTGATTTACTAAGGCTACTAATATTACTGAACTGCTAGTTCAGTTATTCTGGAGAACAAAATAAAGGAAGAGCAGTCTGTGAAAATAAGACAAAAATAGCTTTGAAAGGGATCCTTCTCTGATGACTTTTTATTTTTTATTTAAGATTAAAAGACAAGAAGAATTGACTGTAAAATGCAACAATTAATAGCCAGTGAAATGTAATTTGGCAGCGTGTTAACTCTGCAGGGAGAGCTCTTAACACATACAAACTCTTTGAATTACACATAGGGAACATATCATGAAATATAAATAGATTTACTTTCCATTATGGGAT
This sequence comes from Oxyura jamaicensis, assembly GCF_011077185.1. Taxonomy (NCBI): domain Eukaryota; kingdom Metazoa; phylum Chordata; class Aves; order Anseriformes; family Anatidae; genus Oxyura; species Oxyura jamaicensis. The sequence goes on along the minus strand of NC_048893.1, from coordinate 68,876,375 downwards.
TCAGAACTGCCATTATAATAAAAATGTTTATTTTAAAAAGGAAGTACAGTTTTAGTGTAGCTATTAAAGAAAATAAACCAGTCTGAAAACGTTTTTATTTTTCATGGCTGTTACTGGTCAAAACACACAAATTGCAGCGACATTAATATTGGAAACATCAAATTTTTGTCAATGTTTTGACTCACAAGAAAACAAAACCCAATTATTGTAATTGCAGTGAAATATACCAACCATTTCGTGGTCTAATGCAGTTCTTTGCAACACACAGTTAAAACTTCCCATTAACTATCAGGTAGTCATAAATTCAAGAAACACAACATTTTTACCAATCTGCTTATTCTGTACTGACTAGAATAATTGTGTTAAAATAAGTCTTAATACTAGAGAGAATATTTGTGATACCTGTCCTAAATCTTAAAGTAAGCTCAGCAAAAAAGATTCTTAGATATTGACTGCAGTAGATTTGAATAGTTTTGAATTAAGTCTCCAGTTGTGCTTATACTGTACATTGCACATGAAAAGAAGAAATGGTATTTTATGAATGCTCCCTTTCTACCTCAAATGACATTTGTTCTGAATACATAACTGCTAAATGTTGCATGTGAAGACATATTAGAGTAGTAAATTGTTAGTAAAATTCTAAATTGCAAATATAAAAAAGACATTTAAAATGTACATTATTATATGTACCCAATGCTATAGAAGTTTTGAAAGACATTTCTAGATCAGAGAATTTGTATGGTAAAAACTTGTAAGCACAAACAAAACTCTCATGATATATTATCTTTATAGAAACGACTAGGTTGTAAACCAATGTAAAACATTTACTTTAATATTAAATTCATGCCATGTACCATGTATTTCAGCTCAGTCAGTATGCACATTCACTATTAATACATACCATATTCCCACTTTTTCCACATTGCTTATGAGGAATTGCTATTAGGAGTTATTTAGGATGTTCTAAGTTCTACTTAAATTTATTTTAATCACAAATAAGCTACCAAGCTTTTCCTGCCAAAAAAAAAAAAAAAATATTTTTGAGACTCAAATGACTAGCTTTGAATAGTTAGCATAGTACTCTACACTTTTTTAATAGCAACCAAAAATTGACAAGGGAATAATTATCTTTAGATCTAAGGTATACATCTCTACAGTTGACACATGCTCCCAGTCAGAGGCATAAAGTCTTTCTGTACTGATGACATTGTGATAACATTTGAATTTGCTCTCAAGGCTTAGGGTCTCCTCTGGCAACAGGCCATCGTTTTTGCCTGAAAATCACAGTGACAATGAGAACCACACTGAAAGATGTAATGACATACACAGGCCTATTGCGCTCACCTTCCTCTCCTGCAGAAGACTTGCAGGCAAAAGAATGAAAAATCTCACTCTGAAATACACCTTGCACTTTCCAGTTTAACTGACCAATTCTCCTCATGGAGAAAAGAATGTCCCCCTTGAAGAAGTGTACAATGAAGCCCTGAAAAGCAGAGAACTGAGATATAGATGCCTGTGCTGACACTGTAGGACATGAGGGTGTCAGTACATTAAGAACCAGATGCAGATTCTACCCGTACCAACTAGAAATCCAGATGAAAGATGAATTTGAGGAGTGACTTGAACTGTTCATGTGATATATTTTATTTTTTTTTAATAAACTAACAAATAGTTTTTTTAGGTAAAATATGAAAAGATTGCAAAAGACTGATGTTTATAAAATATTTTCTGGAAAATGTTTTCATTAGAAATGTTCTATTTTACGTAATAGCTTTGAAAACTAACTTTCATCCTGAAAGAAGATCAAATACTTGACAGTTTCACTACCTTGATGGGTTCTTCCCAAACCACTTTGGCTTGGCTTTCTACACAGTAAATTTCACAAACTTTTGCTGTTGCCTAAGCATTCAGAAGGATCTTTCCTTGAGATAAGCATTATAGTTTGCTTGTGTCCAGTGGATAGAGCACAACTGACTTGGGTATGTAACCTGAGCATGGTTGCTAATTCCTCACCATAGGGAGGCTTTTGAAGACAAAATCTTGTTCTATTTTGTTCCAAAAAAAAAAAGAAAAAAAAAAAAAAGTGGTGTAGGTGTTTAGGTGAAGGGGTTGAAGGACTTAATTGTCATTCAAATGCAAACATACATGTGCCATCTTGGTTGGAATGGTTTGCACTTTTGGATAACTGCTGCAATTGACAAAACAGCTGTTTTTTCGTAACATCAAAAAACAGATCAGGACAAAACTGTATTATGCAGTACATTACATATTAAGTTTACATGGCAAGGATATGGTAGCAGGGGTTCTGCAGGGGTGGCATCTGTGAGAAGAGCCCAGAAGCTTCCCCATGTCAGATCAGAGCCAGATTCAGCCGGCTCCAAAAGGGACCCACTGCTGGCCAGAGCTGAGCCAATATGCTATGTTGGTTGCACCTCTTTGGGAGTAGATTTAAGAAAAGGAAAAAATACAACACTGTACAACAACAGATGGGAGAGCGTAGAGTGAGAACCAGCCCATGGGTCCCACATGGAGCAGATCTCCACGCTGCAGCCCGTGGAGGAACCCCCAGTGGAGCAGGTGGATGTGGCCTAGAGTAGGCTACAGCACATGGAGAACCCCCACAAGAGCAGACTGTTCTGGAGCTGTACCCTGTGGAGAGGAGCCCATGCAGGAGCAGATGATCTTTCAGGATGCTGCCCATGGGGACCCATATTGGAGCAGTTTGCTCCTAAGGGATGGACCTCATGGTACGAACCCATACTGGAGCAGTTCTTGAAGAGCTACTTGGGGGAAGGACATAGAAGAGGGTAGATGAGTGGGGAGGTGGTTTTAGTTTGTTTTTAATTTCTCACTGCATCAGCTTGTTAGAAATATGTAGTCAATTACATTAATCTCCCTATTCTGAACCTGTTTTCCCTGTGACGATAATTATTGAGCGATCTTCCTATCCTTATCTCAGCCCTTGAGCCTTTTTCATTGTATTTTTTCCCCTTTTCCCTTTGAGGAGGGGGCGCAAAAGGGCTCTTGTGGTTGAGCTCAGCTGCCCAACTGAGTAAAACCACCACACCTTGTCTCCAGCAGAAGTGAAGAGTGCAAAGACAAGCCAAGTATATAATGTTAGCTTTACGGAAACATCTGGTGGTCTACAACTGTAGGCCTTTCCAAGCCTGGGGTGCTATACAAGAATATTTGATGATTTTTCTTCAGTAAATTTGTTCACATAGAGTTGAGAATATGTTAAAATGAATTTGTCTACACTAATCTTACTATAGATCTGAAATCATACTTGCTTAGTGATTGGGAAATTGGTGCACTAGCCTCAAACACTGTTGATGTTGCTACAGGGGAAAATGCCATACTAGTGAACCCATATGTCACAATCCTAGAAAAGGATGTTATAAGTAAAAGGAATTTTATCATAATTGTTGTTCAGCTGCAAAGGCAACTGCTTAAATGAGATAATTGAAATCAAAGACAGCCTTTCTGTGACAATTCATTCTTTTTTCACAGCTAAGAACCTGATTCCCTTGGAAAGAGTCTCATGAAAAAAGCCACATTTCAGCAATTGAGATGGGACACATCTGCATCCATGGAGGAGGCTGCACAAAGCTAAGAAGTCCCATCTCCCTGCAGAATATTTTATTCAGATGTCTGGCAAAGAAAGTAAGATAAACACTGGAAAATCCCTCAGACAATTCCGTCACTCTCTCATGTGGGCAAGAGTCACATCACCTGGCTGCAGCAGAGACTAAATGAGGGGGAGGAGACAGAAGACTATAGAGTTGTGTGACTGCATCTTATAAAAGAGTAAGACATGAAGATCTATTCAGTGGATGATATGGAGACTGAAGGAAGCAGAAAAAGAGAGCATTAGAGGTCTCCTTATTATTAAGGAGATTATAAATTAAATGCTTTAAAAACAAACAACAAACTTGCTCAAATTCTTATTTTTTCTGAAAGTACTGCTGATTTAATAGACCCCAACCTAAATTGCCCTGCTATCTGAGAGGTTTACGTATTTTCCCTCTCTGGCTGTTTTCACTCCAACCAATCCATGTCTAAGTTTGACATCTACTAATGGATTTATTTATTTATTTAGCAAAGAAAATCGTTATTTCTTTAAGAAGACTTAAGTAGAAGATAACCAAAAGAAATAGAGAATCTTTACCAGCCAGAATGATCCCCTTGTAAAAACCGTCACTACTTTACCAACGTTGATATTAAGTTTAGCTGATAGAGATCTTTCCTATAACATATGAAGAGGCCTACTGTTTTATGAATGCAATTTTACCTTACTGGAAACAGCGTAACCTTAGAACATCCAGAGATACCATTTCTCCATCAAAGGATGAGTCCTTTCTAATACTGACATTTTATTATGCTAAGACAAGTTTGCATGTACTTTTGCATACACTTTCTAAAGTATATGGCTCTCTAAATTCATCTCTGTAAATCTGCTGGGCCCCTGTGTACACCAAAATATAGCGCTTGCTCCCTCTCTCAAAATAAGGTTATATGAACAGCAACCACTCTGAGCCCATCGTATAAACAGCAACAGAAACTTGTAGACTTCTATGTAGGGCTGCTGACACACTTGCTTCATGATGGCTCACTCAGCACAAACTAATCTAGGATAGATTCAGGTCAGCCTGACCTGAAATGGATCTTAATTGAGTTAGTACAACCAGGTCTAGAGTATCCCATTGCCATGGTCTGATTCACCCCGTTAAAAAGAATGAAAAAAAAGCCACTGGCAACAAATACTGGCATTATGCAGCTTAGGATTTTTTTATTTTTTTATTTTTAGAAGCTGGAGTCAAGTTCTGAGGAGTCAGCATAATACAATACTTAAAGGAACACAAATGGATCCAAAAAGTCAGAACAGGGTTGCAGTTTATGTACCCATGAGGCAGATTCAGGACTACATTATATGCAAACCAGAATTCTTGGAATTAGTTATCAGAATTGTATTATAGATACCCTTCCCATAATTCACATTATTCAGAAATGGAAAATTATTATTCTTCATTTTTTTTTAAGTTCATGCCAACTCCATACAATTCTCTTGCTGGTGAGACCACACAGTGCAGACCATAGCAAGAATTAAATAGATGAAACCCAAAAAAGCCATCACTGACACCCATGCTTTTGCATTTCAAAGCTTGGTACTTTGCTGCTGTTTTGGGTAGCACTGATCACATCTGTATTGTTTCATAATACAGGACAGGATGGTGTCATGTAGGAGTCTTATCAATATTAGCATGGAAGGAAAAGCAAGGTAACTCACTAACAGAAGTGGCAAAGCAAAGAGGAATTGCCCACCCTTGTTTCCCCCTTCTTGGGTCTATACTCCAGAAAAAAATCACAGAAATATTTGCCATTCAGCCAGGGTATTCACTGCAAATTTCTCTGCAGTGGAAGAGCTTTTCTCACAGACAGAATTTACTTACTTCTCAATTCCAAAAAGCTTCTGTATACATATTTAAATATAAATGTTTCCCTGCAAGTGAACAGGATATAAATAAAAGTAATCATATGTTCCGTTTTTGTCAACTTCCCTTGTAAGGAAGGAAATGTATCATCCACAGAAAACATCACTTAAATGCATCATTCATTTTTCTGTATATCTACCCCTAGTAGCTTTTTAACAATGGTTAGCATTTTCTGCAGTATTACTATCCAATTCAGTGATTTTAGTTTGATTTAACAGAAAAACCATCTGGAAAGCAGGTATCAATCATTTACTACAGAAGTCCAGCACCTAACTCTGCAAGAAAGCTTTTAAATACTTTCACTAAATCCACTCATAGATAACAGGCAGAGCTTTTTATGACCTCAGATTGCTCACATGTCAAATTCTATCAAAAAAAGTAACAAGGTCAGATTGTTTCATCAGTTGCATTCACGTAATACTAAAGGGTTTACAATTTGGCCCAAATTTAATCAATATATATAATAAGCAGTCTTACCCACTTAGAAATTTACTAACTCTGATCAATGGTTTTCATACAACTGCTGCACAAAAATCAATGAACAATGCAACCTATAGAGAATATTGCAAATGTTTGCTCATTAGGAAATTTCTGCTTCCTCTTTTCTTTCCAAATATGACAATATTGCAAAAGATTGTTTAGCCAGGTATTCTAATGCTAAAGGTGCTCTGGTTGTATGTACACAGCAGATTACTGGACACTCCAAATTGAAGGACAATCAGTTCCAGATGTTTTCCACTGATTAAATTTAGCCTAAGCAAGGTTAAGTAAATGACAAGCAGCTGCCTTTTTTTCATTACTCATGAAAAACGCTTCTTAGAGTTCTATGTTTAACAGGCAGATGCATGGTGCAGTACATATATTCCTAGGATTTCATGATTAACAGAGAATGTGGACAATCTTCAGGGAAACTACTATTTATTTATTTATTTATTTATTATCTCCAGTATGTCAGTTTTTGCAGATCACATTTAACAGGAAGAAGCTTAACAATTAAATAAAAAACATATATATTTGGAATGCCCCAGATATGTACTCCCCTAAGACACAGCCACTCAACTCGTAAACTACTTTCTACTAAAGTAAGTAGAAATAAATCAAAAAAATGTTGAAGTGCTAATAAACAGATCATGGCTCAGTGCAATAATGGCATCATTCCAGTGACCCATCAATTCAAACAGGACAGCAAAGTGCAGTAGTTTCAGATTATCAGACATGACACAAGAACAGTGGAAACCAACACAAACAGCAATAAATGCAGGAGGTATAAATTCAAAGTTATCCAAGTGTGAAGACTTACAACTTAATAACAAGTAAGACCACTATAATCTGGGGATTGCCTACTGTCTGGCCACCTACCTTTTTGTTCTTGAATCTTTACACCCAAAAACAAAGATAACTGACTGAAATATGTCAGTGAAATATGCATACAGGTTGAAACAAAGTTTTATTTCTTAGACTTCTGTCCTTCCATTTATATTCAGACATACAATGCTTTTACACCTGAGAGGATTAAACTGACAGAAAGGTATAAAAATCCCTTTTTGGCAAGTTGACAGGTCAGATTTTCTATCAGTCACACCACTTATCCCTGTAGGTAAGAATCACAGAATCACTGAATGGTTTGGGTTAGAAAAGATCATCCAGTTCCAACCCCCCTGCCATGGGCAGGTACACCTCCCACCAGACCAGGTTGCTCAAAGCCCCATACAATCTGGCCTTCAACACTTCCAGGGATGGGGCATCCACAGCTTCTCTGGGCAACCTGTGCTAGTGCCTCACCCTCATAGTAAAAAATTTCTTCCTAATATCTAATCTAAACTTTTTGTTTGTTTGTTTGTTTGTTTGTTTGTTTTTAAAAAAAAGGCTTAAAACCTTTCTCCTAGGCCTCCCTGCTTTCCTGTAGGCCCCCTATAGGTACTGGAAGGCTGCTATATGGTTTCCCCAGAGCCGTCTCTTCTCCAAGTTGAACAACCTCAACTCAGCCTGTTGCACAGGACCACCTCTTAAGCTTGTCCAGCTCCCTCTCTCTGGATGGCATACCAACCCTCCAGCATGTCAACTGCACCACACAGCTTGGTGTCATCAGCAGACTCATGGAGGGTGCACTCCATCCCACTGTCCATGTCGCAGACAAAGATGTTAAATAGCACCGGTCCCAACACTGACCCCTGAGGAACACTACTCATTTCTGATCTCCATTCAGACATTGAGACACTGACCTCAGCTCTCTGAGTGTGACCAGACAGCCAATTACTTACCCACCGAGTGGTCCATCCATTAAATCCATGTCTCTCCAATTTAGAGACAAGGATATCATGGGGGACAGCGTCAAATGCTTTGCACAAGTCCAGGTAGATGGCACAAGTTCATATTCTCTTATCTATAAAAGCACATAAAATTATTTCCAAAGCACAGAAGTAAAAGCAAAGAAACTAATTGATTTCTGATAGGGAAAATTTGCAAAGAACACTGTGCCTCCCTCTATATTATTTTTCAAAAAACTGCTATGAGACTGCTACATGAAGAGACATATCAAGCAAATTGTTTAGAAAGCAGCCAATATCTGGGTATCTAAACAGGGAACAGAACCAAAAAAAAAAAAAAAAAAAAAAAAAAAAAGTAATAATCCTGAACAGTTTTTCTTCTCTCAATTTTTAAGCAATGGTCAAGGTTGCATACATATATATAAAAGTATGATATATAAAAAAAATACACAAACTACATAGAACCAAAGTTTATTATACTTCTAATTGCAGAATATTTTCAGCTTTTCTAGATGATGCACAATGTAAAATACAATCTTTTCAAGCCATATTAAGTCCAACTATCAAGATGAGAATTATATTTACTGGCACCTACTACTCCATTTAAGTAGAACCATTTTTTAAAAAATAATAATTAAAAAATTAACATGGTGTCCTGATCTCTCAAAAGAACATTTTGTTATTCCTATCAGAAAGAACACATTTTTGTTGCTAAAAAGTAGCATCACATTCTAGATTAATATAACAGCTTATTTTCCCCCACAGAGCATTTACTGCATTTTTTGCAAGAATCAGCTTCTCTTTTTACAAAAGCTGACATTCCTGATTACTACTCCTCCTTTTTTATGCTAACAATAAATAAATGAATAGGCCTATGTTTAATACCACATTGACTAATAGCATTCTTTACTTCTGTAATGCTGTGTCAGTCTAAAAATACTTCATAAAAAATTAAGACTCATGATATCTCAGACAGACAAGACATATTCATTTAACAGATGATGCAACTGAAGGACAGTGAGTTAATTGTTTGCCAAAGGTCACATAGCAAATCAGTAACAGAGCTAGGAACAGAATCCAGGAACACTGACTGATGCAGCACTCCTTCCTCAACTCCAGACAAGCCTTTTGCATACTGCCTCAACACCAAAACTGTGTTTTCCCTTGCAGTCTAACCAGCCAGCTATTATGCACTGGATTTTTGTTAAAATGAGATGGAGGATGATGACAGTCTCTTTATCTGCTTCTATATCTTTTATGGAAAAGAAACTTTGAGACAAAACCCCACAGTCCTGATGGTGTTTTGCTCTTTGTTTTGGTTGTTTTGTTGTTTTCTAAGATAACAAAATTAGTACATACAAGAAAAATAGAGGAAGTTCAAAATGCTATCCTTAAACCAATTTACAAGATGAAGCACCTGCTTCTCATGTTCACTGGAAAGGCTCACAGATGGTTCAAAATGTCTGCATTTCTATACAGTCATTAATGAACTACAATGGAAATCCTTAAAGTCTATAGTACTATAATTGTTCTGTGTCACTACTAACTTAACTGTGACTGTTTTAATAGGTTGACCACTCCAGAATTCTCCTGGGCTTTAACCAACTGGCCCATAATTCTGTGAGTCCTCCTTCCTTCTTTCAAAGCACACATTTTATTTCCTTTTGTAGACCTCTGCAATCTCACTAGCCCCCTATGAGGCCTGTTCATGGCTCTCAGGTTGTTTCTGACCTCACCCAAACTACTCAGCTATGTACTTTGCAAGCCCATATAACTAAAAGCCACATGACTTCAGTGCATCTTTCCTAACCCTTTCGCTTCTGACTTAAATTGCTCCTCACTGAATTATTAGCTAAATAGTATTAAATAGCACAACTTGTAGCATTACCTTCAGTGAATGTGTTGACTTTCAGTGAAAAATAAAACACAATAAACTATTTCTGGACATCATTTTCTCTACCCTTTATGTTTAATAAAGGAGACAATTTTCCTTTCTCCAAAGGTTTTCATCTCAATTTTAGGTTATTCACAATTTACCCAGATTGTTCCATCTTTCCTACATTTTGGAAAAGTGACAGTTTGGCATATTCTTGTAAATTCACTAAGAACTTTCTACATCTCCCAGATTCTCCTGTTTTACCCTGTATTTCCATTGCTAATAAGAAGGCATAGGCTTTGTACCAAGTTTGTGAAACTTCATCCCTGAAGTGTATCAGTCCTCCTCTCTCTAGACGTTCTCTGATTTGCATTTTAAGTGGTTTGGCTATGAAAGCAATTTCTCTAATTGACCAGGTGTCTATATCTAACTTGTTTTACTTTTGTTTACATTTGTGTACTACATCCATAATTTCATATCTACAGTTGTAACAAGCAGTAATTCTAGTACAATAAGATATTTACAATGAACATAATGGCATATCATAGAGAAATACAGGCTGGACAGACTATCAGAGACCTTGAGAAGCAGAGATACAGGATGCAGTATCAAGGAGTCCAGGCCTAAGATAAGAGAAAGGGCACAGTCTTGTCACCGGGGACTCCACAGTTATAAACAGTTCACTAGTGGTCAGGTAAATTAAAATGCAGACCAAGAGCTGGGCAAAACTGATTTTTAAAGGAAACAGAGAACAAAGAAATAAATAGTATCTCACATACATAACTGGAATGATAATATAGTAAATCCAGATGAAACCCAGAGCTACAAACCAATGAAGAACAGTGTAAAATTGTTAGCAAAAATTTATATACGTATTCAAGTGGGTCCTCAGAGACAAATCATCACTACAGACATAGTATTCCTCCGGAATATGATATTTTATATACCTATAGTTATAACATAACTATATACATTATATATGTTATTATACAGAATTTATATACTCTTGTGAAGAACTCCAGATTGCACCAACTTATTTTAACACTTGGGCTTCTTCTGCCCCCAATAAATGAAATTCTTAGGACCCAGAGCAGCAGAGGAAGGATGAGCACAGACATGAGGAAAACAGGTAAAAACTAAGAAGTGTATATTACAGTTTTAATTGCATTATTACTATAAATGCAACTTTTGGAATGTGAAAATAAAAATAATAATAAAAAAAATTGAACTTTTTTGTAACTTGGATCTGGATTAATAAATGGTTAGATCAAGACTTCAGATATACTAGCACTGAATTCTCAGTTTTATAAGATTTGCTTATAAAAGCACTACACTTTTCTCAGTCTTGCTTCCTACAACACTTTATTAATACTGAGCTCCCATTCTTGAAGCCTGGTATGCCTATTCCATTTTTCTCTCTTCTTCCCAAAGCTGGCTCTCCACCTTTTTCATAAGCCCCCTTTAAGCGTTGAGTAGCTGCAATAAGGTCACCTCAGAGCCTTCTCTTGCTCAGGCTGAACAGCCAGCTCTCTTAGCCTTTCTTCATAGTGTTATTCAGTTTTATTTCACAACTAAAATTAGTTGGAATATTTTCAGCTAAATTTGTTTTAATCTAAATGAAATGTCCTTGACAAAGCAAAAATATTTTCTGGAGGAAAAAAAGTTTAAAGATCAGTTTTACTAATATTATGAAGCAGAAAATATTTAGGGAGCTGCAAATGCCTTCTGTCACTAAGGACTCCCGTCTACAACAAAGTATCTGCTCAGTCCAATTCAGAGTGATTGGTGATCTAAACTCTGGTCCTAGATCAGGCAGAACAGAGTTGAATAAATGCAGAGGGGAATATAAAATAAAAATAAACCTCAAAAGCTGCCAGATTTAATCAAAAGTAAAAATGTGTTTGGAAGATGCAGCTGATCTCTTCCTCTCAGCCTTCATCTCCCCTTACACCAGCACCCTCTCCTAGATCTACTATCCCACTTTGCTCATGCAAGATAAACCACAGAATGCACTGAAAGTACTTGCTCAGGGCAGCCAGGGCTGAAACAGTAGGGACTTAAAACTCCAGTAGAAGCATTTGGTTGTGTTTCCACAATTCTTACTCACAGTCAAGTACCGTTAGTAACTATGGGTCCTGAACTGACAAATTCAGATATTAAATAGCTCTATACTGAATATAGGTTCTTATTGTAAAGCCACCAGCATCTGCTACTCACCTTCTTAAGAGCATGATGTTTTTCAGAAGCAAGGTATCTGGATACTTTCCCTTGCTAATTTGGAGCATATATTTACACTTACTTTTTTTTTTTTTTTTTTTTTTTTTTTTTTCCTGACTTACTGACAGTTATGCAGAGTGTCAAATGCTTTGGTGTTTGCTTTATTCTGTTAATTTCAGCCATATGTTTTTTCTCACCTTTCACTCAACTTGTCAGCACTGGAATCTATGAATCCACTTAATTTGAAATGTTTTCTTATTTATATATACTGCAGATTGTAATCTATCTACACCACTGAGGGAAAACAGCCCTTTTCCCAATGGAAATGCAACCAGTTTCCAATAACAACCAACCTAGTGCTAGATAGGTGAATTCTGGAATGTCAACCTCCAAACTAATATTATAGAAAGTATTAATCAGCATTAACACTATTATGCACTTATATAAAAGTGTTTGCAAAGGTATTCTGGGGAGCACTGAAAATTAAATCTCTTTCTCTCCTGTTGAGAAGTTACTCTTGTACAGTTTTGGTTTGAATAAGAGGATGAAAAAATGTCAGCATGCAAGAAACCCCCAAAAGCAAAAATAAAAGCATAGTGATAAATAGGGAATTTTGTTTTTATCCCAGCAGAGATTTATCACTGTGAGAGTTTTGTGACTTTGATGAATTTTACAATAACGAGTTGTGTATACAATCCACAGTAACTGACAGAGAATAATATATTCCATCTGCTGGAGAAGTCCCAAGAAGCTGACATATAAGGTCCAAAAGTTTTCACATTTTTACATTTTTTTCCTAATAAAGTGTTATGAAACAGCTATTCAGTTCATTTTGAGAAGCATACATTACAGTGTATAACTGTTATTTAAATATGAAACTCAAATGCACATAAGAGAATGTCAGTTGCATTCGAGTGTTATTTGTCATTCTTCTATTTGGATTTGTCTTTATGACCTATCACTCACTCTTGATATCATAAGTAACCATCGTCTTGATACTGAAGTGCCTTTTTTAAGTCTTACAGGCATGTTAAAGATGCCAGAGATTTGGTGTTGTCATTTAATAACAGACCCTGCTGCAAGGAACTATGTGCTGTACACTCTGGTTGACAGAAGTACAGGTAAAGATCAATTCCTAGACTATAGGAAAAAATGATGGCTTAATCTCAGGTGAGATGAAGTCACTGAGGAGCTTCAAATCATTGCAGATAAAAGTTAAGCTGTGCACCCTGGTACAAAAGAGTTCTCAATTGGAGACAATAGAAATGCATGGAAACAATATACTGCACTAGAGTGTCTTCAGCATCACAGTTATTTCTGATAATTGTTTTTTTCAGCAAATCCATGTCTGCTTTAGCTGTTCCTTTCAATTTCTTTCTAAATATCTTTATAATTTCAAGAAATTTAACTTCAAGGAAACTATTACTGAGGAAGGACTTAGCCTATCCATTCCTGCAAGGATGGTCAAGTTCTTAGTGGTATAGAGCACACTACAGTAGTAACACTACAAATGCCAAGGTAAATAATTAACTCAAGAGCTGTTTATCCTTTGATTTATCAAGTGTTTCTTGCAAGATCCAGCCAGTTATGGTACATGAAGATCTAGCTCCTATATTATGCACTATCCTTTTTTTTTTTTTTTTTTTTTACACTTACAATTACAAAAATACACTAAAATACTTTTTTTAATTATTATTATTACACATACAAATATTTCAAGTGTTAATGTTGATCTTATCTATAGGCATTATAAAGCTCCTCTTTCTCAAACCTTCAGTTTAGAGGCAAAGAGGAAAACATTTTTATCTAGCCTTGAAAAATATGCCTCCAAACAAGTTTTGATCAAGCCAAGATGAAGCTGGGTGGATGTGGATACACAAACAGAATATCTAAGAAAAACCTCAGTTCTCATGAAAAAGAGGTACACTCATATTATGTATAACCTGAATCAAGGTAAATCTCTCCATCAAGGAAATTTTAACTCAGCTGCAGTCTATTTTCTGCCCAGAACAAGGCATTTTATTAGTGGGACTGTTATTCCTTTGACTGCAGTTACCAGGCATTTGTTTCAGGTTTCCCTACAGTCTCCCACATCTGACTGAAGCAGCAGACAAGAAGAGCTGTTTCAAAGCAACAGCTCCACTCCTCCTAGGTCAGGCCTATAAAAGTGATCTAATTCAACCTCAAAGTCTGCCATCATCTGTAAAACATCCAGCCGCAACAACCAATGAATAAATTCCACTATAGCAACAGTGAAATAGAAAAGCTGGCATGCTTCTTTTCAATTGCCTTTTTTTTTTTTTTTTTTTTTTTCCTTTTCTAAGAGAAACTTCAAGGGAGGAAAAAAAAAAACACACCCTTACTTACAGGCTTGCAGCCTAGTACTTCTACTTCCCAAGAATAGAAGCCTATTAATTCTGGCAAGGAGATTTTTGCTGAGAGAAATCAGGTTTAAATTTTTGAGAAGTGTCAAGAATGTTCAGTCAATTGAGCAATTAAGTTAGCCTGGAATCCTGGAAGCTCTGCACCAGAAGGAATAAATCAGAAAATCAAATGAAGTGTGAATTTCCCCTGACACTAGCAAAGGAAAAAAAAAAAAAAAAAAAAAAGATTGGTAACAGAATAATATGTAAGGTTGAGTCTCAGAATGAGAATAAATTAGACCAACTATAATAAGAATTGAACAAGAAAGCATTTAGCATTTTCAGAAAAAGGGCAAAAATGCTTTCATTTTGCTCTGCTACCCAGCTGCAATGCAAAATAAATAAATAACAATTATACAGTCTTGTCCTTTCAATCTTTCTTCTGAGGGACAGAGCTTTGCTCAGACTAATATTGAAGAAATATAGCTGAAGTGAAGTTACAAGCACTAGCTGAGGCATGATTACAGGCAACCTATTCCTCATAAAGTTAGAAGTTACACCATTGCCCATTGCACAAGACATATATATATATTTTTTTTTTTGCTTCTGTCCATCACTGACTGATGCCACAATACTCAGCAAAATCTGCACTAATATGATCAGCAAGGGAAGCTGCACATTTCTAATAAACAAGGGTGTTGAGAATTGTATTCTGTAAAGAGTAAAATTTTTAAACCGGCAACTTCATAAACCACACCATTCACCCCTTTCCAAGAAACCTACAAAAACACAGGAACTGCCAAGCAACAACACTGTCAAAAATACTGTCATTGCTGAAAAACACTCTTAACCTCAACACAATGTGACAGAAGGAAAAACAAAATATAAACCAGAACAAGAATGAAAACCTACACCAGAAGAAGAATTCCTCCCAGAACAGCATGTTCATGGCTATCAATTGCATAGAGTCTTGAAGGTCTTTCTAAAACCCTAGGAGCAAGATGCTCCTACCCCTTGCAGATGTGTTTCAGTATGCCACAGTTCTCAGTCAGATGTGGAACAGCAGGCAGCTAAGTGCTCTCACTTGAATATAATAGGTTAACAACACTCTCTGGCAAATCTAAAGTCAGAACGGCCCAGTAAAACTACTGCATTTGATTTTGTTCAATACAGAAGACATTACACATTCACTCTGGGAGTAAAAATATTTATGGATATATATTTAATTAAAGAGATCATCGTGTCAAGGCTACAGACATACCCTCTCCAGGCTGAAATTGTGTCAGCCTCAATGCCATATAAGAGCTATTTCATACAGAGTTGCCACTCGGGTTTAGCAAGGACAGATGAAAACTTAAGTGAAAACAGCAAATGAGACCATACTTCACTGCTACTGCCTTTGACTAGGACCAACATCTTTGGATACCTCAGTTAACTTGGCCAAGTTTTGCATGCCTCTATGTACAGAACATAACTCTTTGAACTATGAGGAAACAGTTTCTCTTTAAGCTAAAGACTTTAGCAAATGCAGAACTTGCATGTTTCCCTTCCCATCACATCAGACAAAGAAAGTCAGCACAATGATGGAAAAACTAACTTTCAAAAAAAATCCTCACTTCATAGTAAACAATGTTATTTTATACCCACCTTTGTTAAATAAAGTTCATGGTGGAAAAGAATTTTTACAAACACAATATCTTAGCTCAGCAATTAAATTCAACCACTTTCCATATTGAAATACAACCACTCATAGCAACACAATATTTTAGTGAAGTAATAAACAAAACATTTATTAAAACCTCCTGGTTAACAAAGGAATGGAGAAATATTTTATGCCTATCACAATTTATTTGCACAGTGTTTAAGAAGGTGCTGTAAAAAAGTAAAGATATTTTTCCTAATTTATTTTCCTTTTTCACGCTCTATGTGGGGTAAAGTATAATAGCGACATAGATCTTAGGAAGCTTTCCATCCAGTTGAAATAATTCCATAATATAGAATTTGAAACAAAAAAGGTTTTTGGTTTTTTATGTTCACAACACACATCTAAAACATTCCTTTTGCATTTCTGTTACTTTGTGTCTCCCTGTAATTTTTGACACATTTTGCTTTACTGATTACTTTTATATTATTTTTTCACAGAAATTTTCTCTTCATCCATTTAGTTACTGTTAACATTTTCTCTAAAAAATGCTAGCCTAAATGTAAATTACCTCCTGGTTCATCGATGTAGAAAGACACAACTTTTTTGTCTTCTTGTTCATCAATATAATCATAAGTGATCTGTGGAATAGATAAGGCATTCTCTCCTGGGTTTATCACAGGTGCAGAACCATTACCACAGTCTGGTTTCCCTTTTCTTTTGGATCTTCTAGCCTGTGGTAGTAGAAAGAGGATGATGTCAAAACATACTATGAAAACCAGAAATGAACCTCCTTGTACAATAAATTCATCTCAGCAGGATTATTTATTATGATTATTAGGATTATTAGTGCAATTGTAATTCAGTAAAAGTGCTACATTCTTGGTTAATGCTTACAGAATGGCTCATTTTAAATTATTATTTTAAATTTGGTAAGGGTGACTCTTAAGGGAAGATGCTTTGCCCATTCTGACAATCAGTTATCAATTAGAATTTTATCAGTTAGAATTTCTCAAGCCATATCTGAAACTCAAGGCATCCAAAATATTAATCACTTGAATATAAAATAGCTTGGGTGTAGCTTTTCATTATTGTTAATTAAACAGATGACTAACTAATTGCAGGCTTTGAAATATGAGCAAGGCACTGGGTGATCTTAATTAAAGAAAGTTTCAACTTTGGCTTGGCTGACAGGCACTTCAGGAGAAGGCGAACCATATAACACCGTTTTATTACAGTCCACACTGTCTCTTGGAATGCATTCTTCTGTTCAGATCTGCAAGCACTTAAAAGCATGTTTGAAATTATTCAAACGGGACAAGAAAAACAGTAGAAATGCACTGCCATGCATCCACATGCATGGGCTTTTATAACAGGAAAAGGAACTCTAAATTCTTTAAAGAACAAAATTCAGCCATATGCACAAGATCAGAATACATTTAAGACTTTTAAATAAGGGGCTATGTAGAGAAAAGAGAAATGAAAGAAACATTAAAGTTAATGAATTAGGGTTAGCAATTCATAATGAAGTTCAGGTTTAATAATATATTAGGGAACTCATCTCATTAGACAAAAAGAGGGAAAATACTAAGGACTAACAATATTTTTTCCAATTCTCCCAACAGGTATTGCATGCTGTTCAGCAACACATAGTATTCAGCCTTACTTCTGCTTTACCCCTTTCCTCCTGGATGTTGCTCCTTCAAGTTAAGGAGTAACTAGTCTCACAGCAGTTACACTCTGCTCAGCACTGAGCAGACTGCACTGCTCTAAAGACAAAACATACACATGCGAACAGATCATACTGATAAAGGTACCTGCACTTGCTGTGGAGTAATCATATTGCAATTCTCCACTGAGTGACAGGCATCAGTGGGACCTCATTGCCTAAAAGCAGGCCTCTACCATCCATCACTTTAGAAACCCCACGTATCTGAGCTAGTCCTGTTGCAGACCTCTGCCTTTCTAGAATGCACACTGAAGTCTAGGCAAGCTCGCCAGTGAAACTACATACCTATGTTTAGGCAATCCCACCTGCGCAGACAAAAACTATTCCAATTAACTGCAGCCAATGCTCAAGAATTTACTCAAAAATCCATTTACCCCCCAAAGAGAAGTACCACGGAGAGATGTGCATGAGCAGGACAAATGCAGCCACTATCAGTCAAATGAGTGTGAATGTAAAATTTTTAACTATTTTTCTTCTTTCTTCATGTATGAATTACTGTGCAAAATTAATACAAAATGGAGAATGCTATCAACGACTTATACAATCTTTGAGAAGCTAGAATAGACTTCAAAGGGAGTAAAATAATGGAGAATAAGCATCTGTCAGATCAGCAAGGCAAATCTAAAAATAGAAGGCATTAGTCCTTCAGGAATAGTGTAAGGAACACTAAATTGATCCTACTGTGGCAAAAGGAAAACAAAAGTCCCTTGAAAATCTCTCTCAGCTCTCCAAATTCTTCGGACTCTTCATAAGGATTTTGGCAAGTTATCCAACCAAATTAAACCCAAGAACAGAATGGATAGCTCTGTCGACTCCATGTTACCTGTTTTCTCAGACTAGGGCTAGATGGCGCTGGTGTTTTTTGGGGGTTTTGTGCAAGTGATGTAACAGATTTTCCACGTTGCTGTAGAACTGTAAGATTTCTCTGCTGCATAGCACCGCCACAGTGTCTATAATAAAATCCCAAAACAATATTCTCAGTGTATAAGCAGGAACTGTTTTGCAGGATGTATAAGTCAGAATTTGCTGCAAACAAAACTGACAGCAACATCTTCAATCAATTTAAACATGATTCAAAGGCTTCTGACTGCAATTGCTGTGCTATACCAAACAACATGCCTAATAAAATTCACTCTTCCCCTATAAACAGCTTCAGTGAGGCACCAGGAAATGTAGTCAGCACAGTGATTTTAAGTATGCTCTTTGTAGTATTCTCCTAGGAGATGGAGTCTAACCACTGCTCATAGCAAGGAAAACCATTCTCCTTAACAGTGAATCCCGACAAGTATATAATGCTGCTGCTTCCCCTCTTCTGTAACATGCCATGTTTTAGCATTTGCACACCATGTCAGTGCATTCTTTATATAATATGAAAAGCTATGCTGAGACATTTTTCTAAACTGAGGTGAATATACACATATACATATACACATTCTTCACCTCTGACTTTGGCAAATACATAGGACCTAAAGGAATAAAAAAGGAATTTAATAATTAAAAATTATGACAAGGATTTTTTATTTGTTTATTTGTTTATTTACCAGCTATATCTACTTTAGCTGCATCCAAATACCATTAAGATGCCTGTGAATGTCAGGTTAGTGAAGCCTCCTGCATTCACTCATAAGAATGGATGTGGGACAGGCAGTTATCTAATTCTTTCTAGGGACTGAAGTATACCAAATACCTCTGTGGTTAAACACAGCTTATATATTTATAATAAAGCCCAGAAACTGGTAGTTCTCAGATAGTACATGAACTGCTGTCTCTCCATCACTCTCCTATATATTTTACTGCTAGGGGCCTGACCTGAATTAGAGAAGCTGCTGCTGGAATTTGTCTGTTGAAATGCTTCTGACGTTGCTTCTGCTGTACTTTCAGGGCAAAACCAGACCCTAGAATACCCTAAATATAAATAAAATTACTGGTGAGACTTCAACACGATTTTATGCAACTAAGCCAAACACTTAATGTATTAAATAAATGCCCATTTAAAAAAAGACAAGTTTTCAAATATCCACAGTAATAGAAAGCTATTTACCTAACAAAACTGAAATTGAACATGTTGATGTTGGCAATAAACAGCATGTATTTATTGCAGTCTATAGGTAACATTAGCCACAGAGGCATTCACAAAGTGGCAGTCACATTTCAAAGACAACCCTACACAATGGTGGGAGAAGCAAATGCCAATGTCATAAGACTGATCCACAGCTGTTCTTTGCACTTGTTTTTAATCTCTCTCTCTCTCTCTCTCTCTCACACACACACACACACACACAAAAAAAAAAAAGAAAAGAAAAAAAAAAAAAGAAGAAGAAGCACACCACCCACACAAAGCCACAGCTCAGTTTGATTTTCCAGGCAAAACAAGTAACAAAGAAGTCGGATATGCTTTATGATTTAAGCATTTTTATTAAAACTGATAGTAACTGAAGAAATACTTTATCTATTCTAATGATTTGATATTCTTGTCTATATGTTCCCCAGTCAGTTATCTGAAGATTCAGAAAGTCCAGCAATGATACTTTACAGTAGTATGTAGAAAAGTAAATGCAATTTCCTAAATTTCTGCTTTGTGGCAGAGCTTCTCTCCTCAATACCCCAGGTAGTTTCTATGTAATCATAAAATAGCAGAAATAAAGGATGTTTCACCTCTGCCACTGACATCCTAATTGAAATAAATCTCTTGAAAGACATTGAAAGAGAGCAGTTGTATTCATGTTTGCATGTGCACAAATACACAAACATATTTATAGATTTGCATGCAAGCAAACATTCTGAAGCAACACCCAGCCCATTATTTTCTATTAAAGGTACTGATTTAACCTGTTCAGTCCAACTTAGACACTTAAAAAAACATCCAAGTTCTACTTACTGCTGGTAGAGCAAAGAAAGATATAGCAAATACCGAGAAACAGGAAGCAACTGTCTTCCCAATCCATGTCTGGGGAACTTTGTCTCCATAACCAATTGTTGTGACTGTTACCTAGGCCAGAAACATATATCTTATTCACTGCAATAGTGTACATGTTTTTCCCCAAGAGCAGGGGGAACTAAAAAAGGAAAAAAGGAAAAAAGGAAAAAAAAAAAAAAAAAAAAGGAAGAGTAAAAGGAGTAGGAGATACAAGTATCAGGAGATACAAGTGAATCAATGGTGTTTGGATTTGTGTGTAAGGAAACCACAGGAGTACACTGAACATCACTGTGGGCTTATTCTCTTTTTATATTCTTCAGCAGGTATTTACAAATGGCCACGGTTGGAGAAGAGACATTACACTTAAACCAGGAAGACTGTTCTCTCAGTTCGTAGATGGATGTTTACATCCTCCTGAACTGGAAGGATGGCCCCTATGGGCTTGAAACCATGGGCTTGCAGTATTTTATTTTTATTTTTTATTTTTAATACATATTGGTTGATAGTCAGCTGAATATGAGCCAGCAGAGTGCTCAGGTGGCCAAAAAGGCCAACAGCATCCTGGCTTGTATCAGAATGTATGACCAGCAGGCCTAGGAAAGTGATTGTCCCCCTGTACTCAGCTCTGGTGAGGCCGCACCTCGAGTACTGTGTTCAGTTTTGGGCCCCTCACTACAAGAAGGACATGGAGGTGCTTGAACGAGTCAAGAGAAGGGCAACGAAGCTGGTGAGGGGGTCTGGAGAACAAATCTTACAAGGAGCGGCTGAGGGAGCTGGGGTTGTTTAGCCTGGAGAAGAGAAGGCTCAGGGATG
Source organism: Oxyura jamaicensis (assembly GCF_011077185.1). NCBI lineage: Eukaryota > Metazoa > Chordata > Aves > Anseriformes > Anatidae > Oxyura > Oxyura jamaicensis. The sequence continues at coordinate 68,855,059 of NC_048893.1, read as the reverse complement.
ACCTAATCACACTCTACAGGTACCTGAAAGGAGGCTGTAGTGAGGTGGGGATTGGTCTATTCTCCCATGTGCCCGGTGACAGGACGAGGGGGAATGGGCTAAAGTTGCACCAGGGGAGGTTTAGGCTGAATATTAGGAAGAACTTCTTTACTGAAAAGGTTGTTAGTCACTGGAATAGACTACCCAGGGAAGTGGTTGAGTCACCATCCCTGGAGGTCTTTAAAAGATGTTTAGATGTAGAGCTTAGGGATATGATTTAGTGGAGGACTTGTTAATGTTAGGCCAGAGGTTGGACTCAGTGATCTTGGAGGTCTCTTCCAACCTAGATGATTTTGTGATAGTTCTACAGTGTTGAGAAATGAGCCTTAACATCACTGAGTCACACACAACTGATGCACAAACATTTGCCAAAATTTGCAGTCAGGCAGAAACACTAGCTGCGTCAGTGTAAGCTACAACATCACAACATGAGGCAGATCAAGCCAGAAAGTCACCCTACATATTCAGGTCAGAAACAGGGAACTCTACAACCAAACATAGCTTTGTTTCAGGTGAAAACCACCTAAGTTCCAGCACAATTTATGCATGAAATGAGGACACAGAACTAGGCTCAGAGCCCCTGGGTAGAGGGGGGGGTAGATGCTACAGGTGATGCTTATAGGGCCATTAAAGCCAGTTATCCCTTTAGGGCCATGACAACAGCCCTCTCTTCTAGCAAGATCCTCATGTTTCTCAGAGGTCTGGGATCAGGAGGAACTTGCCATAGAGAGACATCACCACTATGGGTTATCAGTGGATTTTCCAGTACAGAACTGGAAGAGGGACAGGAAACTGGTAAGGGACATGACATGAGTGACTTCACACTTGGTAGAGGACAGGCCACCTGTGAAAAGCCACAGAAGCCAGAAGGCCTGAGAAGGACAGAAGAGTTAGGCTACCCCTAGTGAGTCCCAGCAGGCTGGAGAAGAATTTGTAAGGAGCCCAGTGGTCAGTAAGGGTTTGGCACTGCAGGAAGATCAGAGCACAAATGAAAGCTGGTCTCTCAGGAGGTTTTATAGTGAAGCAAGGGACAGCTGCTCCCACAGAGAAGGTGAGCCAGAAGCCAAGGGGATCCCAAAATGGTCAGACAGGGGCCTCCCTACCTCATACCTAACTCACAGATGGCAGCCATATCCAAAAGAGAGTTCAAATCGGAAGGCGAAGGAAACCTGAAGTCAAGTGTAGAAGTCAGCCCACAGGTTGAGGTCTAGAGCACAAGAACATGACCAAGCTAGAGGTCAGCTCCCATTCAGCAAAGCTCAGGCAGAGAGGAAGTGCCCAGTGCTGAGCTTAAACAAAAACTCTGGGATGTGGGTGTTATGGGATGCTCCAGGTGTGGCTGGTCAGGCTCATTATTAGTGTATGCACAGCCCTGACACAACAGTACACATGATGGCAGTATGGCAAAGTGACAAAGATGACCTCTAACCATGAGAGGTGGAAAGCTTCTGGTGAGGACATGTAGACTTCTGTCACCAATGCCAACAACTTGAGAGAGCTTTCCATAGAAAAAAATGTACTTCTATTTGGGAGCTCCAGCTCTAAACCTGGTTCCCTTCACTTTGCCCTGAGTGGTAGCAAAAATACAGCCAAAATAGACATAAAACAATATATAAAACTACACCAACTATGAAAGTGGGCATGGAAATACTGCCTTTGATGGGAAAAGTCACTGATATATACTCAGATATAATGTACAAATAGGCTTTTGAGGAAATTAAAAAAAAAAAAAAAAACTATCAACAATCAAGCCATGTGAAAAATACATTTCCTCCTGCTCTGAGAGCAGTTCTGCAGAACGCTGAAAGGAAGATTTGAAGGGAAAAATAACCAATTACTATCAAATTGAATTTTTCCAAGTTCCAAAAAAAAATAGGCTTGTGTTTGTTCATCATGAATTTCTCATTTGATGAAGTCAACTTTTTAGTATCTGTATCCTCTAATGAATATTATTACCCTGAACTGCAGGCTGCTCTCAGCAGGAACCCTGTCTTGTCAGGTGTTTGTCCAGACATAGTGTAGCTTGCCCATGAAATGACTCAGACACTGCATATTACCAGCAGTACAAACAGACAAGTTTGCCAGCCCCCAGAATTAAACCAGACCCCCCAAAACTTCAAAACACAATATATGTTAGCAGAGAGTGAAGGATTTTAAAATTATGTTTCTTTAATAGCTCTTCAGCTCCTCAGTGCACCCAGAAGAACCTTTAAAGTGTAGGATTTTTCCTTCCTTTTCCTCCTCTTTCTTATGAAAGTCTTCTTGTTTTATATTTTTTGTTTGCTTGTTTTGTTTTGTTTTTGCTTTTTTGTGTGTGTGTCTGTGTGTCTGTTTCTGTGTGTGTTTTCCAGCACTGAGGACATAAAAACAAACTGCAGTAATGTTGAGCTGTCTTAGTGTTACTATGGAAGATAGCATGAAAGCCATAACCACAGAAAACATTGTTTTTCATCTCTGCAGCAGGCATATCTTTGGCTTGCAGATTCCTGCCGGTCCCTGAACATGTCTCAGAGAGTTTCTCCCTTGCTACCTTAAGAGGGTTCCTTCTTGGTAATCTAATTAGTGCATTGAAGTATGTGGAAAGGATTATAGATAATGTAATTCTCTGGCTTTCTTAATCACAGACAGATTTCTTTTTCCTTGTACATCCAGAAGTTATTACTTATCTGCCCAGAGAATGTTTAATAACTAGGCTTTGGAAAATGACACCTGCTTCTTAACACAGATTTACTATGGCACATTCCAGCTGGTATGCACATGCTCTAATGCAGCCTCTGAAAACATAAATTTACACTTCAAAAAAGCAAGAACTCTAATTTAGTAGAAGACAACACAGCTTCTCATGCTTTAAGACAGGCAGGTGAAGTTTGAAGAGCCAGAACGGCACACATTAAAAAAAAAAAAAAAAAAAAAAAAAAAAGTATTAAAAATAAAGGGGTTCAGACCACCACTTCTGGTATAGAAATTTACTCCTGGAAATTCTGAGCAATTGTTCCCAAGGACCTCTGCCAGTTTACAATGATTTACTGGAGACACTATTTAACTCAAGTTCAATGGTATAGAATAGTCACATTTGTAGCAAAAGCAATAAGCATTACCAACATCATGAGGCAAGAATGGAGGGACCAATATGTCCTTATTTCCTCAAGAAAAACACTCTGAAAGGATGGAAAAACTGCTGTGACATGGGTTACAACTCTGGCAGGCTGACAGTTCTGTTTGAAATGCTTCTGCATGTGCTCTAACATGCTATAACTTCTGAAAATAGCTTCATATAAAATACCACAAGCCTTTGATATGTCTTTGCAGTTTAATCTGCACATCTGCCAAAACTAGGTGAAACCACCTAGCATTTAAGTGGAGTGGGTGAACCTTGTTAGCATTTGATTCCAACTCTTTCCTTATTTATTTTCCCTTTTCTTCATATTTAAACCTTTCAGGTCATTTGTATCAAGTTCAGCAAACTTGCACTTTCTACTCAAAGCAAAATGTTACCCATAATACACTCTGCAGATTTTGACACATAAGATATTCAAATACTTGCTAGCAAGATTTTTTTTTCCTGTGGTTAAGTTTTGAAAGGCAAAAGTGAAATCAAATTTCACCCCCTAGTAACTCCACATCTGTGTTTCTATGTTACAGAAGATTTGAAAAGAAAAAGAAACTGTTTCACTTTGTCCTTTGTCACTGTTTCCAGCTGTGAACTGCACCTGCACCCTGACTCACTAGTGCTGAGGAGGCTTAGAGGTCTGGAAAGCTTAAACAACAATTCAAACAGTGTTCCTCATGTGCCTCACAATTACAGAGAGACAAACCTGTTTTTATCTTGACAAAACAAGTCAAGTTTTGGAAAACAGCAACAAAACCCAATGAACACTTTGCAAGGCATAAATGTACACTTTCAAACAGAGATTCCAAGTCACCTACCTCAGCAAGGTAAAGTAATGCATGTTTTATACTTTGTTGATGATCACAATTGAGCTCTCTTTTACATTTCTTAAGTCCAAAATGTTAACAAAATATGTCTGTATAAACACATCCAAACTTTTTTTGTTTGTTTGTTTTCCTCCTTAATTTTGTACTCTTTACTCAAATCTAGGCTATAGCTTCTGGTTTTTATAAAATGTTTTTTAGTCCATATCTAAACATTCAATACAATTCATAAAGTAGGTGCAGGACACTGAGAGTTAAATAAATAAATAAATAAAAGGAGGAAAGGGAAAAAAAAAAAAAAAAAAAAAAAAAAAGTGCATTTGCTTCACATGGACATTTTGTTACATGAAGGAATAATGCATGCATGAGTATACTTTGACTTAACTACATGTTAAAAAACATAGTTCACAAAGTGATTGCTGAAAACCCTTTTTTTGTTTGTTTGGTTTTCACTTTACCTAGCTCTCCTCAGTTTGATAAGGGGTCCTCTTTCAACCCACTTGGGTCTAAATTTGGTCATTTCTGGCCTTTTGTAGCCAAAGGCCTATAAAGTATATATTGCAGAGCAAACATGAATCACCATACTTTAATGATCACACATTAAATTAAGACTTTTTTTTTTTTTTTTAAATAAACTATATGCAATCCATTTCTTTCATTGTTGTCATGATAATTCACATAGTGCTACAAAGCTTTTTGTAACTTTACTATGAAAGAAAAATTCATGAGATATTTCACATAGATTTAGCTGAACAAGTGCACACTTTCATGGGAGCCCTAATGCTGCTGAAGTTCCCACAAGCAGCTCCACTTTTAATTAGAGGTATTTTGCAGATAGTTCAGCTAGATCATTGGTAAAAACTAGAAGAGTAGCTACGTTCCACTGCATTCAGTCATGAGCCTGTTTACAGGTTTGTTTTCTTAAAGTAGACATGGGGTATCTTTCATAACATCAATTATACTCTAATTGTTTACTTTTGCTTTTAAAATCTAACAATCTGTGCTTCTGGGATATAGATTCCCTTCTTCCATTAGGTATAGGTTATCACATCTATAACCATGGGGCTTTATTTTTTACTGAAAATTTTATCATATGTCTGTAGAGGAGTTTAACATGTGATTCTTCTATGAGTTATTCCATGGTTTTGTTCTTTTCCCACCTGGTCAGATAATTAGGTCAATCTGGCCATTTAATGTATTTTTCTTTTTTAATAGAACCTTTTTAGTGTGTACTCTTTTGCATGGGCATAGGTGATGCTCTACAAATGAAATGACTATCTGACAACCTAATGTCAGGAATTTAAAGCTTAACAGATTTTTATACTGAACCACTTATAAAGTGGTAATTCAGGGTACATGTAATATAATCTATATTTCTGTATACTTCACTGAAGTAGAGGCTTATGCAGGATCCAAGTTAAGGATTAGAAACATACATCTATCAGAAACGTTTTGTGTTCCCAGGCTTACTCATCAGTTTATTTGGATTCAGATAAACAATTGGTTTATTGCCTAATAAGTATATTGTTATTTTTCAAGTCTGTCATCTAAGAACAAATCCAGTTTATTATGTTTCAAATCAACCTTGAAACTCCTTCTCTCTCTAGAAGATGGTGGGTCAGCATCTGTTCTAGTCTTCTCATTTTTCTGTGTCACTAGCACTGTGATGAATCTCTTTGGGTTTGTTATAATGAGACGGCCATCTCATAAAATATATAAGGTTCTGTAGTGGTAAAAGGGACCACAAGAGCAGAGGTGGTTTGTGCAACAGCTAATAAGGAGGAAAAGCATGACTCACAGTAAGAAATATGAGAAGAGCCATATGAAGGTAGTATTTCTTATTCTGTTCATAGCTATCTATTCTCTTTTCATCTGATTCTGGGCATGCATACCAATAATTACAATATTGCACTCATAATTCCAGTTTGTCCTTCATATTATTCTTTATTATTATTATTTAACCAAAGATTAGCACTGACCATGACTGCTGTCCAAAGTAGCTGATAAATTTGAGATTTGTCTCTTGCTTTTGATGGAGTTATTTATCGTAACTGTTAGTCATGGAATTATTCAAAACACAGTAACTTGTAGCCTGCATCAAGGTCTGTGTTATTACTAAGACAAGGAACTTTACACGAAGAGATCCAAAAAATAAAAGTTAGAGTCAAGCTTCCACAAACAGAATATTCTTTTAAAAGTTATGAATCTTTTGCAGAACATTAAGTGGAGTTTAAAGGTGGTATAGGATTCAAGGGATACTTACAGTCTTTTTGAAATGTGGATTTGATATATATATATGTATATATATATATATTTGCATTTGTATGCTTTCAAGGGTTGTTAGCTTGCTATCATACAACAAAATAATTTAATTGCATTTATTACATTATTTTCCTGGTATCTTTTTTGAAAAGTTACCAAGCTTCCCTACACAAATATGTTCCTTACACAAATGTGATTTTTGAAAAAGAGAAAATGATCACAACTTCAATAGAAAATCTTGCACATTTAGTTTGAGTACACATTTTTCTGATAAAGACTTACCACACCCCACCAAAGAGCATCAGCATAGCTGGAGAAACCTGTCTTTCCATCCTCATCAACTGCATCCTTCTCAGCAAGATAAACAAAATAGGATGAAAAGATTAATCCCAAGAATCCAATGTACAAAGTTGTTATAAGTTCCTTTTAAAAGAGAAAATAAATGAGTACACAAGGTTTAAATCATATATTATCTATTAAAAAAATGTTATAAATATCTGGGTTTTGTTTTGCTTGTTTGTTTGTTTGTTTGTTTGTTTGCATCATGATAGAAAAATTAATAAGTTTCATTTCAGGTATGAAATTTGCTTCCAGTAAAACATGTAGGCCAATGTTTTGTTTTCTATTTATGTTAGACTAAAAAAGAAAGCAGAAGCCATCATTTACACAGTCATTTGTACTGCTAAATGTAGGGCAGGACATCTGTTCTGTTTCATGTCCTTTAATGGGGTTGAATAGGAATTGTTCCATTTAATTGTCCACTCAGAATACCAAATGTTAATACATTTTAAAAATAGTAAAGGGCTGCTGTAGAAATGCACTTATGAACAGTATGGTAAAATAACTGTTATGAATTGAAGGTCATGTTCTTCTGATTGTGACCACATCTAAGAAAGTATATCCTATGCTTTGATTGCTTAAGACTGACCATAAGACTGACTGTTGTAGCATTTTTCAGTGTTATCCTAAGAAACAATACAGTATCTTAGGTAGACTTTCCCCCTACTTCAGACATGAAAAACAAAAAAACAGTATCTTCCAGAACATGTGTTGATCACTATTTTTTTTCCATACTTTTTTCTAATGATAATGGCATCCTGTGTACTTGCAGATAGCACCCCACTGTTTTGAAAAGCTCCTTCTTTTTACTTTTAATAGTTGAAGTTATTTACCTTTCTCTGATTTTTCACAACTCTTTTATTTGCCTACACAATGTTTTTCCAATGCAAGAGGAAACCTTTTAACACCTGAGACTGTATGTTCAGTGATCCATAGAAAACTAGAGTGGAAATGGAGACTAGTTCTTGTTCCTTGCTTTTGCTTACAAAGAAAACACCCCACTTTCATTCTCAGCAGATGTGGGACTTCCTTACACATCCACAGAAATCTACACTTGGCATATAATTTACATCTCAGATATCAATAGATATTACATTATTGTGGAATGTCCATCACAACTTTCTTTAATTTGTTCTCAGAGGACAGAGTTAAAGAGTGGATAATTGGAATACTCCAGTGTTGTGCTGTTTTTTTGAAATATGAATTGAAGAATATGCTTTTCACCAGTGCTATGCACATCCTTGTGAGATTCTTTTCAAAGTGGCTGAAAAATGTACAATACTACTTGGGTTATTTCACCTTTGGAACCACTCAGTTCCAGTACTGTTCATCTAAAGACTGATCTCTTGTTACACAAATCCAGGATCCAAATGTAATTGTCTTATACTTATTCTAAATGTCACTAAAGGTAACATATACATATATACTAGAGCAAATTACTACACACCCATACTTAATTATTAAGATCAGTGACAGCAATCTAATACATACTGTATTTAAGAGACAGTACAGATTTTAAAATAATGCATATTTCAAACATATGGATGGGATGGAATCTACCAATACCAAATAGTATGAACTGATATATGATCTAAAATAAGAGAATATTTTGTAGAAATCAGACCTTAGAACTTCAAGTTAATATGAATTTTTAAGAGATAAGAACTTAACAATGTAGAGCACTGCCTAATACAAGTTATAGTTTTCAGCACAGACTTTCATATATATATATATATGCAAAGGAAACAGCAGAAACAAAAAGGACATGCACATAAGTGAATTTGAATATTGAGAGACTCAAGTCATCATATTTTTGTAACTTACACAAATTTATATATTCAGTTACAGTAAGTCCCACACAAAATAAAATTCAGCACTTAGAAAAAATACAATAAAACCACAAAACCATAGCTCATCACTAACCCCCTCCTGAAAGCAGTAGAACAGTTCACAAAACAAGGTGAGGAATAAGTAAAACTCCTAGAGATACTCATAAGCTGGTGTTGGATTGGCTAACTTTATTTTTCAGTAAGCTGCATGATTTTTCCATGTCTTTACATCACCACATATGATATTGACTCATGTTTTGTTGCTTTTGGCAAGAAATGTTCACATAAGCTCAACCTGCTGAAAATAGAAGAGCATCCTAGCCAAATTGGGCCTGAGTGAGCTAATACAGCTATATGTAAAATTCCAAAACACATGGAAAGCATTTGTGGAAAATTTAGTAATCATTTCTGGGTCCACAGAGGTCCAAGTGCTTGTTATTTTTACAAGTCACAAAGACGTGAATTTATTTTTTCACATTGTTTAAGGATTTAGAGTCCTATTTTTTTGAAAGAGTACCAAACTCAGCAAATAAATGAGGACCTTGTACTCTGTCTGTAAAGAAAAAATCATAAGGTATTTTTGTTGGTTTTCTTTTTTTTTAAAAAAAAAAAAAATATCTTTAAGATCCTGGACAGGAATAAAGGTTCAATTTTTCCTTCCATTTGATACCATCCTACAGTTTCAGCTACACTTGCCCAATGTCAATACAGAACCGTGTATATGATTTTTATTTTTATTGTAATTGTAATTAATGTGTGAGTGGGTGATCTGCTTTGGCAAGTTCTACAGATCTGTAAAGTTTTATATATCATCACAGACATTTTGGATTCACAGAACTTCAAGTGCATTTATTTATAATTCACTTCAAGTTTTTTGGTTTTGTTTAGTTTGTTTTTGTTGTTGTTTTATTTTTTTGTTTGTTTTTTTCTCTTCAAACCTTTGAACTTGTATTTGTGACATTTAAGACTTAGGTTATATTTTGGAGATGGTATTTCAAGATTCTTGACTAAAAATTTGAATATCCATGGAAGAAGGGTATTCTCAAACACCTCTGTCAGTAAAATTAGCAAAAGTTGAGAACATATATCTGGATTCCAGTTCTGCCCTAGTTAGATATCTAGGCAATGTGACCACATTAAATGAAGAGTACACAGTCTTAGAGCATTAAAATTCATCCTGTTGTACAAGACGAAAGTAGACTTCATGCTAAAGCATTTTTAAAATATTATTTGAAATCAAGACCTCAATGTGCATCAATGGCTTCATAAGGGCATAAAATTTCCTACACTACTGGGGAAAAAATAACAGGAATTAAAGTAACATAACATGATTCTTTTGGATTAAGTACATGTAGTGGGTTTACGTGACAAGGTTTTGGTAGCAGGTGGCCTAAGGGGTGGATTTTGTGAGAAGGATCTAGAAGCTGCCCCATGTGGGGCAAGGGCCCCAACAGTGGGTAAGGGCTCCGCTGCTGACCAGAGCTGAGCCAATAAGTGATGTTGTTTTGCACCTCTGTGAGAGCATTTTTAAGACAGGGAAACACTGCACCACACAGCAGCTGGGAGAGTGAGAGGAGTGAGAAACAGCCTTGCAGGCGCCAAGGTCAGTGAAGAAGGAGGGGGAGAGGTGCTCCAGGCACCAGAGCAGAAGTCCCCAGAGGCCTGTGGTGAGGACCATGGTGAAGTAGGCTGTCCCCCTGTAGCCCATGGAGTACCATGTTGGAGCTGGATTCCATGCTGCAGCCCGTGGACGAGCCCACGGTGGAGCAGGTGGACCTGCACTGATGGAGGCTGCTGCCTGTGGAAGACCCCTACCGGAGGAGATTCTAGGCCGGACCTGTAGCCCGTGGAGAGGAGACCATGCAGGAGCAGGTGACCTGGCAGGAGCTGCTGCCCGTGGGGGACCCAGGTTGGAGCAGTTTGCTCCTGAGGGATGGACCCCATGGTACGGACCCATATCTGGAGCAGTTCTTGAAGAGCTGCTGCCTGTGGGAAGCCCACGCTAGATCCATTCAGCAAGGACTGCATCCTGTGGGAGAGACCTCATAGCACAGGGGATGAGAGTGATCGAGTGAAGGAGTGGCAGAGAAGAAGTGTTATAGACTGACCATAACCCCCATTCCCCTGTTCCCTTGCACCACTTGGGGGGAGAAGGTGGAAGAAGGTGGATGAGGGGGAAGGTGCTTTTGGTTTCTTTCCTTTGTTTCTCACTTCTCTAGCTTGTTAGTAATAGGCAATAAATCTTACTATCTCCCTGCTCTGAGTCTGTTTTGCCCGTCACGATAATTACTGTATGATTTTCTCTTCCTTATCTCAACCCTTGAGGCCTTTTCATCATATTTTCTCCCCGCTCCTCTTTCAGGAGGGAGAGTGAGAGCAGTTGTGGTGAAGCTCGGCCGCCCACTTGAGTAAAACCACCACAGTACATCACATTCTCTGCCCCAGAACACTAAAAAAAAAAAAAAAAAAAGGCAATTTTCTACATACAGAATGAAGCAAATAAAAGAATGTGGAAATCTATAATTATTTGTCAATATCTGAAGAACAAATCTACAGTCACAAAGAGCAGGTTAAAGAACCACTCTTAGAAGTCTGATGGTCTGATGTAAAAATTTATCGCACAGTATTAGCCCTCCAAGGTATGGGATGGTGTGCAATTTAAAGGCAATTGATAAAACTTTATTATCATGTTCATATAGATGTCAGCTCCATAAAACATCAAAAAGAACTAGTCAGCCAGTCATTTTAAAAGTCTGAACTAAAACATTTAAGCTTTTCAACTTTAGTGAACGTTCATACAGAATAACTAATAATATAACTAATAATAATTCCCACTCTACTCTGTGCTTCCCTCTCTACTCTGCGCTGGTGCGGCTTCGCCTCGAGTATTGTGTGCAGTTCTGGGCGCCACAGTATAAAAAGGACATTAACCTGTTGGAGAGTGTCCAGAGGAGGGTGACGAAGATGGTGAAGGGCCTAGAGGGGAAGACATATGAGAAGCAGATGAGGTCACTTGGCCTGTTCAGCCTGGAGAAGAGGAGGCTGAGGGGAGACCTCATCGCAGTTTACAATTTCCTTTCAAGGAGGAGTGGAGAGGCAGGTGCTGACCTATTGTCCATAATCACCAGTGATAGGACCTGTGGGAATGGTGTTAAGCTGAGGCAGGGGAAATTTAGGCTGGACATCAGGAAGAGGTTCTTCACCAAGAGGGTGGTCACACACTGGAACAGGCTCCCCAGTGAAGTAGTCACTGCACCAAGCCTGTCTGAATTTAAGAAGCGATTGGACTGTGCACTTAGTCACATGGTCTAAAATTTTGGGTAGACCTGTGCGGTGCCAGGAGTTGGACTTGATGATCCTTACGGGTCCCTTCCAGCTCAGGGTATTCTATGATTATTGTCACTGCAGGAGAGGTCTTGTACACATTCTATGATTCTATGGTTCTATGAACAAAGAACTATTTCCAGCTATGTTTACCTCTGTGTTTAACTGCCTATCTGTTTAAAACGTTGCTTTTCTGGCATATTATCACAACTTAGTATTATTATTTATAGAATGAATTAGAAAACTCCTCATTCAGACAGAAAAGAATGATTTAAATAACTTTGTTCAATCAAAGCATTTCCACTTATACTTAGTGTTTGTTTTTTTTTCCACAGAACAACCAAAAGACACATGATGGTTTTTTAAAGTATTTTCCTCTTGCGAGAAGTGTTCATTTAAACCAGACTATGATTTTAAGTCCATGAAAAGATATACTGGAGTAAACAAAAGGCAGAGGATCTTTAAAGATCTAGTACCTGACGATGTATGAAAACAACTGATCCTAGTAGTCTCCAGGTGCCTCCCTGCCGATCTACATGAAGCATGCGAAGTATCTGGAGAAACCGGATTCCCCTGTAAGAAAAATAGGACATTACATTGAAATAGTGATTGAGATCAATACTTTTGTGTATATACAGAATTGACAATATTCACTAACATACAGCCAAATTAAGACAAAGGTATTGATCCTAGTAACATTGCATCCTAGACTTGACGAAGTCTCAGTAGACAATATGTTGAGATCTCATTACTTTCTGTGCAAATATATTCAGAAATATAGGCTTGTACAACAATTAAAAAAAAAAAAAAAAAAAAAAGCAAGAAATTTCTAAAATATATACTTTCAAACTTGAAGGAAGCTTAATATTACCTGAATATGATTCTCAAATGTTTTTTCCAAGCAGAAACAGTGCTTCAGTTTTACTAATATAAATATGAGAAAACATTTTCCTCTGGTTGCCAAAAACAGAATGTGAACTAAACATGTTCTACTACTGAACTCCTTCCAGTTAAGTAACAGAAATCATCTAACTGGAAATCGGTGATTTTAGGACAATAACTGAAGCATAAACTTTGAACATTTTCAGCTAAAGAAAAATAATTATCAATACAGGTCTTCAACAAATCTATTCATTGAAAATATTTTCTTCTATTGACCCTTTTTGCAATGAACTTCATTGTCCTGTCCTTGTTTTACTATCTTATCATTGAAACAAAATAGTGTATAGTAGAAAAGGATGTTGAATTCAGCTATCTGAAAATTTTTCACTATAATATTTTACCTCTGCTATCCTCAATTATTTTTATTATTACTATTTTTTATTTCAGTCATCTTATTTCAATCGCTGCATTCTTCCAGGCTACATCAACTGGCAAGATCCTCAGCATGATGCTGTCCTTCAGTGACTGGTGTTGCTCAGACAGAGAAGGCATACCGTCTTCTGAATGATCCAATATTTCCTTTATTCACAAAGCAAGTTTTCTGAGTTTTCACAGTTGCCAGTCAGATGATCAAATGCTTGTCTTTTATGGGGGAAGAAGACAATAATACTGACTATCAAATGACATATAAATGACTGAGTACAGTTTGATATGCCATTAGAATTATAGTTTTAATTATCTCAAAACATTAAAATAACCACTTAAAACCTGATAATTAAATTAAAACGTGAGTCGAAGAAGAATTACAAGCCTACCAAATGTGTGTACCAGTGGACTTACGTCGTTGATTGCTGATGTTGGAACAGGTGAAAGTCACATATAGCTCTCCTGTATAATTTTTAGACACTCTTTTGATGCTTGACCCAATGGCAGTTCTCGATTTTCCTGCCTCTGTTGTATCTAAGATGTTAAGATCTATTATGTTACTATAGGCCAAGTTCTGACATGCGTGTTACAGGCACGGAAAGTTTCACAAGTATAGATTTTAAAAAGTAAAGTAGTGAAGGCAAAACTCCAGTTACACAGCCTCTGAATATGCACACCCCATTTCCTTTCCTCTGAAAAGAAAAAAGAAAATGAGGAGCGGCTGAGGGAACTGGGGTTGTTTACTCTGGAGAAGAGGAGGCTCAGGGGAGACATTATTGCTCTCTACAACTACCTGAAAGAAGGTTGTGGGGAGCTGGGGGTCAGCCTCTTCTCACAGGTAACTAGTGATAGGACAAGAAGGAATGGCCTCAAGTTGCTCCAGGGGAGGTTCATGTTGGAAATGAGGAGACGTTTCTTTCCAGAAAGAGTAGTCAGGCATTGGAATGGGTTGCCCACAGAGGTGGTGGAGTCACCTTCACTGGGGGTGTTTAAGGAAAGGTTGGACCTGGTGCTTAGCGACATGGTTTAGTGGGCAACATTGGTGGTTGGGGGATGGTTGGGCTAGATGATATTTGGAGGTCTTTTCCAACCTTAATGATTCTATGATTCTATGTTTCCTTAATTCCAAAACAGCTACTTGCATCACAGAATGCATTGTCAGAAAACCTGTCAGACTGAGACTTGCCTGTCCCAGATGATTTTTCAATGGGTCAAAAACATCACTGCAAAGATATCTCTGGTAGAAAGCATCCTGATTTGTAGGACAGTGACTGTATAATTTGACACCAGGAAAGGACATGCTGAACCCAAAGCCAACTGGGTTCGTAAATAAATACACAGCAGGCATTTTCATTAAAGCCCTTCCTACACAGTTTGTTAAATACAACAAAAAGAAAATCCTTAAAATTTTCACATTTACCCTCCTCTTCTCCTGACTAGATTTTATTGTCATGTAAAGATTAATGTTCTACAGTAACAGAATACTTTAAAAAACTTTATACAAATAGTTCCCTTCACTGTTTGTCTACACAACTTGATTACTGTAGATAAATCCCAGTGATCAGACTGCAGGGGAAATCAGAGCTTTGTAACAGAAAATGCAGTACATCTTGCAAGTTGAGTTAGAAAGAGTGGGAAGTACACCTACTCCACTTATCATTCCCTTTCTTTTATTTACTCAGTTTACTTTCCTGAACAAGCCTGCAGTACTTGATGCAAGCTGAACAAACACACTGGATATCAAATGTTTCTGGCTCATGTATGGTATGAATTACTTGTGCCAAACAAATCTACCAAAGCATAATTACCGTTTAAACAAAGTAATTACTCAAAAAGTACTGAGTTAAGTGCTGTCTGGATTACTTCTTAAATAAACTGATGTTCTGTAATGCTCTTTTGTCTTACATAGAGAGATGTTTGATGCTTTACATAGAATGTAATGTTTCTTTAGTTGTTTCCTCTTGGTTTTGGCATTCACACCATTCTTCATACGCCTTGTTTCTGCACTCCTGTTACCCAAGCAGTGATGAAACAGTAACACATCTTCCACTGCCCAGTGTTTCATTATAACAACTTGTCCTATATTAGATTTATATCTGTGTGGCTGTGAAGAGCTGCAAGTCACTAGAAGGACATACCTTATTGCAGAGGTGGCAAACACCTGCCCATTAGATCCTATGCTCAGTACAATAATCGAGGCTATTACCACAATTAGATCTGTTAAAAAAGAAGATGAAAAAATGTATTAAACATTAGTTCTCAGCACTGAAACACACAATAAATAAATGAATATAGGCTGAGGAAAGAACTTCAAAAAATAAATGAAGTCAGCTAAAATTTGGTGGACATTAAATTAATGGAATAATTTCAAACACACTCCCCTCGCGCCCCCCCCCCCCCGCTCAAAAAAAAAAAAAAAAAGAGAGAGAGAGAGAAGAAAAAGAGCAAAAGAGCAAAAGAAAGAGTGAAAGAGCAAAAGAGAGTGACAGAAAGAGCAAAAGAAAGAGTGAAGGAAATAACAACTACAGGTCCTTCCATAATTAATTTAATAACAGAAGTTTTAATGATCCTGACAGAACAAATCAGGCAGCTCTCCATCAAAACAGAATCACAGAGTCACAGAATCATCTAGGTTGGAGGAGATCTCCAAGATCATCTAGTCCAACCTCTGACCTGACGCTAACAAGTCCTTCACTAAACCATATCCCTAAGCTCAACATCTAAATGTCTTTTAAAGACCTCCAGGGATCGTGACTCAACCAGTTCTCTGGGTAGCTTATTCCAGTGACTAACAACCCTTTCAATAAAGAAGTTCTTCCTAATATCCAACCTAAACCTCTCCTGGCATAACTTTAGCCCATTCCCCCTCGTCCTGTCACCAGGCACGTGGGAGAATAGACCAACCCCCACCTCGCTACAGCCTCCTTTAATATACCTATAGAGAGCGATAAGGTCACCCCTGAGCCTCCTTTTCCCCACGCTGAACAATCCCATCTCCCTCAGCCACTCCTCGTAAGACTTGTTCTCCAGACCCTTCACCAGCTTTGTAGCCCTTCTCTGGACTCGCTCGAGCACCTCCATGTCCTTCTTGTAGCGAGGGGTCCAAAACTGAACACAGTACTCGAGGTGCGACCTCACCAGAGACGAGTACAGGGGGACGATCACCTCCCTAGCCCTGCTGGTCACACATTCTGATACAAGCCAGGATGCTGTTGGCCTTTTTGGCCACCTGAGCACACTGCTGGCTCATATTTAGCTGACCAGCAACCAATACTCCCAGGTCCTTCTCTGCCAGGCAGCTTTCTAACCACTCATCTCCCAGCCTGTAGTGCTGCTTGGGGTTGTTGTGCCCCAGGTGCAGGACCCGGCACTTGGCCTTGTTGAACTTCATACAGCTGGCCTCGGCCCATGAGTCCTGCCTCTCCAGATCTTCCTGCAGAGCCTTCCTACCCTCGAGCAGATCGACACACACACCTAACTTGGTGTCATCTGCAAACTTACTGAGGGTGCTCTCGATCCCCTCATCCAGATCATCGATAAAGATATTAAAGAGAATGGGCCCCAGTACTGAGCCCTGGGGAACCGGCCTCCAACTGGATTTGGCTCCATTCACCACAACTCTTTGGGCCCAGCTATCCAGCCAGTTTTTAACACAACAAAGCGTAAAACAATAAAGAAAAAGGCATATTAACACCATAGAAATGAATCCATGTTTTGGCTCAAGGCTCTTGACATAAGAGGGAAAGCAAGGATTTGTTTCCACCATTTATGAAAAGCATACAGACAAATGTCACAAGCAGATACACAAACTTGTAGTTTAAAAATTGCATTAAAGCTGTAAAGCCAAGATTTCAAAGTTTACAGAACTGTCAGAACAAAGGTTGCACAAAGTTGCACAAAAAGATTTAGAGCTGTTGTTGGTTTACTTTGTGATACAGTCTTTAATTGTATGAAAAAATGATAATTGTTCCCACAGTTCTTTTTTTTTTTTTTTTTTTTTTTCCACAACTCCACAGTTTACACACTTCCAGCATCATACAATGCAAGTGATGGATTGTGCTCACAGTATCAACAACCTTTAAATATTTTCTGTTTTCCTAATTTAGTGAACGGGTTAATTGAATCCTACTCTATCATTATTCTGAAAGGACATTTTTCTAACTTCCTCATGAGCATTTCTGTGGTACTCCCCTTTAGAGAATCTAAGAGTTTCCCTTTCTAATTCTGAATAGAAAATAAAGGATAGTATTATAAATAGGGAGCAAATGTACACAGAATAAGGAAAAGTTTGGGCAAATTTTCCTTGCCAAGTTGAAACAAGCAGTACCTTATTCTTCAGAGCATTTACCATTATATAGCACTTCAAAAATAACAGTGCCTGCTGACTTCACTAGCAGCTGTGAGAGCTGAGAACCTCTGTAACCTGACTTCAAAGCTTTCATTTGGACATCCAGAAAATGAGGTACACTTGTGAAAACTGATTTAAATGACTGCCACAGAGTTTCCATGTGATGCCTAGGCAAAATGTAGGATAGAATCCAACATCAGAGGAAACAACAGTTGCCTTCAACAAGGATAACCTTTTCCCCTCTTCCTTAAATATTCTCTTGCCTCATTCACAACCATATAGCTGTTGCGACACATATTGCAGCAGTTCTACAACCAATGGTATCCTTCATTCTGACATGGATTATTTCCAGAATCAGTCTGATTTACTGTAAATCCAGATTCCTCCCTAAGAAATCAGGTAATTAAAGACTGTACTACAATAATTGAACATTTATGAATAAGTACAGGGAAGGGTAAATTAAAGTTACAGAAAGAGCTTCCATTCTGAGATAATCTAAATTTTGATTACCTGACCTTCCATTTTTTATATTGTTCCTTTATCGTGTATGTGTGTGAACGTGTATTTGTAAACACCCAGATTTTAGGGAGGGGCTTTTTTTTTTTTTTTTTTTTTTTTTTTTCCTCCCATATTACATTGCATGTTAATGCAGAACTTTTCTCTAGAGGAAATGTTGCACCTGATGTCTTTCCTAAAATATCAGGCATATAGATACTTATCTGATGACCAGCAATAAAGAAAGAAAAGGCTGACACTTTCAAAATATGTTTCAATCAAGTAGTGACAGCAATACAGATTTTTCATTTTTTCTTTCCATTTTCTTTCCATTTTTAAAAAGTGTCTTCTACATGGTACAGATGTTTCAATTATTTCCTCCAAACCTATTTTATTATCTCTACTTCTCTGTTCCTCATACTAATCCCACTTCACTGGTTCAAACAGCCCTGTTTTACACTCTATGTCTACAGCATATCCTTCTGCCCTTCCATTGCCACTATTCAATCTCATCAGACCCAACATCCTTTCCCCAAATATTCTGCTGGCTTGTAAGTCTTTTTATACTTCTTTCTCCCAGATATTGATGTCAGTATCCATCCTCCTGTCCTTTCCTCCTATGTGTTGCAGTCCATTCCTCCGACCCGGCCATTTCACTTTGGTATTCAAGACCAGTATTCTCCTTTTCCACATGCCTTCAAAAGTTTCAGAAAGAGCATTCTAAAAACAAAATCAACTTATTTTCTACTCTCAGCACCAGTACTGCTGCTTAGAGAAACCTGAAATTTGAATTGTGCAGGTGAATCTTTGAAGAATATAAGATCATTCCCTAGCAGGGCATTTTAAGCATTAACAAGACATGTTTTTTTCAGAGGCTTATTAGTTAGCTTAGAGTTGAATTTCATGAATAATTAAAAATCTATGTTCTCATTGTCAAGTATCTGCTTCAAAGTTTGGAAGTAGTAGAACTTCTGTATGAGAATTACCTTTATTATTATTATTATTATTAAGAAACAACTTTAATATTTTGCATTAAATGCCTCCACAAGAGTGAAACAGAAGTTCATACTTGGCATAGAAAATGTCTGGATAAAGGACCATCATTTATATAAATAACTTAAACTATAACAAGCATTAATATTTGGATTAACATTACATTAATATTTGTATTAGTTTCTAAATGAAGAAATGTCAGGAAACCTTTGTAATTTCTAAAAACTGAATTCCAGCAATTTAGAAACAACAGTACATAGATAACCTTCTTAAACATTCTACCTACTTACATGTTTGCTAACATGGCTGCATGAGTTTCATGCATGGTACATGAAGTGGAGAGAGACAAAAATGACACAGCAACTTCTGCATAGCCTGTGCACTATATATGCAGATAACAGACCTACATAAATCACATAAATCCCTGCAATTTAGCATATGTAGTACACAACTTTGAAAACCTAGTTCACAGCTAAGCCCACTGTACCTGTGACTTACGCTCATGCTCTAAATCCAACCAGCTGCCATTTTTTATCTTAAATTCAGCTTGACAGTGAAATGTTACTTATTTATACACACAGTTCAGGACAGCACTTAGCAATACCTGCTTACACAGCTTACCTGAGTGCTGCTTTTTTCAAGGAAATTGCTGATGTTCTCACAAGTTTACTTACTAGTATAAAATTCTCAGCTTTTTGACTAAAAGCAAATAATCATTTTTAAAGTAAAAACAGTAAAACTAGTTTATCTTAGGGATTTTTATTTATATTTTCATTTTTAGTTGCCATAGTATTTTACAGAATGCGAATAGCTTTCAGCCTGGAGATGTGTTATTAGTAGTCTGGAGAGAATATGTTGTTCATAAGGACTTAAATTAATCAGATTATATGTAGATACTTGAATTTGATTTACATGGTATTCTTTTTCACTGAATTTTATTTTTATGTTGGCATCACACAAGTTACGTGAATATATTGTATCTAGAACATACCAAGTGCGTATGTTTTTTCAGAGCTCTGTATCATAACCAATTAAAGGTGCTCATAAATAGTCCTTTGTTTAAGGACAACAGGAGATGGACTCACATACGTGTGCTCAGGTCTTTAATCAAGTAACTTAAGTACCTAAATATCTCTTTTCAAACTGCATGGTGTCACAACAAGTACAAGAAGTTAATTCATAAGTTCTTTTTTGTGACATTTTCCACAACAACAACAAAAGGATAAAATAGCTGAAAGGATGTTCACTTAGTTTTGCATGTGCTTGGTACATGTGTTTCATAAAAACATGATTAGGCTAGGATATTCAGAAGCAGCTGCTAACTTAACCCTAAGTAATAGAAAGTAATTTAAGTGTTAAATCGATATTTAGGAAAGATATCAGTATTACTGCTTCTACGATAATACACGAGCACTGAAACTCTTTAAACATGCTAATTCTGTGAACGAGGGAATGAAGAAGCATGAAGAAAGAAAGTGATTTCTCCAGGGATGCTGGGAATTAATTTGATTTATGTCTCCCAACATTCTTTAATTACAGAATTGTCTTTTCTCAATAGAGAAGTTACATCATTTTTCCCTTTAGATAAAATTTTAAAAGAAGACACAAGAAATAATGTGACCTCCTATCTTCATGTTTTATTTCCTGTTATAGAAGTTGCATGCTACCATACTATTTTATCCAGCATGGACTTGAGTAATATTAAATAAATTTACAAAATAAAGTAATTGCTAGCCTTGAGTACAGGATATCTTTCTGGTTATATGCACCATAAAAATTTTGATTCATTAATTCATTGGGGGGAGCCTAATGAATGGAGGGGGAAACATTACCCAAAATGAATTTTCCAAGAAGAAATTCCAGTTTTTGTGTGTATAAAAATACAATAAATTTCTCTGATATCAAAGCAATGTTGATGTTTGCTGATGTCAAAATAAAGACTTTCATACTAATTTAAACATAAAATGAATGCCTTCTCTTTTACATTTTTCTCTGATACTTTCATTAATTTTTTTGTGCGTTTGTGCTTTATTCTTATTATTCTGAAAATGATAGGATGAGTCAGTATGATTCTATCATTCAAGACAAATGTATTTCCCAAATTTATCCACTTGGATTAATATAGGCACGGTTCCATCTGTATTTGATATATAAAAGGAAATCTTAGCTTTAAATGTATTTTATTCTTAGGGGAATTTTAAATGTAAAACTAGTACTAATTGCTTTGGATGCAAAACCAGTAGTCATTCCCAGCTTTTATTAACAAAGACACTGTATCTTCTCCAAGGGCTACACAAACCTTAATGTTTACTATGGTAAACGCACAATACTATTATACAGAATTGGTATCAAGTTGAAATCAGAGTTAAATGGGACTGACACACTTTCTGCTGCACCTGTGTACTCTAATATACTTACAAAGAACTTTTCTTGTTTGAAAGAGAAGTCAAGAAGAGGATTAGAAGAGAAAAAAAATACCTATAGAGCTCATGTTAGATCACAAAACTAGAACAGCTCCAGAAGCAAAAGCAGAATTCATTTATATGTAATGAAACACTACTTTTTCAATAACCAAAAATTGAGTACAATATCTCATCACATTATTCGCTACCAACATCCAAATGTACAATAGAACATGTTGTTTCCTAAGCTTTTGCATCAAGTTTCATAAAGTTGCAGATGGTTAAAGAACCATCAGCCCATTCTCTTCCCTTTTCACTTTTTCACTTTGGTCTATTTAAAATCCAGTGATGTTGATGTTGAGTTATATAATTCACAGCTCTGCTGGAGTTTATGTAAAATCCCAGACAAAAAAAAAAAAAAAAAAAAAAAAAAAAAAAAAAGCTTATTTTATTTTATGATCTACTTAAATTTTCCCCACACATCACCTTTTATTAATCTGTCATTGTTCCACAGGTTCTGTTAGCTACCTCTTTCCCTAAACTCTCTCCTACTCCAGAGATGCTAACCATCATTGTCCCTCAAAACTGCTTAACTTTGGTATTAGCCAGAGCAATTTTTCCCAAGTTACACTTCGTACATTTTCTTTTTTTTCTCTAATTTGTACTTGCCTTTCTGCCTGCTTTCTACATCAGACATCAAGACAAAAAATTTTTCATTTTTTTTTTCCCAATTACACATGTAGATTTAATAAGGATTTCTTTGCTTTATGAATTTTGCCTTTCTTAACTGATGGCCTGCCTGTGTCTCACAGATATATGTTAAGCGTTCAGTGTTATCAATCCAAAATAAGAAAAAAAATGCATAGGCTTTACAAATCAGATATGTGCTTGAAACATAGATCAGATCTGCAATATGATCTCTACAGTAGTTGACATCTCTATTTAAAACTGGATGATAATAAGATTAAAAGATGAACTAAAAGTTAAAATTAAAAAAAAAAAAAAAAAAGTTTAAATCTTACCGATGATCGATATTGGCTTTCTGGCAAAATGTATTCTTCCCTGGAAGCCAACATATTTACTCCTGCAGCCTGCAGACCACAATCGGACCACATATTCAGCACCAAAAAACACAACCAGAACTATTTACTATATAAGAATTAAAAGAACAAAATATCAGGTTTTGTTTTGTTTTGTTTTGTTTTTAGTTTGCACATATAATTTATTCCTACAACTAATAAAAATAAGCTTGTGGAGATGGAAGAAACGCTGCATTAAAAAAGCAATGTGCTTTATCAATTCATATTTTATATGCATATGCTGACCAGTATGTTAAAGGAAGATGTAAACTTGTTCCAAATGAGATTTCACATGAATAAAAGAATAGTTTAAGTTTCATTCCATCATTATATTACAAGGAAAAACAAAATACTCTTATTTCTTTATTGATCTTAAAAAAA
Source organism: Oxyura jamaicensis (assembly GCF_011077185.1). Classification (NCBI taxonomy): domain Eukaryota; kingdom Metazoa; phylum Chordata; class Aves; order Anseriformes; family Anatidae; genus Oxyura; species Oxyura jamaicensis. Next base: position 68,832,327 of record NC_048893.1, on the reverse strand, counting down.
AAAAAAAAAAAAAAAAGGAATGACTCAGCAAGTTTATGAAACACTGCCATACCATGAAAAAAATACATAAATATAAAATCAGAAAGTGTAATGTCAACTTTTGAATATTCAGAAATAGACATCTTATAAAACAAATTATTTATCTATATGTTAATATAGATATGAATATGTTAATATTGCTTCCATTTATTACAAAGCAGTTATGCATAACCAAGAGTCATTATACTTCAAAATACTTCTAAAGAAAACAGTAGAGGATCACAACATGGATGGATTTGTTGAGATCTTTGTTCCTTCCTTCCTTGTTTTCCTCCACCTTTGCAATATGTTACCACAACCAAAATACAGCTTCTAGGATTTGTTCCAACCCAAACTGTATCCGGTAACTCAGAGTCACGAAACACCTACTATATAAATTACAGCTTTGGAAAATATTTTTGTTTTAACTTAAATATGTTTGCAATCTGCACCTGGGGAATTCTAAAGCACCCCTAGAGTGAACACACTTAAATCACAAATGCCACTGTATAATAATACTGACATAAGTTTTGAACTGGTGCTCTGAATAGCTGAAAAGACACCAAAATATTTCAAAGCTAGTAAACAGGTAAGAAAAAACTCTACACTGATATACAAACCCTAAATCCAGTTCTTTTTTTTTGAAAAAGTTAGGTTAGCATTTCTGTATTCACTTCTACCTCCTTGTTTTCCCTGGAATGAGAAGCAATATGCACAATCTTTCCTCTGTTCACATGGTACTTTCAGCTTGACTAAAACCAAGGTTTAGCAAAAAGCTAAGAAAGTTTACAGCACAGTTTCAAGGCAGAAACACACACACACACACTCACAAAATACACAGCAAATTGGCTCTCAGTTTACTGAAACTTAAGATTTTCCAGATTTTCTTTTAGTAATATATTATCTGGAGTTTCAACAAGTGATACTTCTAAGATTGTGTTGTGTTTGAAATCTAAATGCAAAAACTTATTTGATCATAACAGCCAAAGCACATTTTAAGAATAATATTCAAAGGAAAATAATTCTTGCATTGCACGGATCTTGCAAACAGCTTTCTCACTGATTAAATTGTTTACATTTTTTGCAGGTTCCTGATTTCACAGAATTTCACAGAATTTCTAGGTTGGAAGAGACCTCAAGATCATCAAGCCCAACCTCTGACCTAACACTAACAGTCCTCACTAAACCATATCCCTAAGCTCTACATCTAAACGTCTTTTAAAGACCTCCAGGGATGGTGACTCAACCACTTCCCTGGGCAGCCTATTCCAATGTCTAACAACCCTTTCGGTAAAGACGTTCTTCCTAATATCCAACCTAAAACTCCCCTGGCGCAACTTAAGCCCATTCCCCCTCGTCCTGTCACCAGGCACGTGGGAGAACAGACCAACCCCCACCTCGCTACAGCCTCCCTTGAGGTACCTGTAGAGAGCGATAAGGTCACCCCTGAGCCTCCTTTTCTCCAGGCTGAACAAGCCCAGCTCCCTCAGCCGCTCCTCGTAAGACTTGTTCTCCAGGCCCCTCACCAGCTTTGTAGCCCTTCTCTGGACTCGAAAGTGATACCATCACTCAGTAGCATTTGGTTTCAAGTCTCTGATAAAGGATCTCTTATTTGCAGCAAAGGAAACAAAACATTGTCTATATGGATTTACTGGACAAATGGTACTGAATGGCAGCAGAGTGTGAAAACATGAGCTCTTCTTTTTGTATTTAGGTAGAAAGCTAGTACCAAAGCTTGATCTAAAGAGCATTTCTGAAAGAAATAGTTCCGTATCTTCACCTACAGAATAAAACTGCTGAGCTCCACTGACCTTCCCCTCCAAAATACAAGTGTTTAGAGACTTAGAGGAAGAAACAATTAAAAAGCATAACATATGTGTTTTGGCTGACAGTACTGATATCTTGCCCTTTGACAAGGGCAAGATATTTGAATGCTTTCTCTAGCATTCAAATGAAAACAAAGGTGCCATCCATCTGCATCAGTGGCAGTTTATTACATGTCCCTCCTAACAGATAATACTAACAGCAGCGGAAGAATTATTTCTAAAGAAACAGCACATTTTTTTTTTTGTGTCACTCAAAAAAAAAAAAAAAAAAAAAAAAAAAAAAGTGTGGAAAAGAAATAAGCAGATAGTTCCTGAAGTAGCAAAAACTTCCTGGAATTAGGATATTCCTTGATGATCCTCTAAGGGCACTTTTAAAAGCTGGAACTTACACTGTGTCTGGCCTGAATGTATTTTATTCTCAACACAAACTCCAGAATCTGTGATTTTATTTCAGCTACCAACAAGAAATCATCTCAATTACATCTGGGAAGCCCTGCTGAAGTCAGTAAGGTTGCATTGTACTGTCAATGCAAAGGAAAAAGAAACTGTTGTCAGGAAGAAGGATGGAAGAGGAACTTACAGCTTCCATAAATTTGAAATTAATTACTGATGTCAGTTCATTTTGTCCTGGACAGATGTCCACATTACCAAAACCACAGCAATTAACACATTCATTGGCAGCCACAGACAGGCCAAAGACCAAAAGAGCACAGAAACTGGATAAACATCACATAGGTGGTCCCTCCAAAAAGAAGGAGGAAGATTATGAAACTTATTGCTGCTGTGTATACTTGTATGAAAAGATAGAAGATATCAATTTCCAAGACTGTTGTGACTGATCAAGGCTCACCTCATAAAATTCACCTTTAAAAACAAAACAAACTCGCTTCTGTTTCCTCCTATACCCACTTTTCAACACCTTAAATTTCCTGCATTTTGTTTACCTTCTGCTAGAACAACAGCAATTCTCTAGAGAGTTAGAAAAACTACATGTTCCTACTGAAATTGTACCAAGAGCTACTGAGAAGTTGTTGTGGACAAAAAATGAACCAGAAAAAAAGAATCTGTAATTTAAATGTGCCAACTATGCTCCTGACTGACAACTGCATGTCAGTTTGAGATCTTCCTCCAGCTTTTTGAAATTTTCCAGTCTTCTTGCTTACAAGTGATATTATACACACAAGAACCCTGCAAAACTTTATTTAGGATTCCAGCAGTATTTTTGTCCTTCCCTTGCAAATAGTTGAGGAAGCAATACATGACAGAGGATTCTCAGAAGATTTCATCAATCTTGAAAGCCATTTTTCATCAACAGAAAGCCAGGGATGAATTCTCTAATTAAATCAAAACCAAAAATAATGAGTAGGAATGAACAGTTTCCTCCAAAATTAAGAGCCACATCAGTCTTGATCAAAATATACCTAAGAAATACCCTTGGGTACTTTTCTCTACTTTAAGTGTTATCCTTCCATTTTTTTTCAGCAACCCTTCACTGAACTCCTGTGAGGAAAGAAAAGGAAAGCAAAATTGCATGTACTTTGAACCACACGTCATAAACTGTCAGGATATTCACCATGATCCACTGAAGGATCATGAGACACGTATTGAAAAAAACATCATCCTTTGTATGGGACAGTGAACTTGTTCCAGTTACACCAGAGGCACAATTTACTGAGAAATGTAACAGTGGAGAAGGTCTTCAGACAGTATTGTTGCTTGGGTTACCTTCTGGGAAGAAGAGTACAGAGTAAGAAAAAAACAGCATGAAATAGATTCTTCTCACTCACTCATTAGTAGCTTCCTGCTTCATCAAATGGCAAAGGTAGTATTAGGGAAAGCATTTGACATGTGGTAATTATGTATACACTGTTAGGAACTGAAATATAATATAATTACAGATTTTACATTGTTTGTACCATCTGAAATCTCTACTGAAATCAATAGCAGCAATTTCATTATTCTGTACTTTTTCCTGTGGTGTGGAAAAAGCAAAATCATACATCTGTAATATTATTTGCTCAGTAACACGGAATACCTTAAGGTCATCTTTGTTTTAGTAGTAGTAGTAGTAGTAGTAATTCAAGCCACTGCATGTCTTTTTTTTTTTTTCTTTTTTTCTTTTTTTCTTTCCTCATACACAAAATAAATCAAAATCATACAGAATTATGTTTATGTGATTCTGGGCATAATGGATTTTCATAACCATAATTATTACCAAAAAAAACAACAGAATAATAAGTTTAAAGGTAAATATGTATGCAAATCTCTTCCATCCCTAATTCCAACAGTAAATGTAATTCAAACTCTTGTAGAAAAGCCATCAACTTTTACCCAAGAATGACACTGATAATCAAATATAAAAATGCTCACATTAGCATAGAAAATCATCATTTTGTACATGAATGTATGTAAATGAAATACACAGTCTGGAATTTATGATATGTTCCAGTACTGCTACGGATAACTGCAAGGGGGAAGTAGGAGAAGGAAGGAGTTCGGCTGGGGTGATTAAAGTGCACACATGAAAAAGACTAGTATTTTTTCAGCTGCAGCTGTGTTTTATGTGGAGAGCACACACAAGACTCTCTTCACTTTTTTAATTGGAATATTTAGGTGCCCGGGTAAAAGGAGGAAGTGGGATGGCTAAATGAATAGTGTGTGCTCACAAAGATTCAATCAAGGAATGTCAGTTCAAAATAATAAAGCCTCAGAAGCAGGCATAAAGGTTTAATAGTCCAAATGTTTGCACACGTGTACTTATGTCCAAAATTTAATCTGATAACCTGTCTTGAAGGTTTTCCAATCCTTAGAGCTGAAAATGTCATTTTAGTGGCCCAATTGGCTTAATAGTTGCTCAGGTGCTATAAAAACCTACTGATACTGAAAATACTTATTTCCTACCATCATGCTAAATTTTATAAAGATGTCAAATATTATATGTGAAAATATAATATCCAATATATGCAAGAAAAGATGAAAAATTCTGGTAAGTATCCTAAAGTGTTATTAGCTCATTCTGATGCTTCTCATATATGAAACCAATTCACTTAACGTTAAAAAGTTTGTTGTTTTTATACAAATGAATTTGTTCAACATTTCTTACAAACATTTTTGTATGCCCACCTGGTACATATGATGAATCTGCTGACTTCATACCAGGAGTATATTTGCCTTTTAGTTTATTGATATTTGCTATTTCCTGTACAGAATGAAATGGTATGCTAATGAGGGAAGATGTTGCTCTAGTCACTTTATCTGTGATAACTAACATTCAAGTGAGTTGGGTAAGTCACAGGGGAAGATTTAATTTTTAAATACGTTCAGGCAGGCAATAATTTTTCTTAAAAAATGAAAAAACTGCAATCATTTTTGAGCAGGACTTTTTTCTAGAATTGCTTAATTCAGAAAGATAACACTAACACAAACACAATTAAATAGTGAATCAAGAAGACTCAATAAGTCAGTGTCTGAAGATCTTCATTTCTCTATAGATCCACCAGTACTCCACAAGAGTCTTCAGCCTCCCCATCATCACGCCTTTAAGCCTCAGGTGAAGGGACCACCTCTGGTAGGAGGTGAAGGGTTTAGCTTTCTTTCTGGAATGGGACCTATTCAAATTCACTTTGGAATTGTAAATAATTGTAAATAATCCTATCCATGTCTCAAACTTTTGACTTAGGAGGGCCTCAGAATTTCTGGATAGTGGGAGGATGTGAAGGATTTGGAAAAATCTCCATCTTTCTCTCACTCCCAAGTAAGAAATACTTTGCTTCTAAGAATACTTCTACCCCGTGTACAGAAAACTCTGTAGGGCTAGAGTAAGAAGTGAGTAAATTTGACTGAGGGCATTAAAAGTTGGCTGTTTGTTAATTTACCTCAGCCATACTTACTGCACAATAATCAAATTTTAGAGGGCTGAAAAACACATGACATCCAACACAACATGTTCTGTACTGCATTAGGGAAATCTACAATATAAATCATAAGAATAACTGTATTATAATTCTCATGGAGGAGCTTGATATTTACATTCAATTCAGAAGACTATGGCAACTCAGCAGATCAGTTCACACAGAACTTAAGCTTACAGGCAGTGTTAAAAGGCTTTTTTTCCTAATGTGTTTAATATATGAAACAATATTCCATACATATTTTAATAATTATTTATATTTTCATAATATAATATCCCTGGTCTGTTTTCTCATCTTCCTAGAGACCAACAAGAAGCTAAGAAACAAACAGGGCTTCTTTTTCTTTTCTCTCTCCCAGGTTTATAAGGAATGAAAAAAAAAAAAAAAAAGCCTTTGAGACATATGGTTATTTTTATTCAGATGAATTATAAAGTAACATGGTCTGACTCTGACTGTTCCAAAATATAAAAGAAATGGTGTGTTTTTCTACTGAACCCAGTTTACCTGTCAGTTCCTTAAGGGATTGGACACCTCATTAACACCTAGTGTTACACAGGCTAATATACACTACACAAATACCACTAAATATTGCAGGACTTACTCTGCCTGCTGTACTCTAAGAGATCTATTACCATCTGTAAGAAATGATCTGCCCTGGTAAAGAACAGGAGGAGTACCTCTGAACTTCATGTTAGATTGTTAATGTATCATTGTATTAAACAGACCTGGAGTAGGTCCTAAGCACTAAAGTCACAAAAGTAGAACATTGGCAAAAAAAAAAAAAAAAAAAAAAAAATTACTTTCTAAAACTAATTCCTTTGATAGGTTAGGAAAAATGCCCTCAAGTCTATAAGAACACACACTTTACCATTAATAGCAGAGAAGAGAAAATTAAGTTGAATTAAGTCCATGAAGCCTCTTTTCCACTCCACTAACAGACTAAAAATAACACAGCATTTTATGACATGACTACATAATTTAAATGGGAGAAGGGATGAAATCAAAGACAAAAATAAAGGAACAGGAGAGTTCTTCCACTATAGATGGGAAGGGTGAGTCCCCTTTAAAAAAGACAGGCTTTGAAAACAGTGTCATCAACAACTTTCCAAAAAGAAAAGCAATCCTGAAATTCATTTCAGAAACAGAGCAGTTAGATACACATGCGTTTGCTGTTTCAAGAAAGCTGAGTACCACTTGGTACTCCAAATTGTTTTTTGTTTGTTTGTTTGTTTTGTTTTGTTTTCCTTTTTTGGTTGGTTGGTTTGGGGTTTTGGATGGTTGGTTTGTTGGTTTTTCTTTGTGTGTGTTTTGCCATTGTTGTTTGTTTGTTTCAGAAGTCCAGGCTATCTATACAGCAGGAGGAGGTGTTGTGGCATATGAGGCAGAATAAATTATTATAGAGAGACAAAACATAGCAGTGACTTCAGGAAAGAAACAGAACACTGTGACCCACCTGCAGCCAAGAACTCTTTCCTGAGGTCCTGCCATTAAGCCCTGGTTCCTAAATACAGCTATAGCAAGAAGGGTCTCTCATGAAAAGCTTAAGCAGCAGCTGATGTGGGAGCTCCTTATCTTACATTTGAGATTTTTCTCCAACAGGATTTGCAAATAGAGAAATATTAATAAAACTTACTTGCTACATGTAGTCACTACATGAGGATTGCTAGCAACCTCAAATAGCAAACTCAATGTGAGAGGGCAGCTTACAACAGGGGTAACAAATGATGACCCTGAAAACAGAGTCTGTAAGTATACTGTGTGCTCTCTTGTAGTGCATCACTATGAATTACAGGTGTTAAAGTGTTTGGAAGATATGCTGTTGCTTTTTCCAGCAAAGAAATACGTCAGAGGAAAACGGATGCATAAAGTCTGTCTCCAAAAGGAAGAGGTGACACAGGAGCTGAGCTCATCTGGAAAAAACACTGGAATGCAGTATCCAGCTCTACTGAAACAGGGACAGTCAAACCACTAAGCCTTCTACCTGGTGCTTCTGCCACTGCACATACCACTTAAAGTCTTACCCCATAAGCCAGAAAGAACTACAGTAGGAAAGCATCCATCAGGAGAATAAGACTAGAATTTAGTGACCCCTGGTGAAAGCAAAGGAAAGCAACTCAAGGCCCTCTAATAATTTTAACTACACAATTTTAATATATAATAGTTTTATAAGAAAATCTTCCTTTTCTTGTATTGAATAGAAACCACTGAGACACAATCTAAGATACAATACTGAACTAGCTGGACTTTTGGTCCAATCTAGTACACCCATTCCTACACAATTTTGTCATTACTGCTTAGCCTGAAAATGCTAAGTGATTTCAAATTCAGATTGTGTGCTCTAAAATAGAAAGCATGTTAAGATAAACAATATTTCCTATCCCTCCACCATTCCAACTGCAATGACAATTTTAATGACATATTAAATACATCATGGCACGCAAGTAGAAATTAAATTAACAAAGTTGAATTGATAAGTTTTGTAGCAAAAACATTATATTTTTTCAGAGTCAAGAACACACTTTGTTTCCTCGGTTAAAAGAAAAAAAAAAAAAAAAGAAAAAAAGAAAAAAAAAAGCAACTGACATTGAGATATGGAAACACTGCAAAATTTCCCTTTCACCTATAACGCTGTCATTATACAAACTGATTATTTCTTCTGTCCTATTCATGTTCTGTAAAAATATCAAGTATGATAAAAATATATATATTTTTTTGTTTTCTAAAATTGCATAATATATGAAATTACTACCACGAGGTAAGAAACTTTTTTGCAATCCTTTTGCAAGGTCTTTTTCAATAAAAACAAAAATCTGTCTTTTGTAAACTACTGTGGTGACCTCTCCTGGTAGAAAAATGTATGACCACCAACCATGAACACACTCATTAATCCTCAAAGGAGTAATTACACCTGACCCATTTTATCGTTTATTTTTTAACGCCATATCTTCAAAGACCTTGATGTCATTTGCAAATAAAAACTGACACATTAACTACTGGAACATTAAGAAAATTAGAACATTAAGAAAACATTGCAGTCGCCTGCAGTCTCCTGCAGCCTATGCAAGAGGTTTTTCCAACTTCTTCAAAATAAATTTTTCAATAGAGTCACCGTAGAGGAAAAACAAACAAACAAACAAACAAAATAAAAGAACTTATTCTATTGGGGAATTAAGATTTGGGACAAATTAAAAGGATAAAATGAAGAAAGCCTGAAAAAGAAAACGGATAAGCATAAGCATATTCAGGATTTGCACTTAGTATTTCTTCCTTTTCTGGCCTTTTTTTTTTTTTTTTTTTAATAGGAGAAACAATAATATCTATGGGAACTATGGGAAAAATACTACTAAATACTTTTTTTTCTTTTCTTTTCTTTTTTTTTCTTTTTAATCTCAGTCAGTTAGCTACTGTGATCTTAGAATAGGACAATTTTAAGGTTAGTGGTCACACCAAAAGTTCGTGATAACACACTAGGCAACTCAGAGAACAGCTGTAGATATTCCCTGCTTTTGAATGACCGCCCAACAATACTAAGTGCTGAAAATATTTAAATTTCTTGTATAATATGTACACATAAATGAAAAAGAGCATAAGCTGCTTATACATGAGGAAGCAGGCATGCATGTAAGTTTGATTGCCTCCAAGAGAAGAATGTGGCTGAAGATGCATGACTTCAAATGCAATAAAATAAATAAAATTCTAGAGGACCATTTACATAATGAGCAGTATAAAAGGAAGACATACATAGAAGTTACAAATATTAAAAGTCAAAAAGAACAGTTAAGTAAACAGAACTTTTGGAATGAAAGGCAGCATGAACAATCAAAACTTATTTGATTGATCTATTTGAACTCGAATATTTCAATGAGTGAAGAAGTAAAATGGTGAAGAAGTAAAATGCTTAAAACTCTGGGAAATATGGTCAATAGAAATAGAGTTAAGGAGCACATATGAAAAACATTGGGAAAGTAGCAGATAAGCACTTATATTTAATAATTAGGAGTCAGTAATAATTAGGAGTCAATTCTGTCATAGACAGTGAACAATGTTGATTAAAGATTAAGTATTGACAGTAGGGAATTCCATAATCACTGTTCTTGACTTATATTTGGGAGAAGGTACAAGAAAGGCAAGCAAACCCTGAGAAATAACTCCATTAGTGCCAAAAGCGACCAGAGAGTCATTAAGGAGGACAAAAAAAAAAAAAATCATTACTATTTGACAGTTTTTTTTTTTTTCTTTCCTGTTTTTACCAGAAGTATTAAACACACTTTTTAAAATTAATTTTAAGTGATACTTGTAATTCTGATGCTCACATGCATCAGAATCTGATGCTCACATGCATGTTAGGTACAGGCTTTACCATGTGGTATGCCAAATTTGTAAGGCAAGAAAACCACATTCCATCCTGTACCCCCAAATCTTTACTCTTAGCGCATACCACAGACTCTGGTTATCCACCTTCTGGTATTCAGGCATGACATGGTAATTTTTGAGGCAATATCACAAGATCAAGTGAGTCTAACAGCCTCATCATCTTAATGTTCCTATGCTGAATTTGCTTCACTTTTTCAAAGACTTTCTTGCAATGGTGAACCAAAACTAGGTGCACTATTCTAGATGTAGTCAAATTAGACCTAAGTAAAGGGGAATAGTCACTTTCCTTGTTCTACTGTTCCTAGAATTCATTGCTTCCCTGTATTTAGAGATTGACTTTAAAGGCCTGCTAGCTGTCCTGAGCTTGTTGACCTTTCAGAGCCGCTATTCCTGAAGTCTAAGTTTGTACTCCTTTCAGGATCTTGAATGGCATAATATTCCGATTGCTACAGCTATTGCATTGCCTTTGATTATTATATCCCCAGAAAATTTTCTTTGCAGATCTGAATAGTAGATACAACTGTTTCATTCCCAGTTGTTCCACTCAGTACCCATACTGTTAACCCTGAAACACTAGAATCTCTCAGATCACTTGCATCTTGCTGTTTTGCTCTTTTAATGGGTGTTAGCTGGATGAAAGTCCTCCATAAGAAAAAGGGTACATGCCCCATTTTTTTATTATTTTTTTTTTTTTTTTGTCCTGATCAAGAATTAATTTAATACCTAACTTCTGGAAGAACTGTCCATCACAACTCTTTTAAGTCCCATTTCTATACATTTTTCCCAATACTTCATGCTTTAAATATCAGAGCAGGTAGTAAGAAAGCTGATGTAAGACTTGGAAGAAGTCCTCAATTTTGATCACACCAGAACAAATGGGCAAAACCGAGCAGCATATTGATCCAAAATCAGTATGTGAGGGATGGCTATAAGCAGTTTCGTAGCTGTGACTACTGAAAAGAGAACTTGAAATGTTGTGAACTGAAAAGAAGTTTTTGAAATAATCCTGACCAGGATGGTATTTATGAACTTATGATATGGCCACACAAATTACTGTGTCATGCTTGAGTAACAGAAGGTAGATAAACAGAGTGCATGGTATGTGCTAAGAATAAAGATTTGGAGATGGGGTGGGGTGGGGGGGATGGAACATGCTTCTTTGTGCTTGCTTCTCCAGACATCCAGACATTGTATAAGAACTTTCTCATGCAGCAAATCACTAGCAGAGAAGAGGAATGAGAAACAAAAAGCAAACTGAAAATACCTTACCCCCATCCACCCTCTTCTCCATCCTCCCCCTGAGCAGCACAGGGGAACAGGGAATGGGGGCTGTGGTCAGTCACTCCTTCACAGTCACTCCCTGTCCCTGCTCCACGTGGGGTCCCTCCCAGAGGATGTCGTCCTTCCCGAACTGCTCCTGTGTAGGCTTCCCGCAGGCAGCAGCTCTTCAAGAACTTCTCCCACATGGCTCCGTACCACAGGGTCCATCCGTCAGGAGCAAACTGCTCCAGGATGGGTCCCCCACAAGCGGCAGCTCCCCCAAGGCCCCCTGCTCCTGCATGGGCTCCTCTCCACAGGCTGCGGCTCGGGCCCAGGGCCTGCTCCTGCAGGGGTTCTCCATGGGCCACAGCCTCCTCTAGTCTGACCCTTATCTATATTTTCACATTAGGTAGGGAAAGATATCAGTAAGACACTCTCTCATTAGCCTTCTTAAGAGTGAGCAAACACAGCCTAAGTCATCATGGAATAAGATCTAATAGTTGCGATTATAGCTGAATTGTGATTGCATACTGAAATGGAATTAGAGACGACTACTCATTTTCTTTCAGCTAAAATTGTGGTGTTTGGCATAAACTGTACAGACAGTCCTCCAAACACATGTATGCTTCTCTGACAAGCTAGTTACACTGCACAGTTTTGACATGAAAGAGCTGATAGGAATTATGGTGGGTTACCACGGGTTTCTGGGAGAAATATAAGGGTTAACTACGGAACAAGGAAATAAGAAATGCCATCTGGATCATGATGGGTGTGAGCAAAACAAGATAGTTTACCAGAATAATTGAAGACACAGGGAAAAGGCACCATAGAAATACCAGTATTCATTTTAGTCCCATAATTCACTGCTGCAGTGTAAAACAGTCCTGCAGAGGCAGAAGTAGAAGCTAAACTAAAGTTTCATATCCCAAGTTAACTCTTCCATGGACAGCTGTGCCTCACATTAACACCTATTCTGACTGCTCTCTTCCCTCTTAGAGGTGTAGCCTTTTTACTACAACTCTTGACAGAACCCATTTAATATACAGATCTACAAATCTCACTTTAACATCAGGGTTTTGATAATAACCTATGCCAAAATGGATAAGCATGCTAAATCTGAACAGACTTGTAAGGTCAGGATGTCCTTTTCATAGTCGGTGAACACAGAAGATTTTAAACACCAAAAACAATCAAAAAAATGTTTGTGAGATGGTATAATCAGGATATTCAAGTTTGAAAACCATGATTGCTGATTCAGTCAGCACATCTCTACTTTCTTAAGAATAATATTAATTTTTAAGAGGATTTTGGATCTATCAAAAATTAGATCCAAGTTTACATTGAAGAAACCGGAAGAATTAAAGTGTCCCAATTTTGAGGACAGCATGGCATGTTCATAAATCTCATGCAAGAAGAGTGTTTTCAAATGGATATATAAACCAATGGAGAATTAACATAGAGACAAGAAGCTTATTTTAACCATGGGAATATCAACAAAAGAGCTGGAAAAATAGGCAAAATATTGCTAGAAAAGTTGGGAGGTCATGAAAGCAGTACAGAGGGCTTTGACTGAGATGTTATATTTGATTCTATAGGTTATAGATGAGAAATCACATGCTTCATAATAGTCCATCAGCAATAAACGCTGTCTGTCCTGCCTACTTGGACATGACTTCTTTAAGTTGGTTCAAGTCAGGTGTCTCTACCTCTACCCCATAATTCTAACAGTATTAGAGAAGCTGCAACAGCAAAGTTACACAGTCATGTAGACAATTTGGTAGGCTCAGTGGCAAAACTCAAGGACATGGAACAGAAGCCATATAGGTGAGATATAGAACTGCACTGCAAAGGAGGGCGTCCTCTGAATTATTCTAGCGCTGGTGTATAATTGTTACATAAATGTCCTCAGAAGCATAGAACACCTCTCCCTTTTTTAAATCAAGATCAGTCATTTCCCTATAACGCATTATCCAGTTGAAACAATTTTTAATCAGGTAAATTAGTTGTACAACATAAGTCATAGAGGGTGTCAAATGAAAAAGTACTCCCGTTTGCTTCTTAATGTCCCCAAACTTTTGCTTAATTTTGTTTTGTTTTCATTTTTTTTCCATTTACAAATTTATACTTCTAAGAAACAGCACATTCCTGATTTTTGTAAGAATAAAATAAACCTCCTAAGTCATCTGTATATACATCTGTATATATATACACTTCAACTTCACAGTCCCTCTACCAAAAGGGAGAAAGAACTTAGGAAGAACTTTAGGCTAAGCCCAAAATAAACACTAAGGAAAACAAAACAAAACAAAACAAAAATATAGAGACAGTCTGTTCTTCCAGGGCTTTCAATCTTGTTTTTAGACTGAAAGGGTACAGATAATTTGCACAGGCATCCGTAGATGGACATAAATAAATAAATAAATAAATAAATAAAAATAAACCTAAGCATTTAACCTTCCTGAAAATCACTCCTCTTCACTCTCTGTTCTGTCAGTGTTTATTGGCATGATCCATTGTGCCATTGTTACTGCCACTTTCTTCATTTACCATTTTGATAAATAGGTAGAGGACAAAAAGGAAAAAAATAGTCATGGGAATTAACAAAGATAATACAATATTTTATGTGGAAAAATAAAATTTATTTTATAGCTAAAAAAAAAAAAGAACCTTCCAAGAGTAGTGATATGAATATGGAAAATATTTATTACTATGAGAATAAAAACTCTTTCAAGAGGCAGCATTTGAAAGCTCAAGGCAAGGAGTTTTACTATTCCTTCTACTACAGAAGTGAACTTATTTTACCACACGTAAACAACATTTTACAGCATGTCTTTTCTACATATGTGTAAAAAAAAAAAAAAAAAAAAAAAAAAAAAGTATTTCCCTTTAAGCCCAATCAAGGATCTTAAATACAGCAAATTTCCCACATTTTGGGAAGCATAGCAATAAACCTTCATCAGAAACTGTGAAATCATTTCATTTGTCAGAGACTTTAAAACATATGTTGGTTTATGGGAGAGGAGGGTGGATAAAGGTTTGGGGCTTTCTTAGGTTTCATACCTAATCTTAAGTTATCTTACACCACCCAGATACGCCATGAACATCAGAAAATTAAGTCTTTGATAGAAGGTTTCACTGGCTTAGGACACACCTGCAGTTACATCCGTTACTAACGTGCCATATTTCCTCCAGTGACACATATTATCCAAAATTATATTTGGCATAACATCTCACCCTCTATAAGAAAATACAAACACATTTAAGCATCTACAAGTGTCAAATGATATCCTTCTTGTCAGGTTTTATCAACTTTCAACATTACAATTTTTAAGTCAATCCTTCTCAACTTTTCATCTACCACAATATACCCTCACAACTAGGAAAACAACACCAGCATGCCATACTAGTATTTATCAGCTACTGACTCAGTAATAAGGCTATGCAAAGAATTGCACATTTATTGAATGAGGAGAGAAATAAATCAATTTCATTCTGAATTTGATCCAATAGATGATTTGGTCCAGTCTTGTATCTTACCATGCTGGCAGTCTCCACTGTTCTCAAGCAGCTCAACATTAAATCTTTACTAGTATTACTGCTTCTGGTGGTGGTTATACTGAACTATAATTGCTCTTCATCCTTCAGTGAGTATGAGAAGATTACATATAAACGGCAGAAGACTGCACTTTGTTTGACACTGAATATGGCTTAAAAGTAAGGCAACATTTGTTACAGAATTAACATTAATCAAATCTAAAAACAACTCAGGGATCCTAAAGATGGCTTAGTCAACTGCACATGAAAGCCACATGTACTAATGTAGTCTAAGCCACAGTAAAACAAATAATAACTTATTTTTGTTTTTAAACCAGCTGGAAAACCAAAAATCCATCACATTAGAAATCTTAGAAGCACTTAACAAAAAGAAATTACAATAAAACTTCTGAGACTATCACACTTTGAGACAGAGGATCTGAGTAGCTAAAATCCAAATGTTTTGAGCAACTGTTTAAAAGTAATTTACTCCATTTTTAACAAAGGATGTTTATCATTCTTAACTTTCTAGAGTTAAAGGAGGCCATGGGGGAGCAGAGGAGGAAAAGTCTCTGAGGTCCTTATAGAAATTATTTATACTTTAATTCCCACCTGCTTCAAATTAATATTTCAGTATGTATGTATTTTGTAACAGTTAATGAATTGTCGCTAGATGGAAATTCACATTTTGAAGACACTTAATATCTCAGGACTAGTAACACATTTCAAGTACATTTCACTTCTGAACTAGCCACTGATAGTTCAGATAAAAAGTAGTAGTGATAAAAAGAATTGTTACCTAGCCACTGTGAAATCAATAAGCAGCCTCTGTCTACATCCAAGTGAGCTGCTTTTCTTATTGCAACATCTGTTTTTTAAATGACTACTTAAGATTTTATTAACAAGAAAAAGGGTCTTAGATAAGGATGTTACATAAGCAACACAGTGACTTTATGCTTCTGCAAAATACCAAGTGTAAAACAATGTATGCGCAAGAAAAAACTGATACATGAATGGATTACTAACAGCCCCATGAACTGAAAAGCACCAACGTCATAGTCAAATGCACGAAAGTGTGTTAAAAGCTGTTCTTTCCTGTTCGATATACTGGCAAACTAGTCTAACAGAAATCACTTAGAATTATATAATGAAACATAGAAAGGGTTGGATGGAAAGGGATCTTAAAGATCATTCCAATTCCAAAGATTGTTCCAATTCCCCTGCCACAGACAGGGATGCCTTCACTAGATTGGATTACGCCGGTCCTGTAATTCAGGTATTTCAGAAAAGCATGGTTCTTGGACAGTTTTCACCAGAAGACTTAGAAAAGTTTTGTTTTAAAAATACAGTGCTGGCTATGGAATATTCTGTTTCATACTGCATAAGACAGCAATCACCCATTGTGAAAGCTACAGTGTACAGTTTCATACCTTATGTAAAGCAAGAATATAAAAATAATCAATTGATCAAGTACTCTCTTAGTTTAGTAATCATTCCTTTTAAACTACGACCTTCCTTGAAGTAAAGGCAGGTAATATTTTAAATTAAATATCATGTTTTGTACAAGGATTTTTAAAATTATCCCCTTTGTTCACCTAAAGCAATTCACTGTTAGTCAAAACTTTCCCAAAAAAAGTGTCTTTCCCCAAAAAGTTAACTTACCATCCAGAAAAGGGTTCCAGTGGCAAATTCAGAATAATGCTCTATAGTAGACAGTACACTGAATATTAAACAAATCAACACCAAGAGAAATCTGTAAA
The DNA here is from genome assembly GCF_011077185.1 of Oxyura jamaicensis. NCBI lineage: Eukaryota > Metazoa > Chordata > Aves > Anseriformes > Anatidae > Oxyura > Oxyura jamaicensis. The sequence goes on along the minus strand of NC_048893.1, from coordinate 68,815,644 downwards.
AAGAAAACAGTGGTTAGTGACTTGTTAAGTTGAAATATAAGTTTAAGACTAGTTTTAGTTCTTTCATTCATGTAACATTTTTAATCACAAGTACTTTGAATTTAATCAGTTCATTCTTCCTAGTCAAATAAAGATTATGCTCTGAATGTCTTCATTTTGCATTCCATAACTTAAGAACCATGGAATAAAAGAACTGAAAGGATGGTTGGAAATAAGGAGAAAATTCTTCTCAGAAAGAGTGGCTAGGCATTGGAATGGGTTGCTCAGGGAGGTGGTGGAGTCACCGTCCCTGAAGGTGTTTAAGAAAAGGTTGGATGTGGTACTTAGGGGACGTGGTTTAGTGAGTAATATTGGTGTTAAGGGTATGGCTGGACCAGATGATCTTGGGAGGTCTTTTTCAACATGTTTTTTAATGATTCTTTGGTGTTAAATCAATGGATCAAACTCAAATTATCAAGTAGAATTTTCCAGAGAAGCTAGTAGTAATGAATGTTTCAAGTAAAGACACTGATTGATGTATAACTTACGCACTTTGGTAGAAAGCTATAATAATTGATAATACATTAAAGAAGAATTAGACATATGACTAGAGTGAGGATTGGTAACTTTAACGAAAACTGTTCCATTAAGTGCATTCCATAAACTCGTAACATACATAAATACAATATAAACAGCTACTAACACAGTATTTCCAGTATTATTATTCAGATCAAGAAAAAAAAAATCTCAAAATACATATTCCTACTTCCCAAAATTGTTTAAAATGAATTAAAATTGAAGTTATGAGAAGCAGAAAATAAAATGTGCAATTGAATCCTATGTGACTAAATGCTTAATGATCGGCAGAATATACATCATTATGATGCACAAAATGTCTCAACCATCTTCCCACCACTGGCAAAATGTTAAACATTTACATAAATGGTTAAGATAAAAGTTTTATGCAAACTTTGTTTGTACTACATTTTTCATCATCTCTTAATATCATTCAGAAAACAAGAGAAAAATAAGAAAATGAGATTTCTTCCACTAACAGCTAGAAATAGTAAAATTCCCTGTTGTGTACCAGCTCTTTTATCTGTCATTTCCTCTGTTTCCACGTCAAGGGTGTATATCCTAAACTCCCAAAAACACAATAAAACCTTAACAGTCAGTCCTGCATGAGACATTTTTTCAGACAAAAACAAACAAACAAACAAACAAACACTTCTGGAGAATATAGACATTACTGGCAAGGCTTGTTCTAGAACTTCAAAGCAAATGACAGACTAACAGTGCTGGTGATTGCACTACTAAACTTGCAGGATTTCAGTAAACATGAACACAGTAACATTTAGTGTGCTTTGGGTGGCTTTTACATTAAAAACAAATAGGAGGAAGAACTTGTCAGGAAGGGAAAAAAATTCTCGTTCAACCTAGAGACTTGATACACAAGAACTCCTTAGGAGTCTATCCAGGCACTTGTACTGGTCAATATTTTCATTTGTGTTCCAGAAGAAGACATGAAATGTGCTTCATCAGTCCACACATGACACCAAACCTGGGTTGCAGTCAATAAATCTGAGAGCAGAGCCACTGCTCAAAGGTGCCTGGACAGGGTACAGGAACAGGCCTACAGGAATTTCATAAAAACTAAAAATGAAAAAATAACAAGTCCTGACCAGTGTGAAGGCCTGGTGAATGCTGTCAGTATCCAGACTGCATCCCTGGTAGCCCAGCCAGAAGGTAAAAGGCAATGATGGTTCCCTTTTTCTGGACTACACCTGGGGTGGTGCACATAGTTGTGGCCCCATGGCACTGCACAAGGGTGACACTGCAGAGGGAGCTTGGCAGAGGGCAGTAGCAGCATGAGAACAACCCTGACCCAGCACGAGCAGGGACTGGTGTCACCAAGCTGATTAAATGGGAGTAAGTCCTGCTCCTACTGTCTACCATATGTCCCACTTGCCCAAAAGTCCTCCTCATCTTCCAGTCACCTGAAAGCTCCTGCCTATGATACACACAAACCCAACATTTTTTAAAATGACATAACCCACCTGTTTTCATACTTCGTGATTAGATGGTTGCCATTTTTTGAAGCCATCAATGTCCACATGATCTCATACCACCATCCGATTGTCTCTCTGATCCTTTGGACCAATAAATGCTCATATATAGAGTCATAGAATCATAGAAACACAGAGTTGGAAAGGACCTACAAGACCATCTAGTCCAACTGTCCTCCTATCACCAATACTACCCACTAAGCTACTAAATCATATCTCGTAGCACTTTGTCCAGGTGCTTCTTGAATACCACGAGGGAGGGTGACTCCATCACCTCCCTGGGCAGGCCGTACCATCACCTAACCACTCTTTGAGAGAAAAAGTTTCTCTTGATATCTAATCTAAATCTCCCAAGGTGCAACTTGTGGCCATTTCCTGGAGTCCTATCATTAGTTATTTGAGAGAAGAGTACAACCTCCCTTCAGGAACTTGTAGAGTGCAATGAGGTCTCCCCTGAGCCTCCTCTTCTCTAGACTACACAATCCCAGCTCCCTTAGCCGCTCCTCATAAGACTTGTGTTCCAGACCCCTCATCAGTTTTTTTGCCCTTCTCTGGACAGGCTCCAGGCCCTCAATGTCGTTCTTGAAGCAAGGGGCCCAAAACTGAACACAGTTCTCGAGGTGCGGCCTCACCAAAGCTGACTATGGGTAATGATCACCTCCCTGTTCCTGCTGGCTACACTATTTCTAATATAGGCCAGGATGCCATTGGCCTTCTTGACCACCTGGGCACACTGCCGGCTCATGTTCAGCCAAACATCAATCAACACTCCCAGGTCCCTTTCCTCTTCACAGTCTTCTAGCCACTCTGCCCCAAGCTTATAGCTTTGCATGGGGTTATTGTGGCCAAAGTGCAGGACCCAGCACTTGGCCTTATTGAACTTCATCCCATTTGCCTCAGCCCAGCAGTCCAGCCTTGCCATATCCCTCTGAAGGACCACCCTACCCTCAGGCAGATTTATACTACCTCCCAACTTGGTGTCATCTGCAAACTTACTGAGAGTACACTCAATCCCCTCATCCAGGTCATCAATAGAGATATTAAACAATACTGACCCTTGGGGGACACCACTTGTAACAGGACACCAGCTGGACTTAACTCCATTAACTACTACCCACTGGGCATGGCCCTCCAGCCAGTTCTTCACCCAGAGAAGAGTATACCCATCTAGGACACAGGCAGCCATTTTCCCCAGGAGAATACTGTGGTAGACTGCGTCAAAGGTTTTGCTGAAGTCTAAGTAGACTACATCAACAGCCCTTCCCTCATCTACCAGTCTGGTCAAAAGATCATAGAAGGAGTTGAGTTTGGACAAACACGACCTGCCTTTCGTGAACCCGTGCTGGCTGGGCCTGAACCCCTGGCATGCAAGTGTCGTGTGATCTCACACAAGATGATTTGCTCTATAACTTTTCCTGAAACCGAGGTAAGGCTGACAGGCCTGTAGTTCCCCGATTCCTCATTACGGCCCTTCTTGTAGATGGGAGTCACATCGGAAAGCCTCCAATCCTCTGGGACCTCTCCAGATAAACAGGAATGCAGATAGATGGTAGAAAGCGGCTTGGCAATCACCTCCGCCAACTCCCTCACTATCCTAGGGTGGAGCTCATCTGGTCCCATGGACTTGTGACATTCCAGATGGAGGAGCAGGTCTCTAACTGTCTCTTCCTGGATCACAGGGGGGTGATTTTCTACCTGAATCATAGGGGAGTAAAGTACCCTGAGGATAACTGATCTGACTACTAAAGACAGATGTAAAGAAGGCATTGAGAACCTCAGCCTTATTTTTATGCTCAGTGATCACATTTCCTACTGCATCAAGTAAAGGATGGAAATTTTCCTTGATTCTTCTCTTGCTGTTCATATATTTGTAATAGGATTTATTGTTCTCTTTTACTGCAGTGGTCAATCTGAGTTCAGATGGGTTTTTGCCTTTCTAACTTCCTCTCTGCATATCTTAGCAACTTCCTTGTAGTTGCCCCAAGTAGCCAATCCTTTCTTCCAGTGGATGTAGACTCTCTTTTTCTCCTGGAGTCTCAATTAAAGTTCCCTGTTCATCCATGCTGGTCTTCTTCCCCTCCAGCTCACCTTATGGGACACAGGAATGGCTCCTGTGCCTTTAAAATTTCCTTCTTGAGGAGTGTCCAGGCTTCCTGGACCCCTTTGCACTTCAGGAATGACTCCTGAGGGACCAGGGGTCGAGTAAACTGCCCCATGGTCAAAGAACCCGAAGTTCCTGTCTCGACACCAGCCTCTCAGACAATTATTCATTACCTGTGTTTTCCTAGCCCTCTCCATGTCCTTCACTTCCCCAGAAAGAATAGCACAAAACATGATTTGCAATCCCACTCCTTGAACTATTTGCACTAAACCCCTGAAATCTCTCTTCATAGTTGGCAGGCTTCTCTGAGAGACTTCATCACTGCCCACTTGAACTATGAGTAATGGGTTATAATCAATGCGGTGCACCAGCTCCGGGAGTTTTCTAGTGATATCCCTGACCTGAGCCCCAGGTAGGCAGCAAACTTCACCAAGGCTCGGGTCTGGTCTGCAAATGGGGTCCTCTGTTCCGCTGAGAAAAGTGTTGCCTACCACAACCACCCTTCTTTCCTTCTTTCCTGGTTGAGGCAGTCTGAATGTGTGAAGTCAACTGCCTTGTCTTTGGTAACCTCTTTGGGGAACCTTCACGCACCCCCCCATTTACCTCCCCTTCCATGTCCAATGCTACAAACCTATTGTAGTTTAGGTGGACCTGGGAATGCGAGGGAACTGGGAATGGGGGGGGGGGGGGGGGGGGGGTCACCCATGATGCCAAGCAGGAACCCTCTCCCAACCCTCCCCATCCCTCAGGTCCCTCTCCTCTGCCTCACAGGGCAGGGCAGGGGGTCCACCACCAGTTGTGGGGTATCCCCCCAGCTCCATTCCCTCTGGCACACCAGGGAGCTACTCCACTAGTCAGTCTCCTGCTCACAGTCCCTGATGGCCCTCAGTCTCTCAACCTGCCCTTTCAGCTCTGTCACCACGCTGAACAGATCTTCCACCTGCTCACACCTCACACAGGTGGAATGCCTCCTCCCCCCCCCCCCCCCCCCGGCCCTGGGGCGCCCCCGGGTCGCCGCCCGGCGGCCACAGTTCTGGACAGGCCCTCCATTTGGGTCACCACAGTTTTTCTGGGGCAAGTTCTCTTCCTGGTGGAGACCATGGCAAAAACTGCGGTCACAGATGCTGTCAGTAGCTAGGACAAACTCAAAAGGGAGAAGGGACAGAAGCCCTGTGCCCTGCCGCAGCACACTGCGGGTGGCTCCCACCCACGGGCTTCCCATCCCTGCCTGCGGTGGCTGTTCCTAGGCAGAGGCTGTGGGTGCTGCTGCAGTTGCCCTGGGACGCCCTGTCGGCCTCTACCGTGACAGCTGGTGGGTGCGGCCTAGTCCCGCTGCAGTTCCAGGCCGCACATGGCAGAGCAAGGACCTGAGAAATTCCCCCCCTGTAACTCGTGGCCGGGCGCTGTGGCTGCGCTGGCTCCAAGGCGGCCAACCTCGACTCAGATATATGTATTTATGTACATAGGTTTCTACACAGAGAAATAGATATACATAAATAATATATAGCCCACAGTCTATAGAATTGTGGTGGCTTGGTGTTAGCCAGCTGCCAGCTGCCCCCCAGCTGTTCTCTCACTCCTCTTCCTCAAAAGAATGTGGAGAAAAAGTGACACCTACACCCAGTATAAAAATTTGGAATATAGAATACAAAATACAGAAAATGAATGTAGGTACAGATATAAAGGAGTATACAAATACCCATAATATGTGATTTATTTACTCATAGATGTACTTTGTACTTGTATGGGGTGGGGGAAGCTCACAAGCGCGTGGCACACCAGCATGCTAGTGGGACAGGAGGAAGTTGAAAAAAGCTTGAGGACTGCAGACCTCTCCCAGGAGGCCACTGAGGGCTCACTGCGCAGCCTTCTCCAAGCAGACAGCAGAGACCCATCCTACAAGCTGCACTGAGAGGGCCCATACTGCCAGGATGGCCATAACCACCCAGTGCCAATTGGTTTCTGTTCAGGCCATCAGTTTACCTTGCAGCAGGTCCCAGATAGGCATGTGAAGACATGAGCTCTGCCAGTCAGCCAGGGTCTTTGGAAGTGTTTCAAGGTCATCAGTGCAAGGATGAGGAGAGCCTTACAGCACCAGCCTATGCACTGTAACAGGCTTACATGGATATGGAAGCGCCCCAATAACTTTTTCAATGGGAGCTGCATCCCACCTGCCCTCTCTGCATGAAACTATCCTCAAACTATAATTTCCAATTCACAGGCCCATCAGCTGGCTTTTCTGGCTCTCACAATGGTCTTTGGGCATCCCTTTGGTGCTTTTCCTTATTTGTGCCCATGCTCACATCCCCAAAGCTGGCATTTCATTGGAGTTCTCCATCTTTGAAGATAGCATTGCCTGTGCCATGCAGCACCATGCTGAACCTGGCAGCTGCCCCAGATACACAGGGTGGCCACAGCCATCCTGGCAGTGTGGGACCAGATGCAGGGGCCTGTTGGCCTGTCTGCACTGCCTTTGTGTTTCTCTCAGGGCATGAAGAGCATGAACTGAAGAGAAGCTGTGGGAACTGGACTTAGTCAAGCTGGAAAAAAAAAGGACTTATTTTTTCCTGTGTACTAGGGGCAAGACTGCCTCACAGCTCAGTCATTTGGAAAGGTAATCTGGACAACATATATGCAGGAGGAAATTTAGAGAATGGCATCGCCTAGAATCCACAGAGTGAGAATTATTAATTAAGAGAAAGACAAGACCACTTCTAAACTCTGTGCAGCAGCCACAGATTCCAGCACTCCATATGCTCTTCCTAATTATTAGTGTAGTTAATCATAATATTCCATGACTACTCATACTCATTCCATGAGTATGTCACAATGACCCTCAATGACCCTCAACTTTGATTTTCCCCATCTTTGATTATGGGATTCTCTTCAGTTATTATTGTATCAAGTCCACTGTAAACATTTTTGTTGCAATAAATAAAAAGAGAGAGAAAAACAGACTTATCCCCCTAGTTTTTTAATAGCATAGTGATTCATGTAGAGGAGTTTTGCTACATTAATTGTACAAACCATCACAACAATAGATGCTAATGGCTAAGACTTTTGTCAATAGGAATAAGAGACGAATTAGTTCTTCACATCCAATTCCCAAATACAAGAACAATAAGGCAAGAACAGGTACAATAGGTGAAAGAATTGAAGCATGCTCTGAAGGCCAAATTCCCTAATAGAGGCCAGTATAATCATATTGATTAATTATTTACATAAAAAATCCATTAAGAATAAATATTCAGTAGCCTAAATAAAATTGTGCTCTTTTTGAATTCAGTATGGGATGCACTTTTTACCAATAAAGTCACTGGAGTCATTAATGTAACCTGTATCATATACATCCTAACAAAGTAATTAGCTATCAGGGAGCACTGAGAGTGAGGCTGCTCCTCATAATTCACCTGCAAAGGGTGACTACAACACAGGCAAATCTGTTCCCTAATTCACTGTGATTCAGACCTGCAATAGCTGAGGAGGGCCAGGGTGATGACAGCAACCAGATCTATCAGCCGTTCAGTGATCTGTCACGTGAATTGAAGTAGTAAGGCAAGTCCAGGGTCCATTCAAGAAGCCCATGCAGGAGCATGAAGAGACAGGATGGTAACACAGATTCAAGGTCAGTCCAAGAGACAGAGACTGCTGCAAGACTGGAGACAAAACTACCTACAACATAGGTTCAGGTTTAGCACACACTTGTGTACAAAAGCATCCAAAATGCATGTTTGTCTCAGATGGAGGGTAGGCTGAGCCAATGCCCTTTATGCATCATGTTAGACCATAAATAGAAACAGGAAAGTGAAGAATACTAATATCTATGGGCACACAAGAGCCCTTCAGCTTTCCTTTTCCTTTTATAGGAATGTTTCAGATTTTTAGAGCCTGCCTCAGGGTTCTCAGGAGCACTGAGCAAAGAATAATGAATACTGAATACAATTTTCATTCACAGAAGCCCACACAGTGCAAGTCAATTGCATCTAAGTGCTAATATAGTCAGAGAAAGACAGTTGTTCCTCAGCTGCCATACAAACAACAGCTGACTTTGTTCATGCCTGAAACTGTATTTGAAGATATATTAAAAAATATATATTTTTTCTATTTGCATGGCTCTGGAAGGGCTCTGTCACTGTTATCCACAAATAGAGATTTGAGAAGATTTGGGCAACCATTAATAACTGAATTTCTGGAGTAGTTAGAGCTTGACACACACAACTGTATCCAAATCAACTCTGCATTTTTTGAGCATTTACCTACTCTGATCCATGCTATTAGGATTGACCTTTAACATGTATTATCCAAGTTACTAAGCACTGGCGGTTTTCTTTAGCAAAATCTGTGGACAGTGGGGTACTTCTAGTTCCTTTTGAACTGAAGGCAGGGAGAAAGTATTTGATAGCTGATTATGTAAGTGTTCTATGTGACGTCTGCTGTAGTGCATTCTTCCATTTAAATCATATAGATTGATGAATATGGAAGTATTTGAAAAAGATTTTGAAAAAAATATATATTTCCTTGTGCACTTCAAAGGGCTCTAAGCAGTTTATTTGCAATACAATTGTAATTCATGCATGAGTGTAATTGTAATTCATATTAAACTACAGAAGAGATATACAATACAACTGCAGAATTTCTAAATTATTAAATGAACGTAAGTGTACTACCATCATTTTTTTGTAACTGTAAATTTGGAGGAATATTAACTAAAATCTAGGATATATTTATCTGAACCCCCCAAAAACACAGTGCAAATTTGAAATAATGCTGTAAAGTTATGCTAGTGGAACTCACTGAACTTACCCATACAACCTAGTGGAGATTATTAATGGAATTTTCAAGACAATACAAATACATGAGCATGAGCTCACCCATGCTTAGGTTGTTCATATAGCGTAAATGAAATATAATTATGTTAATACAGATGAATATAGGAAATAATTATTAGCTTCTAGTGAAGACTTTATGACTTGATCTAGTGAAAATCTGTGCTAACACAACTGTACTAGTTTTAGATCTAAGCTTGTCCATGAATACAATATCTAAAACTGCATATTTACGCTAGCTCAGCTGTCATTAACTCAGAAGTTTTGGTGCTGCATGATTTTCTTTCTTTCATCTATGTGAAACTGAAAAATCCTGTCAGAGGATTTTGGCAGAACACATTCAGAAAGCGACTCAAATAACATTGTATAATTTGTAAACTCAGTAGAAAAAGGAAGTTGAAAATAATAAAAGCAGAAGCTTTAAATCTTAAGTCAAAGAGAAAGCATGATGCACGAGAAAGTGAAGTAACCATATTTCTTACCAGAAAGGTTAGTTTAAAAAAAAGGGGGGGGGGGGGGGTTATTTCATTATTTTCTAAACTAGTCAACAAAATAAAGTTTTTATTTAGAATACTGTTAGCTGCAACAGGGGAATGACTTTAGGTACTTAGCGTTACAGAGGTGGCTTAGGTGTTGAAAACTATTATTTCCTAGGCATAGAGTTCAGGGCTGTTGTTTCTATTTAAAGGGTAAGACATCTCAATCTATTGGTAGAATTGATGTTGCGAGGCGGTGCAGGGACAAAATTAGAAAGGCCAAAACTCATCTGGAGCTCAATCTGGCTACTGCTGTTAAAGATAACAAAAAATGTTTTTATAAATACATCAATACCAAAAGGAGGACTAAGGAGAATCTCCACCCTTTACTGGATGCGGTGGAAACTTAGTAACCAGAGATGAGGAAAAAGCTGAGGTGCTTAATGCCTTCTTTGCCTCAGTCTTTAACAGCTAAACCAGTTATTCTCTGAACACCCAGTACCCTGAGCTGGTGGAAGGGGATGAGGAGCAGAATGTGGCACCCACAACCCACGAGGAAATGGTTGGCGACCTGCTACACCATTTGGATGTACGCAAGTCGATGGGGCCAGATGGGATCCACCCAAGGGTATTGAGAGAACTGGTGAAAGAGCTGGCCAAGCCACTCGCCATCATTTATCAGTAGTCCTGGCTATCAGGGGAGGTCCTACTCGACTGGCGGCTAGCAAATATGACGCCCATTTACAAGAAGGGCTGGAGGGTAGACCCAGGGAACTATAGGCCTGTTAGTTTGACCTCAGTGCCAGGGAAGCTCATGGAGCAGATTATCTTGAGCATCATCATGCGGCAGTTGCAAGGCAAGCAGGCGATCAGGTCCAGTCAGCATGGGTTTATGAAGGGCAGGTCCTGCTTGACGAACCTGATCTCCTTCTATGACAAGGTGACACGCTTAGTGGATGAGGGAAAGGCTGTGGATGTGGTCTACCTTGACTTCAGTAAGGCATTTGACACCATTCCCCACAGTATTCTCCTCAAGAAACTGGCTGCTCATGGCTTGGACTGGCATACGCTTCATTGGGTTAAGAGCTGGCTGGATAGCTGGGCCCAGAGAGTTGTAGTGAATGGAGTCAAATCCAGTCGGAGGCCAGTCACTAGTGGAGGCCCACAGGGCTCAGTACTGGGGCCAGTCCTCTTTAACTTCTTTATCAATGATCTGGATGAGGGGATTGAGTGCACCCTCAGTAAGTTTGCAGACGACACCAAGTTAGGTGCGTGTGTCGATCTGTTCGAGGGTAGGAAGGCTCTGCAGGAGGATCTGGATAGGCTGGACCGATGGGCCGAGGCCAGCTGTATGAAGTTCAATAAGGCCAAGTACCGGGTCCTGCACCTGAGGCACAACAACCCCAAACAGAGCTACAGGCTGGGAGATGTGTGGTTAGAAAGCTGCCTGGCAGAGAAGGACCTGGGAGTATTGGTTGCTGGTCAGCTAAATATGAGCCAGCAGAGTGCTCAGGTGGCCGAGAAGGCCAACAGCATCCTGGCTTGCATAAGAAACAGTGTGGCCAGCAGGTCGAGGGAAGTGATTGTCCCCCTGTACTCGTCTCTGGTGAGGTCGCACCTCGAGTACTGTGTTCAGTTTTGGACCCCTCGCTACAAGAAGGACATGGAGGTGCTCGAGAGAGTCCAGAGAAGGGCTGCAAAGCTGGTGAAGGGTCTGGAGAACAAGTCTTACGAGGAGCAGCTGAGGGAGCTGGGACTGTTTAGCCTGGAGAAGAGGAGGCTCAGGGGCAACCTTATCACTCTCTACAGGTACTTGAAAGGAGGCTGTAGCGAGGTGGGGGTTGGTCTATTCTCCTACGTGCCTGGTGACAGGACGAGGGGGAATGGGCTAAAGTTGCACCAGGAGAGGTTTAGGTTGGATATTAGGAAGAACTTCTTTACTGAACAGGTTGTTAGTCACTGGAATAGACTACCCAGGGAAGTGGTTGAGTCACCATCCCTGGAGGTCTTTAAAAGACGTTTAGATGTAGAGCTTAGGCATATGGTTTAGTGGAGGATTTGTTAGCGTTAGGTCAGAGGTTGGACTCGGTGATCTTGGAGGTCTCTTCCAACCTAGACTATTTTGTGATTCTGTGATTCTGCAATTAATTAAAAATAAAAATAAAATACTGCATTGATTTCCAAAGGGGAATTAGAAACATTTCAGTATGATAGTTTTTTGTTTGTTTGTTTGTTTGTTTTCTGAAAACTGACCAAAGGTAACCAAAGTACCTAAATCCAAGAAGCAACTTTCTGAGGATCCATCTGGACGCCTTCAGTAAACCTCTCCTGATACCTTACTGGTATCCGGTTCTCTTGAATTCTGTTCTTCAATATGCCCTGCATTTGCTATGTCTTAGCTGCGAGACACTTGGTAAAGACATAAGATTCATCAGCACTGTGTAGGAGAACAAGCCAGACCTGTGCAGCCAGGAGTAAAGAGACAAGGCTAATGAGGAGTTGTGTTTGTCACACTTCCTGAAAATTTAAATCTGATTTTGCAGAGTTTCATATATTCAGGAAGCAGTTTCACCACCTCTGATGGTGTTAACAAAGAAAAATGTGTTCATGGAGAGCATCTTAATGATGTCTAGTTCTTCATTAATGGCAAATACCTGGAATTATAATGTCTTTAGAAAAAAACGGGGTTAAAGTGGTAAAGAGATTAGATAACACACCATAGTCAGGGAGTTGTTAGCTACATTTCAGCAGGGGGCAAATTTTAGCCATATTCTCATGATTTACTAAATACACAGCCCAGCACTCCCAACCTGCTAGTTATTTCATTTCAAGGCACCCAAGTTGCTGAGCATACAATTCAGCAGTTTCGCTGCAACCAGAATTTTTTTATCTCTTTGAAAATGGTGGTATGGTACAAGGGGTAGAGAGTTCTCTTCAAGTCATAATAAAACTGTTATATCACTTTAATGAGCCACTACATTGACCAAAGAAATGAAATCGCTCTTGTGTGTCCAGGGAAAAAAAAAAAAAAAAAAAAAAAAAAAAGAGCAAAGCATTGAGAACAGACCAAAAGACGCTGAAACACTGCTGTCAAATGGAAAAGAGAGCAAATCAATAAGGAATTTACAGAACAAGCAACCGATACTTAGAGTCTAGACATGAGTATACACAAGTCTTTAGCCTTTCCTTAACACACTTGGACTGCTTTTGGTATGAAGAACATGAAGATGCAGAAATAAGGTAACCACAGTCATAAGATTATCCTTCTTACATTTAATGCAAAAGGATTACATTATGACTTAGAAGCCCTCACAACCACTGGGTACCAAGCTCTGTTAGAAGCTATGCTTCATCAGGCAGTTCCTTTACTCAGAGACCTTGTATGTTCAATTAGCAATTCCAGTGATGGGTAAATGGAGAAAGACATAAAGAGGTGAGCATACTTGTCCATACAACATAACCATGTCAAAAGCATACAGGACTTGCATCTCTTGAAGCACAGACCCTCACCCAGTCAATAGCTGTAGGAACACGGGGACATGGCTGATTCATGAAAGAGCAGATAACCAGATCAAACAACTCAGCCATATATTTACCAAGCATTTATTGGAACCATCTCATCTGTTTGTTCTCATCTTTCTTATCACAGAATCACAGAATCACAGAATAGTCTAGGTTGGAAGAGACCTCCAAGATCACCGAGTCCAACCTCTGACCTAACGCTAACAAGTCCTCCACTAAACCATATCCCTAAGCTCTACATCTAAAGGTCTTTTAAAGACCTCCAGGGATGGTGACTCAACCACTTCCCTGGGCAGCCTATTCCAGTGACTAACAACCTGTTCAGTAAAGAAGTTCTTCCTAATATCCAACCTAAATATAATACTGCTTTTAATACTGCTTTTAATACTGCTTTTCCATTCCTACCATTGTTACAGATCTTATTTCTAGGCAAAATGCATGTATAAAGTATGGAAAACTTACTCTGAGTACCGTTCAGCTAATTTCTTCCAGATCCCTGTCATTTCAGTTACTCTCTTCTAAAATCTCTTTGTCTTATTTTACTGCCCTCACTAATAATAAATAAAAAGTCATGGGTAATTCACTTGAATTCTCTTGGGCTTCTTAAGCTGTCAACATGAATGTTATATATAGTAGACATTCCGTGTTACATACTGCAAACAATACAAACCATGACCTTATTGCAGGTTTTCAGTACCTAAAAGGGGGCTTTTAAAAAAGATGGAGAGAAACTTTTTGCTCAGTCAGATAATGACAGGTTAAGAAGCAATGGCTTTAAACTAAAAGAGAAGAGATTTAGATTAGAGGTTAGGAGGAAATTCTTCACTCAGAGGATGCTGAGACACTGTAACAGGTTGCCCTGAGATGTTGTGGTTTCCTCATCCCTGGAGGTGTTCAAGGCCAGGTTGGATGGAGCTCTGGGCAACCTGATTAGGGTGCCGTCCCAGCCTGTCGCAGGGGTTTGGAACTGGATGATCTTTAAGGGCCCTTCCCCCAAGCCATTCTATGATTCTGTCAAACCGCATTCATTATATTAATTGTTAATATACAAATTATATAGCAACTGCTGTTATTATCATAGTGCTTTATGGAGATTTTAAATACACAATGTGTGGGTAAACATTTCCTACTTTTACAACTATGTACTGCAAAAAACATTTACCCTTCACAGACTAACAGCTGAAGTCAGATACTCAGAAGTGAAACAGCAGAGACAGTTTAGTAGGGAAGGGAGGAAACCTCCTATCATAAGGACAGAAGAGAGGAGAAAGGGTACTTCCCAACAAAAACATAAGTACAATCTCTTAATCCCCTTTTCTATGGATGGAAGAAATAAAGGTCTTTCATTTTTCTCCTGTGACTGCACAGGAAGGTCCATGTTGTGCAATGAACATAGCAGTAAAGAGATTCAGCTGCTGGTGGTTTCACAAGAGCTGGTTATGATCTAACTTACGTCAAATGCTACTGGTAGCATTGCTGTGGAGCTTGGCCTTCTCAAAGATTTAAGGAGGATTTCAGTAAGGTCTTTGCTCACAGTGAACTCTGTGTTGTGTTTACATTTTTTTCCAGTATCTCACATGGCTGATTTAAGACTGGCTATGGCTAAAGACAGTCAAGTGCCTGACAGAAGATCATAAGTACTGTAAGAGAGGATTTAGAAAAAAAAAAAACAAAAAAAAAAAAAAAAAAACGAAATCCAATAGTGCATGATTTTGCAGTGGTAGTGAATGTTATTGGCTACCTGTGGAATTAGAGCTAAAATTACTTTTCTGCTATGTTAGATCCCTTAAGAAGCCAACAGCCTGAAACAAGTGAGGGAAGTGGAAGTGTGACTTCTTTTGACTACTAATTATGGTGGGTTATCTTCAGGAAAATGCAAATTGCTTAGCTATAGACATACAAGACCTGAAGATTATTTTATTGCTTCATATTTAAAGCATGTCCTTTTGAAGCTGATCAAGGATCTCCTGAAGTAAATCAATTAAATCATCATTTGCTTATATATATTGACTTTACATACCTATCATGTAAATAAAATGAAAGGAAACAGTAATGTGATAATTTCAACATTAGCAATAATAATTAGAAAAAAAAAAGAAAAAAGAAAAAAGAAAAAAAAAATATTCATGCATAGCCAGTAGCCTGCAGCCAGCAGGCATTATCTCTACAACTTCAACAACATCTCATATTAGGCTTTGGAAAAAGTAACCAGATTTGTAAACCTTAAAGAAGAGAATAATTGAGAAGACGGAGATGGAGGTTGCAAAGGTTGTATGTGCATGAGGATGTAAAAGGGAGGACAATTGGTGGCTTTTATTTCCTAGGGGATCTAAAAATGTCCATAGACTGCTAAGATAGCTTTCAAGTTTTGTAACTTCCTTCTAATTGTTGTTTTCCTCCTGTATTTATTTGCTGAAATGCTATCTTTTTTTCATTTCCAAAACACAAATTAAAACCAAAGGACCTTTTGAATTCACTTGGTTTGTGGCACTATATGTTTTGGCCAGTGAGTGTCACTCCTTCCCAGTGAATGACAAAGATGTAACTTCTAGCACAGAGTAGACCAGACCTTCTTCAGATAAAATATCATGTCCCCTTATAAAATACATTCATTTGAAATGTAGAATCATGGCTTATCACTTTTGGCCATAAAAGAACAAGTCTTTCTTTTTGCAAGAGAGGAAGGGCTAGCTTCAGAGCACCGAGATGTATTCTAGTTTCAATAATTTCCTTCCCCTAATTCAAATCCTAATGTAAACGCCTTCCTGGTAATGTCAAGTGGAAAGTTTTTCCATTTGTATTCTACATTTTTAAGAACTTTCAGCCCACATCTAGCAACCATACATGTCATTTCTGTCAACTGCATGACACAACAGAATGGTACCTTCAAAGCAACAGAAAGTGAAAGCTATCAGTGAAGACAATCTTGAGATTGGCATTCAGAGCAATGCAGGCTAAGACAGTATCAACAGCACAGAGTGTCATTTCATGACAGCTCAAAATAAGGACATATGGGCTGGAGACTCCTGACTTTGATTCCAAAAATAAGAAATTATTACAGCCTGCTTATTGGAACCTGGAAGAGTAACAAGCCTGGCATAGAAACAGTAATGGACTTTCAGAAAACCCAATTTTCATCCTGGATGCCAGGAAGCACAGACTTGAGCAGCTAATGTAGTGATGGGGAACTCAGCTGTGTCTTTGTCGAAGTGATAACAAGCCAGGCTAAGCAAGAGAAAACACAACTGAATTATAAACACGAGGGCAGCTGATATAGGATGGGTACAGGTTAAGTTGCAGTGAGGACAAAGTCAAAAGTAATCACACACTAATGAGTGAACAAGGAAAACAAGTTCCCTACAATTGTCAGTAGCAAGAATAGCAACATTGAACAAAAGAAACAGAGAGAGAGAGAGTGGAGAGAGAAAGAGAGAGAGAAGGAAGCTCATTTCAAAAGTAGTTCACCCAGACACCTAGAATGCAGTGAACTAGTAGTAAAGATGTTGTTCCAGTAATCTCTAATAACAGCAAAACAGTGGCACAGATACAATAGGCTTGGAAAAGAAGACTGCAATAATTTGTACACAATTTGAGATGCTCTGTAAGAGAGGATAGCAGGTATTGGTCTGTTGCACAGCTCAGCAGCTGTGCTCATTTTTCCTCAGCAGCCATATTTTATTAAAAAGTAGTTCTTTTCTTATTTCTTGACTGAAAGTTACAACCAGCAAGTGTCCCCTGTTGTAAATCCTAAAACTGTATCTCAGTGATTTTTCCATTTTATGTGATGGGAAGCCCATATTTATTTTCCAGCTATGCAATTCATGTGAGAGAAAAAAAGCAGTTAATAGACATTAAATCTGCTAACAATTACCCAGATAATTGTCCGGGCCCTGTGGGCACCAACATCATCCTGTCCCCATCCCCAGGGAGGTGCCCAATGTCCAGGGCTGGGGCTGCTTTGCCCTTCTGTCTGGCTGGGGTGGTAGGATGGGAGCCAGCTGTAAGGTCCTGCCCTGCTGGACCCTGTGAACCCCTGACAGTCCCAGTCTCCAGCCCCTGGGGAGCCACCAATACCCTTAGTGCCCTGACAGCATCCAGTCTTCCTTCACAAGACAAGGAAGGAGCAACTACTGGTCCTTCTGACCCCCTCTCTGCACTGCATTGTTGTGTCATTGCTTCCATGTCAAGCTTTAAAATTACACCGAAACAGCCACTCTTGTAGAATACTTTTTAAATCCACAGTCCTATACTGAAGACAGCAGGATATGAAGTTGTGCTTGCTGTATGCTTGCCTGCTGTCTTAGGTTGGTATCTGCTGCAGTTGCTATTATTACACCAAGGATGAGTTGAGTGCAACTGCTACTATAGGTCAGATTTTCACTAAAGAGGATGTGCACTCCTCCATCTTTTGCTAAATGAGTAACAGAATGCTACAGAAATCAAGGGATAACCTGAGGTTGATGGTGTCCTCACAGTGCCAAAATATCTTACAGACTAATGAGGAGTTTACTCCTAGGTAGCACATGTACTGTTAGATGCCAGAACCCAGAAATCATTTTTCACAGCTGTAATTTTACCATAATGTAGGTTAGTCTGGGGTTTTCCTTGCTGACCAGCTGTTGTAATTTTTGGCTATACAAGCTGTGCTGGAAACCTAATGATTCAGTGTCTAAGAAAACATCTAAAGACTATATGCAACCCTTTCTAATGCAATAATAATAATAATAATAATAATAATAAAATAGAAGCTGCTGTGCACACAGGAGAGAGGAAAAAAAAAAAAAAAAAAGAGGTTAACAAAATACATAGCAACCTTATGGAAGCCTTTATAAATATAGTATTTATTTAGCTATCACTGGATTAAGACATTTCTGAAATAGATTGTATTACACAGCTGGGATGTGCTTCCCTTCATATGCAAATATTGGAGTGACTGCAGCACATCTACCTCTCAAGCTGAATTAGGGGACATATTACCAGCAGCAGATCACCCAGACTGCTAAAGATCATTTTGCTTCCTGATGTATTAGTGAGAGAAAGCACAAATCCCATGATCTGACCCAGTTTTGCTAGTAGTGACTGCTAACACGTGATTCTTCATTCAAAATGAGAATACTTTGTGGGGTGTGAGACAGCCAGACAAATACATCATAAATCAAGCTTGGGTCTAAGATTCTTGAGTGGGGATTGGATTGAAGAAAGCAGCTGGGATTGTTCAAAACACAGTTGGTTCATTATTTTGTGGAAAAGACAAAAAGGAAAAGAAGAGAGATGCCAGTTTTAGTCTTTGTAACCTGTTTAATATGGGCTGCTTGTATATGTCTGAAGAGTTCCCACCACTGTGAATTTCCATTCAGAACTATTATTTGATGCTTTTTCCAGCATCTTAGTCACATACATTTGCTCAAAGGACTGGAGCACTACATTTTCCTCTGCAGGAAAGAAGATGAATTCTACAAACTCTGGCAAAGAGCTATGATGAAGTATTACATAGGGAAACAAATGTGTAAAATGGCCATGGGAAAATAAAATCTCTCACTGAACTGTTTGAAGCTGAAGGTTCAGGTTTTGATATCTGATAACTTATTGTACTTCAGTTATCTTGTTCTGATTATAAAAATCTTGTTTCCTCATTTTATTTCCCTCCACATCTTTTACAGATAAAATGGCTATTCTCTATAAAGATAATAAAGTCTGCACACCATTTTAGATGTCAAAAAGGAGAGAACAGAACTTATTTTGCATCTATTACTTGCAGTTGAATTTAATTTCTGTTATAACCATAAATGGTCATTAGTCCCAAAAATTAAGATTACAGGGTATGTAATTAAATTTAATGCTACTATTGCTAGCATACTTTGATAGTTTTTGTTTGTTTGTTTGTTTGTTTGTTTTTTTAATGTTGGGACTGCAAATCATTAAGATTTAATGAAATTTATCTACCATATTAGTTTTGAGTTTTTAGAGTTAAAACAGTGTAACATAAAACATATACAATTAAATTAAAATATATGTCCTGTTAATTTTGGTTCTAGGAATCATTGCATTAAATAGACATAAAACAGATTCCAATTTTTAGCTTGTCTCTCAAGATATAATAAGGAATCCCCAAACAGAATAATTGAAAGTGTTGTTAGTTTTAAACAACTGGTATGGTGAACACAGACACACTCAAATATAAAATAAAGTTAAGCTTCTTTCTGGCAAAGGCAAAAGCATCTTGAGAAGCAGATGGTGTTTGTTATCTGTTACAGATTTAGTTTTCATGCTTATGAGAGCTCATACTCAAATTAAATGCTGTGTACTTTTACACACCATAAAGGAGGACAGTAAGAGTTAGCTGTTGACTTCCTGATGTCTTAAAAAAACAGTCAAACAAACAAACAAAAAATGGTCTTTTAGCTATACATTGCAGTGACTATTTTGGAAACTATAAAACATGCTGATTCCATGACAGCATATTTTTTTCCTGATTTCAGCTCCTCTCTACAATTTCATGCCTGAAAATACAATCTTAGAAATAATACACTACATGTTGCCATTCTCCATGTGAATCTACAGAGAATCTGAGACAATGAAAAGGATGCCTCAAAGCTCTGAGTGCACCATCAATGAGTGATCTGAGCAATCCATGAAGATCAACCCAGTTCTTTAAGTCTTCCCATTAATGCTTCATCCCCCACTTTCCACTAGCAATCCCGTCCCCTCCTGTACTCATGGTACAAGGTCAGGCAGAATATCATGAAGTAAATTTTCATTTCTAAACTACTTTGTAGAAGGCTTCAGTACCTCATCAACTGGCAGGGCTATGGACCAGATTAACCTTCTTGGGAACTGATGGATATCATGACTGAAACTAAAACAAGGGCTTTTTACAAGTATTCTTCCAAAACCAGACCTTTGCAAGGTTACAGAGATACACTGTAATATGAAGAGGGTTGCTTTCAGGGCCCTGAGTTCATCAATAGGCTGTATTTACTCTGGTCAGATTTTTGGTACCCTGCTTTCTGCTCTTCATTTTCCCTTGACACCAGTAATTGCCCTCCATACCTTCCAGTGCTGCCTGCTTGCTGCTGCATCCTGCACTGTATTTTCTCTACCACCACCTGACCAGCATGTTTATTGTACTCTATATTGCCTGCGCTATTCCACAGAACCATACAGAGGAGCCAGAGCTACATACCAGGCTGCAGGGAAAGCTGACAGAACAGAGCAACAGTGAAGGGTAAGGGAGCCCACATGACTACATATTGATGTGGAGCACAAGCTTCTTCCCTTGTATGTGCAGAGGAAAGTGAGATTCCGAGCCAGCACTCAGACAACAGCAGGAGTACCAGCTCAGTGATACTAGTTTGAGAACTGGAGAAAAACAGGATGCAGTCCTGAGGAATAATCTCTAACTGTATGGTGATGAATTTCAGCAACACTGTCATTTTTGCAGCTGTGTTCCCATCTTTCACATGTGTGCACATATGTGTGCAGGTGCAAAAAGTCTGAAACTATTAAGTCATGGTAAATTAATATTGCCATGGAATCGAGGGGTCTTGTCCAAATACGAAGTTATCTAAAATGGTGAGGTGGGAGTCACATTTTGTCTATGCATACACACACACACACACAAATCAGAATGTAAAGGCACTTCAGTAGTTGCAGACAAAGGACATTAGAGGGAAATAGCTTCAAAAGCTATTAAAACTCTTCATTGACAAATAAAAAAAAAAAAGAAAAAAAAAAAGTGTTTTACAGTCTATTACATTTTAGGTATCACTGGGAAATACTGTACAAGATTGTTTCATTCCATGTATAAATGACTGAAAAAATTGTTCAGCATGCATACACAGTACTCATTGTTACATGGAAGATCCAAAATACAGAAAAACATATATAGTTCAGGCAATCTAAATAAAAGCAGTCTGTCTTTCTACTACTATCAACAGAAAGTAGTGAACAAACCAAGTGTTAGTTCTACTGTTGAAGCATATACTTGACGTGATAATGTTTTTGTTTTGTTGGTGGTGTTGTTTCCTTCCTCCAGGCTCTTATAGTCTTATACTGTCCAGTTTTGAGTTCTTCCTACTGTAATAGGAACTCAAATCAAGGCTTTCCCAGTACAAAGAGCTCCTTTTCAATCACACCTCCCCCAAATGCTGGAAATCTCCCTCACTTGTGTCTGGGGGAGGTGGGCAAGACCAGGCTAGAGCTGAGCCCCCTGAGGTGCCATTCAGGACCCAGGGTTTACACAGAAGACCCAGGGACAGGCTGTAGCCATTGCTGGAGATATCCCTGCCACAGCAATGAAGCTGTGTCCCAGCACGCACTACAGGCACCTGGAAAGAAGCCATGGAGTTGAGCTGGGTGAGCCAGCAGTATCTGTGTTATGACAGAAGTGCTGGAGACAAGCAGTGGAAACCAAGGTCAAATCCTCCCTGCTCCCCAAGTAGATCCATGCCCATAGAAGTAACAGTCCTTTTGCGTTTTTTCTTCTAATACAGTGGAACTTGCATTTGCTTCTCTCTCTGATATCTTCAGCAGTCAGCACACACTGCTTTCACGTCTTTTTTAAGGTTATTATCCCTGTCATTAAGCCATGCACCAGAATACAGGTTAGTTTTGAGAAGTCTAACCCTTAAATATAAATGGATTAATCAGTTGCCAACTGATCTGCTGAATTCAAGAAGCTTCAGCTTTATTGCCTCAGGGAAGCCACAGCTTCTCTGGGCAACCTGTTCTAGAGCCTCACCACTCTCATAGTGAAGAATCTCTTCCTTATATCTAATCTAAATCTACCCTCTTTTAGTAGTATTACCTCTCAAAATACCTGTATTTCTCCCCCTTGCATTTTTTCACTTTTCTGATGACAGAAACTTACCTCTTATCACCTGTTTTTGACTTTCCCTTCCCTCTCTCGAATCAGAAAGGGAATAATCTGAGAATTCTTCATTTGACTTTGGAATCTCACCGACCACAGTTCACACTAATAAAAGATTGGGTTGCCATGCTTTTGCAAAAGAGGTTTTGCTATATACACTGTATTTTAATATTTCTTAATTTCTATTCAATTCCTTAATCCTTATGCATACAACAAGAAAAATTAATCTTCCATGTTTTTAAACCACCATCCTTAAATCTCTTTCATGTGTTAACAAACTTAAATTAGCCTTGGACAGTTGATGAGCCAGTGATAAAGGTTACAAGTGAGATCCTCTCAGTGTCCTGAGAGCACTCTCCATTTTGGAGAGTACACAGTACAACTGTAAACATGTTTCTGTTGTTCCTGTAGCCAGGGACAAATTCTGTGTAAGAGATTAATTTGCTAGGAGTATGTTCTACTGAAGCATACGCACACTTGGAAGTAGTACATTAACTACAACACTGAGAGCAAAATGATGTCATGTACTTTATCAAAGGTGAACTCTTTCAAGGTCATGCTATAACTCATTTCCATGGAAGACAAGCCTAAAGAAAGCTTTTAAAGGAGAAGTATTAACTAACTATTTCTCCTTTTGAGTCTTGCATCAAATAATACTGTTTCTAGGAAAGACTATTTGTGCATGTGTTTTCCCTTTTTTTTTTTTTTTTTTTTAATCTACTGCAGATAAGTGTACTTGAAGAGATGATATATGAGATGCTTGTGGGAATGTTATCTCTTGAACAACAACAAAAAGGATGGGGAAGGAGGGAACAAACTTATAAACTGGTAGATTGAGATATACTCCTTAGCAACCAAATACAAAATAATTGCTTCATGGCCTTTGGGGCTTGCCAAACTGAATTTACTCTGCAAAATGTGTTTTGAAAGAGGAAGACATTATTAGAAAATGTGAGCTCTATACTGTAAGAAAAATCAACACAAATTATTATAGGAAAGCTACTGAGATTTATAAGAAAGCTACTGAAATCAGCAGGATTTAGATGCCTTGATTGTGAGTCAATGATGTTTTTAATACAACCAGACACATTTTTCCCTGGATGTCCTCCATCCTCAAAACTGAGCTACTGTGACTTACTTTGCTATATAAAAGCCCTTCAGCTAGATAATTGCAAATCACAGAACCACACAGAAGGGTTGAGGTGGGAAGGGCCCTCTGGAGGCTGTCTGGCCCAACTCCTGCTCCAGCAGGGCCACCCAGAGCAGGCTGACCAGGACCACATCCTGGTGGCTTTTGAAGATCTGCAAGGAGGAGACTCCACAACCTCTCTGGGTTGCCTGTGCCAGTGCTCCATCACCGGCACAGCGCGGAAGGGTTCCTGATGTTCAGAGGGTACCTCCTGTCTGCCAGTTTGTGCCCACTGCCTCTTGGCCCCTGGCACTGGGCACTGATGAAAAGAGCCTGGCTCTGTCCTCTTTGCACCCTCCCTTCAGGTATTTATACACAAATGGCTTAGTTGTGTCTCCTGTTTAAATTATAATTAAAAAAAAAAAAAAAAAGTTTTGGCAAGCTGTGAAGGCAAAATGAACTACTAACACAGTGGGGCAGAAGAAATCCAGTTGTTTCAGCTGGAGATAAATTACAAGAAAAAGAGATTGGACCAAGTGTAGTATGTTCAAGTAAATCTATGTGCAATTACATCCATCTGAGCTTCAGCTTCCTTTTTGCTGGTAGTCAAACAAGTTGTCCAGTCCAGACTGATAGCTTTAAAACAGTCTGTTGTTAGGGAGAACAAATGAGTTTAGCCACCAGAAAATAATATGAAGGGTTCCAAAGGTGTAGGTTGCTTTTTATTTTAGGTGGCTATTTTGAGACAGGTATATTAAGGTGGGCAATCAATTTTTTCATGTTATAGAAGTGTAAAGTATTCTCATTCCCGAGTGCGTGAATAATTAAATGCAATTCAACAGTTTTATGTTCAATAGCCATGTGTTTCTGTGAAACATTCCTGCTAGTCTGAGTAAAGCCTCATTCCTATTGCTTATGTATTTTTTATACCCAAAGACTTTTCTGACTAAGTCATAAAGAGAAGAATTTGCCTGTGTGCCTTTGTAGGCAGGTTTCAATGTCTATCAGTCCTCTCACAGATTTATTTCTAGTCACTGGGGCTTGATGTTTTGTTGAAATATTTTGTGCTTGTATATATGTGATCATACACAAATTAGAGTTGGTCGGAAAATTTGGTAAAGGAGCAATTTTCTGTTGAAAATACCAATATGTTAAAATTAGAAAGTAGTCTGGGAATGCGTTGGTTTCAGCAGAACTGGAGAAGGAGACCAGACAGGTTTAATAGAAGCTTGTCTAGCTTTGGGCTCTGCTAACTGGCACTCTGCCTGGCAAGGAATTGGGCATATCTGACTTTCTGTTTTGCCTCAGAAAAACATTTTCAAGGATTTGAAGCCTTCAACCAAAGGAAAATTCTAGCTATAACATGAGTATACTGAGCATATCCATTTTCAGTTCTGTAGGTTGCAGCCAAAAAAAGCCTGATAGCCCAATTTCATGTAACATGAAGTTGTCCATCTGGCTCCAATCAGAAGGCAACTGAAAAGGACCCCCAGTGTGTGTCTGTTCAGGTTAAAATCTTATGAGTCTTGATATTTGGTGGGAAGAAAAGATACTTGTTTGTTTTCTGTGGACATGACAGATGATGTTTTTGAATGCTTCTAACCTGCAATACTGCTTTCTGTCCTTGCTCAAACTCTTCCACAGACTTTTCTTTCTGCCTTGGATCTACAGCTGTCTGCATTGCACTGCTATATTTTTTTCTGAGAGCTAAATTAGCTTCAGCTTTGGTCATACTGCATATTCCTGACCGCACCTCAGGGAATGCCAGCATTCAGATCATGGAATATCTACAGGGAGTATACCTTAGGTCCATGTCAGTAGAATATTACAGGAGCATTAACCCGAGAAATACAGAAACTGAAAAATTTGGTGTCCTGATGGTTGCTAAAATGACAAACATGAAAAGAGAAAGAAAGCTGTAATCTAGACAAGCAATTTCAGCTGTGTTCACCCTTAAATACCTAGAATAAGCACCTGATAAAAAGTACCAGAAAGTAGATAGAGAGGGAAGGAAGCCTGGCTGTAGCAGTTGGGGAAAGTAAAGGAGACCAAGAAGAAAATAAAAATGCCCTACTGGATATGACCAGTGGTCCATCTAGCTCAGCAGTCTGAATGACAATTGGCAAGAGAAAATACTGTTTAGGAGGAGCACATGAATCTGGCCATCTTTGCAGTCCATGATTCATCCATTTCACCATTCCCTTTCAGAACTGTAAATAATTTCTATATACACAACCAACAGTAGTAGCAAGAAGTTCACTATCCACCAGAGAAGGAAAGACATCTTTTTATCTGTATTAAACTCATTTCCTACTTTTGTTGTTTGCCCCTTGTTCCCATAGTCTGGGATTTGGTAAGCAACACTTCATGATTCAGTTTACCCATCTCTTTGGAGTGCACATGCCAGAAAGCATGAAAGGGAGGTAGAGTAGCAAAAGGAAGAGAAATTATGGAAAGTGTATAAAGAAATAACACAAATGGAAAGCAAGGAAATCACAGAGAGAAATGTGTAAAGATAAAAGAAGTGCATTCAGGCCAGCAAATGGAAGACAGAAAAAGAGATTTGGACATTAATCACAGAATCGCAGAATAGTTTAGGTTGGAAGAGACCTACAAGATCACCAAGTCCAACCTTTTAAGATAAAGTGTAAGGCAGAAACAGGATGTGCATTCACCATTGCTGCACAAGTTTAAAAGCAGCATGTCAGTACCTTTACAGTGAAAGAATAAAATTGCTTTCCACAGCAAAAGCTTACATCAAATTTGTTGCATTTTGCTGGTGCAGTAACCAGAGGTCAAGATACCTTTTTAATTTGCAGTAGCTCCTGTTTTTTTTGCTTTTTGTTTTTCAGGTTCATGAAAAACAAACATACAAAAAAAAAATCAGATTTTATTGTTTCAAAACAAATTAAGAAGTTGATCATAAAGATTTAGAAGATCAGCTGTTAGCTTAGTCATTAAAATACCACCCTATTAAATATATTTTGAGGATCAAACTTCTGTAACTTTATTTAATACTGCCAGAAATATCAACATGGCAAGGAGATGGCTATCCACATAGACTATATTTTTCTTTCTCTGCCATAAACTTCTTGAATGTAATAACCACGTCTCATAATCTAACACACACAGCTACTATGGAACTTTCTAATTTTATGTCACTCTTTGAAACTTTCACTTATTTGTTTTTGACTACTGTTGCTTTGTAAAATAATGCTAAATAATTCTCAAAGTCTTGCTAGAGTTTTAAAATGCTTCATGATGACTCAGACATAATCAGCAGTACATTTACCTTATTATTATTATTATTATTATTATTATTTAAGTTTTCTAATGGTACTTTTACTTTTTCCAAAATTACTGGAATTCTTGCAAGTATTATGTAAAAATTGACTTGTTATTATAATTTATAATTATAGTAAATTGAATTATCATTATGATAAGGTCTTGAATTCTTGCAAGTATTGTGTAAAAATGACTTGTTATTATAATTTATAATTATAGTAAAGTGAATTATCATTATAATAAGGTCTTGGCTGTGAATCAGTATGTTTTGTCATACAAAATGGGATTTTGAAGCTTTTTTATTTTTAAAGCACACAAATTGATACAATACAAATTATATTCAATAAATGAATGAAACAAACAGAAAAATCCATTGTCAGGTTCTACTCAGGAATACTATCCAGAAACTAAGTTGACCAAGCTATTTGTTTTGAGGCCTCTCAGTTAATTACCGCCAGTACTTCAGTCTCTTTCAGATGAGGATAATCCTCTCCTATGTGTTTTAGAAGCAATTAGTTTTTCTAAAACACCTAGAAAATCAGCAAAGGGATTTACACACATACATTGCCATTCTGTATGCTTCTTGGGAACTTTGAGCTGCATGTGTATGAATTATCACAAACCAGCTTGAATCAATAGTTGATACCAATGCTGTTCAATTCCCAGCATGAGGAATACATCATAGCAAAACATCTCTTACTTCAAATTATGAAACCATGAACCTGAATCAACTGACCAAAGATTTGTTATTCTTAAAGCATCCATGCCTCATATTAATAATAAGCACTTCACATTTTTTAAGTATTTAACATATCTGATGCTCTTTAAAGAACACTAAGATTTGGATTTTGCCTTTTCTTTGACTTTAGCTCACACTAGGCCAAAACTGGCAGAATACGTTCATGCATTATAATTGTCAGAAGCACTGATTTTAGAGAAAACTTTTCTTCAGTGTCCTGCCTTTCCAAGGTTTAAGCTTCCTGATTCAACTAAATGCCTGTATCTTCCACTAATGTTTGTAGTGTTTGTCTTTTTTGCTTATATCTCTATATGTCCTGCTATCAGAACTATTAGATGTCCTTTCCTTCCCTAAGCACAGGAATCAAGCTTCCATTCTGATTATGTATCAAGCTTGGCACAGTAAGTCTTTATAGAAGAGACCTAATCCATTTCTTCAAACATTCACAGAAATAGTTCATCATATGACAACATAACTTTATGATTAGTTTTTATGATTCTGATATATTTACCATTGAATTTGGCTGTGAAACGGAAAAATCAGGAAGTTTTGACATTCGTCTTCATGCCACCTCGTCTTTTGATATGAATTCATAGGGACAGGAAATTATGACCACCATTCACAGAGTAACACTGAACTGCAGTACTTAATGTTCCTTAATTTCTGTATTAAAAAGGTGAGAAAATAAATACATGTAATGATGCTGTGCAAATATATCTAGCATTAAGTTAATGCCAGCTTGCTGATTATCATAAAGATGTCTGAAGCACTCTTCTTGAACTTGATGTGGAGTCCACAATTTAATGAGCAGTTGTAACATTAGCATCAAGAAATGTCTTTTTACTTTGTTGCATTCTGTAAGAGAAGGTTTTTCCACAAAAGTGTAACCAATTTCTATCAACAGCACCATATCAGTGCCACACTACAGTATTTGTTTTCACTTCAGAAACAAATGGCTTCTCTATAGAAACAACTTTAACCTGTGGGGATGTTAATGCATATTCATTGCATGGTTTATTACAAAATTGAGCTTCTAGAATAAGATGGATTGAATTTCTTACATAAATGATGGAAAAAGTCATCAATAATTTCAAAAAATAAAAATAAAAAATAAAACTTACGTAGCCTGTGGCTTTGTGCGCTGTGGTTAGGTTATTCTGTGCCTAAAAAGAAGTAAGATCAGATCAAAGTTCTTCCTTAGGAACTTTCGTAACATCTCTCTCTTGAAAAGGATCTTTGGTGCCAAATAATCTCATTGAGCTCCAAGTGAAGTGTTTTCATCTTTAGGCTTATTAATTTTTCTTTCCTCTATCCAACTGCTTATTTTAACAAAACTTGAAGAAACTTAATATCTCTGACACGTCTCATCCTCTGTCAATATTTGCTAAAACTCGCCAACTGGCTCAAAAGTATCTGGTAAGTAACTTTCAGACAGACGCACTCAGACAGTGTGGTTGCAAAAACCTCATTTCCTTAGGAAAAGAGGTTAAAAATTAATGACTGTTCCCATATATTTTTAGAACAGCCCAATCCTGGGACTTTACAGAATCCTAAAGATAATTCTGTTTAACGTTAGTGTGCCTCCATTAGCAACTTATCCATTTCATAATCCAGTTGAACAGGCAACCCTAACCAGTAAAAGGAATAAGTCACTTTAATAAAATTAGTAGTTCTTCAATTTTTTCCCTTTAATTCTGTGCAACTT
Organism: Oxyura jamaicensis; assembly: GCF_011077185.1. Classification (NCBI taxonomy): domain Eukaryota; kingdom Metazoa; phylum Chordata; class Aves; order Anseriformes; family Anatidae; genus Oxyura; species Oxyura jamaicensis. The sequence goes on along the minus strand of NC_048893.1, from coordinate 68,786,947 downwards.
TTGGTACCTGAGGTTTATCATCATAGACAAGATATCAGCTTAATGCCGCAAAGCAGATTGTGTATAGATGAAAAGTAGTAGCTGGAGGAGTTCTAAACTGGAAAACTTGTCAGTTCAATTTATTTGTAAAATATCCAAATAAGTAACAGTTATGCTGGCAAAAAACACCCTGAATCCAATAATAATAAAAAGCCTTAACTTGCCCTTATGAAAGCACATCATGTCCAGACCTAAGCTTGAACATCAAGGTCAAAACCAAAATCTCTAAAGCAGTCATATGCTTATAATTACTCTGAATTTTAGCTGTTGCTAGTGTTGGTCATATTACAATCACATCATTGGAAAAAGCAAATTATCTGCTTGCATTCTAGAGATACGTGTGGGAAGGACAGAGATGGGAATTTGGCAGTCCCTCTGAGATAAACAGATATAAATAGTGGGCTATAGGTTCCATTTACTGATAAAGACAGAACACTATGCTAACTTACTTGCTAAATATATTCAGTTTCACTGAGAGTTGTTACACCTGAAGAACCAAAAAAACATGTGCACAAGCACCCCAGAGTTATTAAAAGGAACTAGACTCATATTTTTGCCTTTTAATATTCTTTACATCAGCAGCTATAGGACAAACAAAAATAGAATATCAACCAGAATGGTGGCTCTTTACATCAATAGTAGCTCCTTTGCATTAACAGAACATGACTGCAGTGTTTCTTACATGAAGATGAGAAAAATTAAATAAAAAATATATTTTAAAAAAATAAGAAAAACTGTAAGAGAAAATATCATTTTTTATTTTTCCCTGGTGATCTCAATTCTCTTGAATTCTCCATTCTTTGTATTATGCATTCTGACAGACTTCCTTACATAGTACCTCTTCCATAGGAAAAAAAAAAAAAAACCCTTACAAGGAATGGAAACATGCACGTTCCTGCTAGGAACGTGCATGTGTGTATGCATATGTGCCTCTCAATGAAGAAGCTGTGGGAGTCAGGATGAAGGAGGAGAGGTGTAACAAAGCAAACCTGGGGCTTGTTTTCTTATGCAACTGAGCCAAAACTATAGTTCTCTGGTGACAAAAAGGACAGCTCTCATTCACCCCATTGCAGTTTTGGCTAACTGGTTAGGACTGGCTCCAGCACTAGTTAGTCCCTTTGTTGAGATGCTCTAACTCCTTAAGGTATCAAAAGCCACCCATTCTTTTGCTGATTCAGTGGGTTCACTTAGTGAACTAATTTATGATTTCACTTAGTGAAATTACTGAAATTACTGAATTTCAGTGATTTCAGCGAGTTGACTTAACTTAGGAGAGCTACAATGAGTGCCAGAAACAGCATGCATTATGGCAGGTGTGTGTGGCCAAGAGAGAAGGGAAAGTGAGAGAGGAAACCTCCCCCTGGTGGTAGTGGTAAACTATTACACCAACTGTGAAACCATACCCTAGGGAGAATTTTTTCCTTATCTTTCCCATGCAATAAATAGAGTGAAAGATAGCATCCCCAAGGAGTGATTCAAAACAATAACCATTATCCTCTCTGAGTCACCATTTGGAATCTTCCCCCCATAAATCTTAAGAGAGCCTGGAGTATGGGGTTTGTTGCTAAGCAAAGTCTGCATTTGTCAAGTGTTTTGCAGTCAGACTAGGTGGTCCACAGTACTTGCCAGGTGACTTTCAGTGTGTTGCTTTGCAATTATTTTGTACAGTTTTATTTAACAGGTGACTATAGCCCTCTAGGAGCACTAAGAGAACAAGAGCGGACAGTACTTAGAGATGCTGAATGTGTATAACTAACCTGAGAGAAGACCATCTCCTCTTTTTCCTACTGGACTAGGTTTCTTCTGGCATAACATGCTAAACTGTCTCACTGCTCCAAGAATAGCCAAGGACAGATAAATTTGAATGGCAAGGAGCAAGCTGAATGGCTAAGACAGATGAGGGAAGCAGAACCAGAGGTGGTTGGTTAGCAATGGGCTGTTAGATCAGTTCACCCCATCCCACAGGAAGCTATTGGTCTACCTTTTAAATGAGAACAAGGTCTAACACTCATTTAATAAGTGGCAAAACCAGCACAAAGTAACATTGAACAGCTGCAAGTTCTCAAACTTTTGCAGTGTTACACGACAAGAAAGTGGCAGGCCTGAGAACACATTTTAAGTGTCCCTCTCATGGGCCTCCCTCTTGCCTTAGACTTGCCTCCCTTTTCAACCAGTCTGTGGTTTCTCTATTGACTGCCAGCAAGCCTTCCAGCTGTGCTAACTCCAGCAGTGATGCTGACATCCGTTCGCTAAGAACTGGAAAAAGACCAACAGCTCCTTTTGTATCTCCCACAGTCATTACTTCTTCTTCACTATTGACTTGGATGAGATTCAAACCAGTTGCCTATGGGTGAAAGGTTCCTTCTTCTGTCTTGAATTCCACGCTCCCTCTTTCCCTTAGCTTCCAGCTGTCATGTCCTACCCCTTCTTCCTCCCAGTGCCTCTCTGTGAGTTTCAGCTGTCCCACAAGCCCAGCACCTTGTGCCTGGCCAGCCTTCTGATCTCCAAAAGCTACTAGACCTCGTTTGTCCTTCCCACATAAGTATGCTTCTTTTTGTTCTTGAGCTAGCCTGCTCTTTACCCCTTTTCCTCCAATTTCAGCATCATTGGCACCAGTCTCAATTTCTACGACAATCAAACTTAGGCTTCTGTCTCTGTCTCAGGTTCTCATCTATCCCTGTTTTATCAGACTCAGTGTAGAAATTTGTTCCATTTCTTTGCTTAGAAAAGTGGTACCCACCCAGGTTCCCTCTAAGCTTCTGGCTTTTATCTAGAAAGTTTGGTTAACCTGGCAACAGCAGCTGAAAATCAGAAGCCTCAGGATATTCTAGAGAAATGGAAAAATAGTGTGAGGGGGTTGGACTGCAGTGAGTGAAAAGAACAGGGCAGAAAAGGTACTGTGGATCCACCTTGCTTGCCAAAATAGGCAGTTAGCCTCAGTACAAATTTGTGCATGCTTGGTTGTTTTCTTCGTGGGGCCTGAGTAGATGCAGCTGTGCAGCACAGGGCTGCACCCTGATGCAGACATAGCCTTAGGCTGACACAAGGTGTCCTCTGTCACTCACATTCAGAATAAATTAACATATGAAAGGAATCCTTTTCTTTTCTCCCTGAATACAAGTGAAACCTCACTGTTCTCTTCCCTTCAGTCAGCACTTATGTGTATGAGTGCATGTGGCTGCACACATAGTACATCTTTTACTTCAAAAGTCCTGAGTTGCACCTCCTACTACTTGTTCTGTGCCTCTATAAATATGACAGAGGAGCCAGAGCATCTCCACCCCTTGTCTATGGCTAAGGTAGCCTCCAAAGACTTGGAAACATTCCCCAATCACAATTATGCACTAGCACTTTAATCATATACATTTGATTCTGCTTTTGGTTTATGATTATTGCTATCTGTTATCTAAAATATGGTCAAACAGGAAAACAGTCTGGTCTCATCCCTTTACACTCTTCACATATATGTGAAAAAATACAGAAAAAAAAATGAACACCATATTCTAAAATATCATTTAACCATTTGCCATTCCATTTGTAATTATATATAAGTATATATAAAGTAAATGCATCACATGAATAAGGCTCCACTTACAATTAAATTATTTAAATGTGTGGATTTGCCAAGTAACTTCATTCCCATGCATAACTTATCACCAATACATAAGAATAAGAAAATTACATATTGCACTTTTCGTTCAAATGATAAAATATGATGGTTTGTTCTACTCTGATATCTTCACATGAGGATGTGATTTAAACAAGTGATAATTGAGCTTAGAAATCAAATGCAAGCCAGGTATGCACTTCTTTTTTCTGGAATGAGGACCATATGGCAAACAGTTGGACTGTAGCCTATATTGATATCTAATACCTTAAGGGTCTTACATGGCAGCAACAACTGCTTAGTTAGGATCAATGTATTGCTTTTGCATGTCACAGCTGTTTCTGAAACCCTCACCTCTTTCTAACTTGTCATTGTGATCCTCTACCTTGTTCTTGATGCTTTCAGTAACTCAGTATTTAACAGTATTTCCAGTGAAGCTGAAAATTACCTAAGTGAGATTTGCAGGATTGGAAGGGGGAATTCAAGAAAACCCACTCAATCCTTGAATAATTTTGTTTTGAAACAATGATTTTAGCCTGAAATAACTCCACTAAAATAACACTAATTCCAGATTTAATTAGGCAAAAATACTTTCCTTTTCTAACAAGCATTATCTTGAGAAAGACGAGATTGTTTTGGTAATTTCAAAATGCAAAAGGAGCATTATTTCCTAGAGCACTTGCCATTCCCTCTCTTTGCCTGTTTTCATAAAAGTTAGGTTCATTGTAGCAGAACTGGCTCTTGATCAGAACAGACTCCAACCCCCGACTGGATACAAACTTCCCATAGGTTTGTACTTGAGTTATTGAGTCCTTGTGGCATATGAAGGACAAAAGGACAATTAAGGGACACTGCTGTTCCCCCAGGCTACACACATTTCAGCTACACAGTTGGGAGATCGGATTTGTTATAAAATAGTCATTGTCATCACAAGAGTGAATCAACATAAATTGCAACAAAACCACAGATATAACAGAAGAAACATTTTAAAAAACTATGTTACATCTTGTTCTCATTATAAAGTTAATTGCATTTTAGATTATCACTTTATTGCTTTAAAAATATTTAATGATATTTAATGCTATATCTGTTCTTTCGAAAACAGAAACTTGTTATATAAGTGAACACATCATGTAGTTATTGGGATAATTATTAGGACAAATATACTTGAGACAAAATGTTGGTTAAAATTTTTCCTTTTAAGCAATCCTAAAGGAAAAACTTTTTAGAATAGAATCAATTTACATATTCTTTCATTTAAGTTAGAAACCCTTATACTCTTTAAAATATAAAACCAAAAATCTGCTTAAAATACCAGTATTTTCTCTAGTTTTCCAGTATGGATTGATGAGATGTTGGTATTTGTGTGTGTGTGTAGTTTTCTGTTTGTTTAGAGTTTAAATGTCCTTTGCAGAATATAAGTACCTATTAAAGGTCAACTTTAGTCTGAGATAAAAGTAACACAGATGATAAAACAAATGCATTTTAATAACGTTAATAAACCCTAACCTGAAGTAGACTTAAATCATGACATATTCAAATCTACAGAAACTGCATCTGTTTAAGCCCTAGGAATAATTGCATACTATAAGCCTATTCCTTAAATAACATTTAATGAATCAAAACACCATTTTAAAAAAGCCAAAGATGATCTCAAGGTGTGAAAGGAAAGAAATATTGGTAGGGCCATCCATTTTACACCAAATAGAAGCATTAAAAGTCAATTTTAAAATTACTGTATGTTTCTCTGAGCAGTTTCTGATTGCAGTAACTGATTAAGTTTTTTTTCCAAAATGCAGTCAGGCCATAGAAAAGCATATCTGGGATGAACAGAATAATTTCAGCACTCTGCATTTCTTCAGGACATATAATAACTTATTAATAAAAGCAAGGACTTTTAGCACAGTTTTCATTCACTGTAGCCAGTGAAACTTCTGCTTGACTCAGTGAGAGCATGATCGGACCCTTTCTACAGCAAAGATGATAAATTATCATTACTGTTTAGTAACATTCAAAGTAGTGCTTGAGGTCTTGCTAAACAGACACCATAAACAGCTTAGAGAAAAAGGTAGCAGCTTTAATAATTTGTTAACCCCTGTTTCACAATGGTTAATAGAAACCTTAATGTTCTCCTTGAATGTACTATGTACTTGGTATAACGAAATTTTTTTGCTAAATTTCTACTCAATATGTGTTCATAACTGTAAATTCATTCAAATTAGTAATGTTATGATTAGATGTTTGACCAACAAATTATGTGTTTTGGCACTTCAGCATGAGCAAAACACACATAAAAATGTAATAGGTCTGATCACATCACATGCTAAAAACTGCAGTATCTGAACCTAGAACAATGTGAAGTAGCTAAGGCAGCAGTAAGTGCTGCAATGATCATATCAGACTTCATCTCTGAATTAACACAGATACAGTGTACATCTTTGAAGACAGTTATCAAGAATATACACTGCTCCTTTGGAAATGTTAGTGGATATAGTGGTTGTACCATTGTAAAACTGGCTTTTCCTTTCCCAATTTCAATGGGATTATTCATAGAACTACAGTTTTCAGCCTTAGAGCTAACGCACTGTGACTTCTAGCTAGTCAAGGGGACAGTTTTAATTTTTTCTTAAACCAAAGATTATGTAAAAATCTAGGTACTTACACAGTAAAATGATAGATAAAACACTTCCATCCACTGGGCCTCTCCAGGAAGTTGTAGACATTTCCCTGTGTACTAGTTTTAGTTAAATAACGGCTATGGAAACACTTTGCTGTACAGGCCCTGTGGACTTCACTTGCTGTGATGGCTGAAGCCTTCATGCCTTCCTTGGGGTTACAGGGAATTCCAGATCCCTTATTCACCAGGGCATCTGGACCCAGCGCCACTGAAGAGTACTGCATGTTGCTTGAGCTCCCCCTGACTTTCAGCAAGGTTGCAGATTTCCTATTTCCATTCAGACTACCAAACTGGGAAGTGGAGCCTTGGGCCGGTCCACAGAGGTTATACATTGAGTGCTCAATGGTTTCTTCATTATCACAGGACATTCTGTAGCAATGTGCAGGTATTACTAACCCTTATCAATATTTAAAATCATAGAAGAAGGTATTGTATGTCCTCCCTGCCCAGGGCGTTCTCCAGCAGCTGATAAGGTGACTTTCTGCTTTTATCACGGAGCTTCTCTGTGACACGAGAGTGTGAGCTGTCAGCCTGTCACCTGCTGTCACTCAGAACCTCTGAAATTAAATAAGGACAACTTATTAGACAAGCTACACGTGCTAGGCAACAGATGTAATGGGCTAGAGAAGGAGAGAGATTAAGATTTCTGGTGAGAGAATGAAAATTAAGAATCAAAGCTACATTTTTTAAAAAGGAAGCTTAAAACTATTAAAATACTGCAACATCACAAACTGCAGAAGAGTTGTCTTGAGAGCTGATCCCATGATATTATTTTAAGCTGAACAAATCCTGAATTGTCCTGTTTAGAGGTGGAACTGTGATAGTTTTCCAGCATTTATAAACTTACTGTTGCCTGAAGCACACTAGATGGAGGTTTTGAACTTCAACACCTACATAGCAAGATATCTTACCTAGAAAGCCAATGTTACAGAAAGATTTTAAGAATAAAATAACTTATTTCAATCCCCTCATGAGAACTGATCTTGCAATCCACTGTACTCAGATACAATTTTTCCTCACATGTAAAAAGGAAGATGCCATTAATGCTAAATACCATTGGGATGTTAATATTGTTACATGGGAAAAGATCAAAGATGTCTGGCCTGATCCTTGATTTTCTTCAAGCCATTTAAAGTTTGCTGCTAACCTTGCTATTGTCTAGGTACTTTCTTGAGACAATAGAACAGAAAATAAATCTCTTATAGTTCAGCATATTTTGGTCATGGGACAGACCTAGATTGCTGCTAATATACAGATATGAGCAGCAATATTAATCTTTTTGACAGGCTGAGAGCAGCTGTCTCTCTGAAGTGTCAGTATTTGTATTGCCTCATTTCTTACACACAACCATGAAAAGTTTCCTTATTTAAAATGCTTCAGTAAAATGAAAATGTTACAAAAGTTTAAAAATATTAGAGATATAATGAAAGATACTTTTAACTTCAAAGCACCGGGTACTGCTGATGTTAATGTCAAAAGTATCTTTGTAATGTAATATTGTAATGTACTATGTCATCCACAATCTAAAGCCCCTATACCTAGGGGTTGCATCTGACTGCTCCTCCATCGGAAGAGACTCACACCCATACTTTGAGTTATTTAGCCTCATCAGAGAGAGAGAGAGAAGTTTCCTTTGTCCCCTCTTTTTAAATTAGGGTTATTTTCTGTTGCTTAAACATCCTCTTGCATATCAGATAAACTTCCATTGTAGTACATCTAAATAAGTCCTCTTAAATTACTCCACAAAAATTTTACATGAAGTACTGCAGTTGTTACAATGTGCTCATTTCTTAACACTGGTAATGGTAAAATGGATTGATGTACTTCTATATTAATCCTATAGTAGATAGAGACATACTTCCTTTCCCTCTTCTCTTAACAATGAAAAGCTGTAGGAAATAAATAATAAAGCAAAAACACGAAGCCTCCCAGCCAAGCTGACCTAAAGCAAGAAAAGAACATCTGTCAGAAGTTCACTCCCTCTGTATCATTTGTTTCATGGTGCTGAGGCTACCTCAACAAGTTACCAGCGCTTGTCAATGTAGCCTAAGCAAGGATTGGCTACCCAGCAGTTGCAAACAAAACTGCCTGAAACACATTTGCTAGCCTGCTTAATCAAAACAGGGGATCCCACAAAACCAGAAATAAAGCACAGGAAATATATATATATATATGCAAACAATACCTACTCTCCTGTTGTGTGTCCCTCTATTCCTTTTCTTTGCTGCTCGCTCAGCTCCATATGGCAGATTCTCTGGATAGGTGCAGACAGAGCTGCTGCCTGGCTCTGCCCCCTGGCTTATCAAGTCCCACCCTGACTAATGCAGGGTCCCTCCCTTTTATCTGCCGTATATGGCTGCTCTTGGAAAAGGCAGAGAAAGAACTGTATGACACTTCTGACAATCTACTTGTGCTTCTTCCTGTTGTCAAAACCAGCAATCACAAGCAAGAACTTAATTTTACTGAGGATCATCTTGCCCACTCCTTTTCTTATCTGCATACACTTAATTGCAACGGGTTAATATTAGCATTTCTTCACACCTTTTACAATTTGAATTTGGTGTTCAAGCTAGCTGGAGGCTCTGCAGCATCAGAATATAGTATTCCAGATAGTACCAGTGAGGCATTGAAAAGGACTGATACCCAACTGGAGTCCAAGAAATCCTTCACCAAGTTTTTGCTCATGCTTCCTCCTTGAAATGCCTTCTACATCAATTAATAACTTCTCTGCTGTATTAACTTTTCCAGATGGTAATTTCCTAAATGCAAAAAAATGTTACCTGCTCTAACCTCTGACCTCTCCTGAATATAATTTTTCAAGCTGTAAATAATTAATCAAAGTGTGCAGGGGGGAATAATCTGAAAACAAACAAATAAACCAACAAAACCAATACATATCTTGGATATTTTAAGGTTTAAAATCTGTTTATTCTGAGGGAAAAGTAGAATACATTTACAGCTTTAATGTAAAAGTGGAAACTCAACATATGAGCAGCCGGTCTGAAATCACTGAAAAAACAGAAAACAGGACTCCTGACTCTTATTTCTTGACCAGGAAAAAGGTAATGATTTAGTGTTTAGATTTTATTAGACTGAACTATGGAAGACGTGAACACATTCCTTCACCCCCATAAATGTATATCACGTCTTTGGGTCAAACTCTGAAAAGGCAATTAGTCACCTAACTAACCTATGATCTAGGTGAACCAGAAATACATGATTACAGGAATGTCTAACTGCTGACGTTGTCACCAGTTAGCTTGTATAAGCATATAAGACTCTGCAACTGCATGTACACAGAAGTGTAGCTTTTATGGCTAGCCTCAATTCTCATCTCATGTTTAATCCTGACGCAGCCCACGTGCTCAGAGCATGTCTATTCCACAAGGGTAGCATTGTATTTAGCTCAAGGCAGAACCAGCATGATAACTTGCATTCAAAAGGCCATGATGGGGAAGCACGTCTGGTTTTGAGATGGAGATGGAAACCTCTTCTGGCTGACAAGGAGATGACAAGGATGAGACTTGAGAAACATTCCTGTGCTCCTTTGTTCATTCCAAATACCGTTCACAATGCCCTTCAACATCTGCTTTGGGACAGTGAATTCCACTTCCTGAACTGAAGTCCTAAATGCTAGACATTGTCAAGTAACTTTCTGGTTTAACAATAGTATTTTTTTTTTTTTTGCAATAATTTTGTTGGGGAACTAATTCACCATGTGTTGTGACTTGAAGAGGTTGTGCATAGACTGCCTGTAAGATGCAAAATGCCAGTCCCTGCTTCTTTTCAGGCTTGTGAACCAATGGTCTTACAATGGACTGTAAACCAAAGTTTACTGTGCGTAGAGATCTTGGAATGGGGTATTTGCTTAAGCCCCAAGTTCATATAACAGTTCTCTCTGTGCTTTTCCTTGCTGAACTCCTGATAAATATCTTTCTAGCAAGTATGTTAAGAAGATCAATCATCCATGGAACATTTTGCAATCCACGTAATGTGCATTATGAATACCAATATACCAATATTTTTCATTGCAAGGACATGCTGAATAAAAATTATCAAGACTTGTGTATTATGATATTGGAAGGATGGCCAAAGGTGACACTGGGCTTCCATTCACTACCAAACACTTGACAATTAAAATACATGGTAGCATTTTCACAGAATCACAGAATCACAGAATAGTCTAGGTTGGAAGAGACCTCCAAGATCACCGAGTCCAACCTCTGACCTAACGCTAACAAGTCCTCCACTAAACCATATCCCTAAGCTCTACATCTAAAGGTCTTTTAAAGACCTCCAGGGATGGGGACTCCACCACTTCCCTGGGCAGCCTATTCCAGTGACTAACAACCCTTTCAGTAAAGAAGGTCTTCCTAATATCCAAACTAAACCTCCCCTGGTGCAGCTTAAGGCCATTCCCCCTCGTCCTGTCACCAGGCACGTGGGAGAATAGACCAACCCCCACCTCGCTACAGCCTCCTTTCAGGTACCTGTAGAGAGCAATAAGGTCACCCCTGAGCCTCCTCTTCTCCAGGCTAAACAGTCCCAGCTCCCTCAGCTGCTCCTCGTAAGACTTGTTCTCCAGACCCTTCACCAGCTTCGTAGCCCTTCTCTGGACTCGCTCGAGCACCTCCATGTCCTTCTTGTAGTGAGGGGCCCAAAACTGAACACAGTACTCGAGGTGCGGCCTCACCAGAGACGAGTACAGGGGGACAATCACTTCCCTCGACCTGCTGGACACGCTGTTTCTTACGCAAGCCAGGATGCTGTTGGCCTTCTTGGCTGCCTGAGCACACTGCTGGCTCATATTCAGCCGACTGTCAACCAAAACTCCCAGGTCCTTCTCTGCCAGGCAGCTTTCTAACCACACATCTCCCAGCCTGTAGCTCTGTTTGGGGTTGTTGTGCCTCAGGTGCAGGACCCGGCACTTGGCCTTATTGAACTTCATGCAGTTGACCTCGGCCCATCAGTCCAGCCTATCCAGATCCTCCTGCAGAGCCTTCCTACCCTCGAGCAGATCGACACACGCACCTAACTTGGTGTCGTCTGCAAACTTACTGAGGGTGCACTCAATCCCCTCATCCAGATCATTGACGAAGATGTTAAAGAGGACTGGCCCCAGTACCGAGCCCTCGGGGACTCCACTAGTGACTGGCCTCCAACTGGATTTGACTCCATTCACCACAACTCTCTGGGCCCGGCCATCGAGCCAGCTCTTAACCCAACGAAGCGTACGCCAGTCCAAGCCATGAGCAGCCAGTTTTCTGAGGAGAATGCTGTGGGGAACGGTGTCAAATGCCTTACTGAAGTCAAGGTAGACCACGTCCACAGCCATTCCCTCATCCACTAAGCGTGTCACCTTGTCATAGAAGGAGATCAGGTTCGTCAAGCAGGACCTGCCCTTCATAAACCCATGCTGACTAGGCCTGATCGCCTGCTTGCCCTGCAACTGCCGCATGATGACTCCCAAGATAATCTGCTCCATGAGCTTCCCTGGCACTGATGTTAAACTAACCGGCCTATAGTTCCCTGGGTCTACCCTCCGGCCCTTCTTGTAGATGGGCGTCACGTTTGCTAGCCGCCAGTCAAGTGGGACTTCCCCCGATAGCCAGGACTGCCGATAAATGATGGAAAGCGGCTTGGCCAGCTCCTCCGCCAGTTCTTTCAGTACCCTTGGGTGGATCCCATCCGGCCCCATCGACTTGCGTACATCCAAATGCTGTAGCAGGTCGCCAACCATTTCCTCATGGATTGTGGGGGCCACATTCTGCTCCCCATCCCCTTCCTCGAGCTCAGGGTACTGGGTGTTCAGAGAATAACTGGTTTTGCTGTTAAAGACTGAGGCAAAGAAGGCGTTAAGCACCTCAGCTTTTTTCTCATCTCTGGTTACTAAGTTTCCCCCCACATCCAGTAAAGGGTGGAGATTCTCCTTAGTCCTCCTTTTTGTGTTGATGTATTTATAAAAACATTTGTTGTTGTCCTTAACAGCAGTGGCCAGATTGAGCTCCAGATGAGCTTTGGCCTTTCTGATTTTGTCCCTGCACTGCCTCACAGCATCCTTGTAGTCCCCCTGAGTGGCCCGCCCTCTTTTCCAAAGATTATAAACCCTCTTTTTTCTCCTAAGCTCGAGCCACAGCTCTCTGCTCAGCCAGGCCGGTCTTCTTCCACGCCGGCTCGTCTTTGGGCACGTGGGGACAGACCGCTCCTGAGCCATTAAGATTTCTTTCTTGAAGTATTATCTTGAAGTATTATCTTGAAGTATTATATTATCATATATTATGATATTATGATTATTTTATGATATAAGGGACGAACTGAGGGGCTAAATTGCCTTTTACACATGTTGGCAATAACTGCTTGTCCCAAAGTAGTATCTAACAGTTCTGTAAATGCCTCGTTTCCATGATGGAATTGCTGTAAGAAATTAAGATTCACTCTTTCAGTTATGTAGATTTTTTCTCTCTGTTTGAAATGAAAATAAAATAGTTTATGGAGAAACAAAACAGAAAATACAAGTTCTTCAAGAAATGCTTGAAATTGACTGGCAGCTAGCAAATGTGATGCCCATCTACAAGAAGGGCCAAAAGAAGGATTGGGGAAACTACGGGCCTGTCAGTTTGACCTCAGTGCTGGGGAAGCTCATGAAGCAGATTATCTTGAGTTCCATCATGCAGCACTTACAGGACAACCAGGTGATCAGGCCCAGATATTATGGGTTTATCAAAGGCAGGTCCTGCTTGATGAACCCAATCTCCTTCTAGGGCAAGGCGATGCTTAGTGGATGAGGGAAAGGCTGTGGATGTGTCCTCCCTAGACATCAGTAAGGCTTTTGACAACGTTTCCCACAGAATTCTCTTAAAGAAGCTGGCTGCTCAAGGCTTGGATAAGCATATGCTATGTTGAGTTAAAAACTGGCTGGGTGGCCAGGCCCAAAGAGGAATGAATGCAAAAGATGCCCAGTGGAAAGGGACTGGGGGATATTGGTCATTAGCATCTGAAAAGAGAAAGCAGTGTGGTCAGGTAGCCAAGAAGGCCAGCAGCATCCTGGCTTCTATCAGAAATATTGTGCTCAACAAGACTAGTGAAGAGATTGTCCCCTTGTACTTAGCTCTGGTGAGGGCATGCCTCGAATACTGTATTCAGTTTTGGGCCCCTCACTACAAGAATGACATTGAGGTGCTGGAGCATGTCCAGAGAAGGGCAACGAAGCTGGTGAAGGGTCTAGAAAACAAGTTTTACGTGGTGCAGCTAAGGGAGCCGGGGTTGTTCTACTTGGAGAAAAGAAGGATCAGGGGAGACATTATTGTACTTTACAATTACCTTAAAGGAGGTTGTAGTGAGGTGGGGATCAGACTTTTTTCCCAAGCACCAAGTAATAAGACAAAGGGAAATGTCCTCAAGTTGTACCAGGGGAGGTTTATGTTGGATATTACAATAAACATCTTTACTGGAAGAGTCGTGTGGCATTGGAATAGGTTGCCCAGGGGAGTGGTTAAGTCATCATCCCTGGAGGTCTTCAAGAAATGTGTAGATGTACAGCTTATGAGCATGGTTCAGTGGTGGACTTTTCAGTACTGGGCTAAAGGTTAGAACAGATGACCTTAGAGGTCTATTCCAAACTTTCCACAAAGAATATTTAATGTGTACTTCATGTGACTTGTTGGTACTTTATGCTGTCTCCCAGTACAAGGAGAGGGGAGATAAAAGCTGAAGGATAATGGTAAACGGTTGGCAAAGGAGTGCGATTTCCTCTGTAGGAAGGAACTGCAAAAAGCATTCAGTTCCAGGGCTTCTGCATCATAGTTCAGCCATGATTCAAGTGTATTAATTTCTGCTGATGCCATCACAGGCTGTATGTGCCACGGAAGTATACATCACGTGTTTTCACAGAGCAGTGATCTGTATGGTTTAATAGCTATATGGTAAAGACAATGTTGGCTCCAGTAAAAATAGATCTGATATTCAAGAGTTCAGGAGATCCATACCAGAAATAAAACAATCCTGGGATGTCATGGCTTCAGGCATCAACATTCTTGATCTCATTGGACACAGCAATTACCGTGCATTGTGATGAAACAAATGTGACAAAGCATGCAATCTTGCTAATTATTCTTCCATTTCAGTAGTCTTTTGGAAAGAAAGGAATTGTTAAACCAAAATCTTGAAAATAAAAAGTTTATATCATGAGTGCATTTTTTAACCTGGCATTATATGGTAAGTAAGAATATTTTGTTTATTGAAAGCCAGCAAGACGGGGTCCTGATCCTGTTTGCCATTTTAGGCATTATCATAAATCAAGCAATAATAATAATGCATTACATGAGAAATGTTTTTTGTAATGTTTTTTGTAATGTTTTTGGAGCAAAATTCTGCAGACCTCATGTTATTCTACCTGGACCATAGAGAACAGCCTGGTGTGCAGTTCTTTGAGGTTAGCGCTATTTACTAGGTCTGCATTCTTAAACTAATTACATTATAATTATAGTATATCTTCACAGAAACCCGTATTATTTTTAATACCTGAATAAATGAGAACAAAAACATTAAATAAATTGTAGGAACTAAAGTCAAAGTATTTGATAATATGTTTATGTTGCATAAAATGAAGACAAAATTACTGCTTGAAATGTTGTACCTATTCTAATTGATGAAGAGGTATCAGATAGCAGTCATGGAGAGCTTTCAAATAATAAGAGACAATATAAATTATTTTACAGTGAACCTCAACTGTTACTTGACTCCTATCTTCAATTATATTAAGTGTCCTAGCATTGTTTTATTGGGTTTGTTTAAATCATTACTGATGCATTTGAGGAGAAGGATACTGTTGTCAGTATTACTGTAGTAACTGAATACCATTAAAAGTGGATGTTTATTATAAGTATTTGAAAAGATGGATAAAAATATAGTTATTGATTCAGGATATACTTTTTTTTTTTTTTTCTTTGCATAGGAATGTGTGTTGTAACAGAAGAATGTGAAAGATAACAATGCTCTCTTAAGGATAAGTACAGCTCTGTACTTAAAGTACAACACTTTAAGCTTTATATGTGTGAGCTTAAAGTGTTGATTAAGATATTCTGTTAATT
>NC_048893.1:68686246-68771525 GCF_011077185.1 Oxyura jamaicensis | reverse complement strand
TCTTCATGTATATGAACTGGATACAAAATATGTTATTTTAAATAGTTGGCATGTCATGTTTTGTTCAACCCCACACCCCTTTCCCCTCATACACACTAATAATAGTAATGGAAGGTATTTTTTTTCTGATTTTCTTAAAAAAGAAAACAGCTCTGATTGGGTGGGTTATGTTTTTGTTTATCTCCAGTGGATTTTGTAGCCTATTCATATAACCCTGCATTACTTTTGCATCAGCGGTTTTCAAAGTATCACAAATACAAACAAGTGATAATGTGGTGATGAATAAGCTGAATATGATGAGTTCGGCAAGGAAAATCTGTATCTGAGGCACTTCAGCACTTCAGTTCATCACTTCAATCTACTTTTGTCTACCTTGGAGAAATCTGTGACTGTGTTTAGCTTGGCCAAGCCAACACAATATAAACAAAGAAATCTGTGACAAGGCAGATTGATCTGTTTAAAAGTAGCTGTAGAAAAGACTCTGCCTCAACAAAAATTATTCGTGAAGTCAGGATTTCTGAGAGATGTTTATTCTAGCAACTAAAACACTCCCTAAATGCTTCTTTAAAATACCCTTTTAAAGTACACTGGATGTTCACCTTCTTGAAGAAAATCTCACATGAACAGCAATGTGTTGAACGTAGATCATTCCACTGAAAGCTGATGTTTAAAGAATAACTGTGACTAACTGAATTCATTTTAGGAAAAGCATGAAAAATTTGAAGAGGTTTTTAAAATAAATCAGTAACTTTTCATACTACAGTCCAACACATGCAAGTGACCACTGCTAAAGTCATGAAATAAGAACTCCTAGTTAACATATAACACCTGCAGCTGGATCTGGTTCTGTTGCTGGCACTGTATGGTTTCAACAAAAGATCTCTCCTTATGTTACCCTAATGTGGAAAGTAAAATAAGCTAAAATTAAATGTGTGTTCCAGCAAGAACAAGAACATTCTTGTAAGAATATACAGCAGAACTTTAGTAAAGTTGCCTAAAACATTGCTTAGTATTTGTGAAGTTCACTAAATATATTGTTATTATAACCGAAGATTTATCAAACTTTGTATATAAACTTTATTTTCCATTTCATCTTATACATAAGCTGACTTGCAAGGTTTCTGTCATGAGGGAACAGGTAGAAGCGTAGGTTTGTGTGAACACAGAAAATGTTTCTCCAAACCTTGACAATGACATATCATTATGAAGGCAATAGGGTGTGCATAACAAATACTCTGAGACTGAAAATGCAATAATGCTTTCTTTTAAATTGGAGAAGCAGGTACTATCTATAAGGGATATTTCTGAACCTATTATATGCTATTCAGTGCAATATGTAGTGCTATATTCAGTGCTATGTAGCCTATGTAATTAGCATGAAGAATATATATTCTGTTTCCACACGTATGTATGTGATTCTTAGTATTAATATTCAATTTTGTAATTCAGGATAGATGAAGTGCTCTTGGAGCACTCAAGCCCCAGTCCTCTCTCCGACGCCTAGCTCTCATTGATCCTTGACCATGCTAGCATTAGAATTACCTGTCTGAAAATTTGAAGATTTATAAACTTCAATTAATTAGTTTTAGTTTATAGCAATTATTAGACACTTATTAAGAATTTCAGCATCTCATCTTTTTACCAGATGCTTTTAGCAATAGGATGGATATTCCAGAATTGAAATTTTGTAAAATTAATAGAAATCTTGCAGAAAGTCTATTATTTAAAAGTTTATATTGTAATTAATTTCAGCTATTAACAATTATCCATTATTGAGTGCATTTTGAACAATGATTATGTTGCTGTTGATGAAGTAACTGTAAAGTCACTGTGAAATGCTATATAAATAATCAGAAAGGTAAACTAAATTATGGGTACGTGGTAATTTGAAGCAAATAAAGCCAGAAACCTTGACTGTGACCAGGGATACAAGAATATTGCTACACAAAATAAACCAGAAACAGCAAAACAACCTGCTCTAACGCATCTGCACCCAGCAGGTTCTGAGAAGCAGAAAAACACCTGAACTTTAAGTAATCTAGCCATTTATAGGTTGATTTACAGATATGACAGTGTGATCATTTGGTTTCCAGTCTGAACTACCACAGGGCAGAACCCAATCACATCTTGCTGAAGAAGCAATTGATTTCTGAAGAACTGCTGTGAAACTAGTTTATCATGGCTGGGCACATGGCCTTTACAGTCCCAAACACTCAGAAGTTGTGCATGGTGCTTTCTGATTGCACCACTGGGAAGAAACTCATACTCTCTAAAAGCAAATGATTTCAAATGCTGCTCCAACAAAGTAATAACATGAGTTTCAATTACAGGAGTAGCTGACGGAGTCCATCCTCAGAGAGCTGAAGCTGTTAGTTGCCTCCATCCTGCTTACAGGCTTGTGGTGCTGGTGGTAGCTGCATTTTCATCTGACCTATCTCATCCCACATTGCTGACCTCTGCTCTTTAATTCCACTTCCACATATCTCCTCAGCTGCTTGTACTTGTGTCACCTCCCTTCTATGGTGAAGGGCCTGGAACACAAGTCCTATGAGATGTGGCTGACGGGACTGGGGTTGTTTAGTCTGGAGAAGAGGAGGCTCAGGGGAGACCTTATTGCCCTCCCCAATGACCTGAAAGAAAAGCGTGGGGAGCCGGGGGTTGGCCTCTTCTCACAGGTAAATAGTGATAGAACCAGAGGGAATGGACTCGGGTTGCACCAGGCGAGGTTCATGTTGGAAATAAGAAGACATTTCTTCTCAGGAAGACTAGTCAGGCACTGGAATGGGTTGCACATGGAGGTGGTGGAGCCACCTTCACTGGGGGTGTTTAAGGAAAGGTTGGACCTGGTGCTTAGGGACATGGTTTAGTGGGTGACATTGGTAGTAGGGGGATGGTCAGACCAGATGATCTTAAAGGTCTTTTCCAGCCCTACTGATTCTAGGATTCTATGATTCCCCTGCTTTGGACACAAGGACACAAAGCAGGTCATATGAACGCGCTGAGAAGTTACATCTAGATGCTTATGAGACGAAGAAACTGCCTTCGGCAAGGAACACGAGCTGAAACGCAGCCTCACACCCCTGGCCCAGAGACCAGCTGGTGCCAGGACAGAGGTGGCACTAAGACGGCAGAGGCCAGAAGCAAAGCCGAGATTACTGAGTATGACCCCACTTCGCTTTCCTTACCCGTTGCCCCTTCCTCCTCCCCCTCTTCCAGAAGGGATAAAAACCTCTTTTCAGCATTTTATCTCGCCTTTCCTCTCTGCGCCTTCCTCCCCTCCCCTTTATGGGCAGGAAACCCAACCCAGAGCGCTTCGCCTTTCCAACTATTTTGGCCCGCAGCAGCTTCCGTGCCGCTGGGAGGAATGGGGGCGTTCTGCGGGTGCATAGTTTTCTAAGATGGCGGTGGCGGCGCTGGCAGGGCCGGGCTCGTGGGCCGTGCTCGTCCGCTGCTGCCGGGCGGCCGGGCTGGCGGCTTACTCCTCCGTGCCCTCAGGCAGCATCGGGCAAGGCCAGCAACGGGAAGGTGAGGGCAGGGGGCGGCTCTCGGGCCGCGCCTGGCTCAAGCGAGGTGTTGTGTTGTTACAGCGGAGCTGCAGCGCATTTTCTGAGTTTAAAATGAGTTCTGAATGGGGTTGTCATGGTTTGCCGAGGGACGTGTCTTTGTGCTGTGTGTTTGCCCAAGCTGGGCAGTTTTGCTTGTTCTGAGCCCAGATGGGTCCAAACAGGCTGAACCCTGTTGGGCAGGGTTGTATGAGCAAGGTACAGCTTTGCGAGGCTGCGTGGACGTCTGTTGTGTGCAGGCTCAGAGGCCAGGCTACTGAAAGGGCCAATCCTTGGGTGCTGTCAGATGGTGAGGCTCAGGGCACTGCAGGAGTAAAAGGTGTCCTATTCGGAAATCTTTGTAACAGAGCAAGATTGACGTGAGTGAAATGTGTCTGTTTGTAACACAATAAGATTGTTATGAGTGAAGTGTGTCTATGTGAGAATGCACCATAAAAAATGATAAGGAGTAATAGGAGGTAAAGGAACTCCATCTTAGCTGTTCCAGAGACCCATATCTGTTTTTTGTTTTAGATTTCTGTATAGCATGAAGAGGAAGAACAGAATCAGGGCCATAAAATATACAGATAAGGAAGACAAAAGAACCGTGAAATTCAGGAGTTTTTTTGAGACTTGTGAGGGTTAAGAGTGTAAAACAAATTAATAAGGCAACAAGAACAAAAGCAGCTACTCATAAAGTCCATTCAGTGATTTTTGCTAAATATATACTGCATAGTAAAGTGGTAATCCTCAAAAGCAAAACAGCAGCAATATGTTAAATTTAAACCCAGCCCAGCCCAAACATGATAGTTGAAAGCAAATTTCAATTGTCTGGCTACTATAGAATCCATTTTTTTTTTTTTGGTAAGTATTTCAAGAAACTATTGCGAAATATTATTTTGTATGCATGAAGCCAAGAAAGTGAAGATTTCTGTTTATACCAAAAATCCAGTGGGATTTGGTGGCTTCTGTATTACTGTGAGTCCCTTCCCAGAGGTCCAACTGATAGCAGTTGATTTAAAAAAAAAAAAAAAAAAGCCTAATGGTTTTAGCCTGCTAAAACTTTGTAAGTAAAGTAAAAAAAAGTGAAGTTAAAAAAAAACTTTGTAAGTAATTTTGTATTACTTTATGCTGCTTTTTCTCAGTGTCTGCTCAATATTCACAATGAGCAATGGAAAATGGCAGAAAACAAACTCATCTGTATGTTCCCCATGTAAAATTCAAAAAGAAAAAATGTACAATGTGTTAGCTTGAAGCTTATACAGAGGCAAGATAGATGAGCCTGAGACTAGCATAAGAAAGTGTCGAAGGAAGAGATGGAGCCATGGGAATCTCCTTTTGGTGGCAGTGAACTGTTGAGTTGGTATAGCTGTCGTGTGCTAATGGGGAATGTTTTGTGACCAGTCAGCTCTATGGGGAAAGAAAACTGGAAGCATAGGTGCTAAGGCAAAAGTGTACTTTCACTCGTTTCATTTTTCTTTCTTCATGGGTCAAACTCAAATTATGCTAGTAAAATGTTCTTTATCCCATAAGCAATAAATTGTTGTTGATATGTTTCTAGGATAAACTCAGTCTGACTAAATGGCTTCCAAGCCTTTATTATCTCAAGTTACAAAAAAAGTGAGCAATCTGAGTACGTGATCTTCCCCTTCTTCCATATAAAGGCAAGGAAACAAAATCTTTGAAAAGCCTCTTATTTCCACAGAAAGATTACTCTGCACTATTGAGGGCATCTGGCTTCTTTCTCATGTCTTGATTTGAAAAACAGTTATCAGGAGGTGGTGTTGTTTGTTGGCTTTCAGTTGTTTTTTTGTTGTTTTTTTTTTTTTTTTTTTTGTCTGCAGCAATATAGAGATTTGGAATTACTTAATAGTATTAATATATATTGTTTTGGTAAAAGAAAAAAAAGCATGCAGATTACATTGTATTTTTTCCACAAAACCATATAATAGTTTGTAATGAAAAATGTTCCTTTTTACTTCCAGCTTCAATAAGGAGAAGAGGCAAGACATCACAGTTCGTAAGATCGGTAAGAACTGATAATATTTGCAGCTAACTCAGTGGTGTCTGAGAAACTAGTTTAAGCTGTAAACCTTAATAGTTTCTACAGGAACACCTTCAAAACAAGGTGAAATGATCCAATGTGATGAAATTCCAGAACGCGCACCTAACTTCTTTAGTCTCCTAGCTGTTTTCAGTCTGTGTTCTAAAAAAACACAAAACCATTAACATGTATCAAGACCATGTGCTACAGGTATTAAAAGTAACACACAGTTGCATTTAAAAGAAAAACAAACATCTTATTTTTTTTTTTCCAGTATGAATTTGCAGGATTTGTAAAGTGGTAATGTGATATGATTTTAAAGGCAAGTAGTAAAAGTGGACCAGGTGTAAATTTTTGTTCCTTTAACTTCCGAGTGTAGATGTAATGATACACTAAAACAGTCAGATCAGCTGACTGAGTATAGCCATTTCTAGACAGATATACTATATCTATACCCTTCTAGATTAAAAAAAAAAAAAAAAGGCTTTGGGAAAAGAAATGTTGTTGTTTTAATTTATTTAAAAAGCTAATATCTCTCTCTCTTAACATGAACTTGTTCAGACTTCCAGAATTCCAAAAACATAACTTATATTTGTCCCCCTGCAGTGGGTGCTTAAGTACTTCAGGATATTGAGTTGACTATTAAATACTGGTTTGATTCCACCCTCCTTTGATTTAGCACAGCACAAGATAATGTCCACATCTTCTTCCTAAGCATTTCTGAAATAAATGCAGTTTTATTATTTATATTGAGGCCTGCCACCCAAATCTTAAGAGGCTGTCCTTTAAAAATTCCATTGGAAATGAAAACTAATGTTTGATGTTAAGGTGTGTTTTTGAAATTTTTAGTGATGGGAATTCCTGAAAGTATTATTTTAATAACTTTGTGTATGTTCCTGCTTTGTCTCACAAAACAGTATCTCTCCTATAAACTTCCATAATTTTCTGTTTGTTAGCATGCACCTCCCAGAACTGAGAGGATGGCTGTCGACCAGGATTGGAGCAGTGTTTATCCAACAGCAGCTGTATTTAAAGCTGCATCTGTGCCTCTCCCGATTCGAATGGGTTACCCAGTAAAGAGAGGAGTACCTCCGCCAAAAGAAGGCAACTTAGAGCTTATAAAGGTAAGCCACATTGAACTGGTGTGTGTTAACTTTGAAGATTGTTGTTCATTAAGACTGCACTGCTTTGATTGGAATTTCTTTATTGGATAATGTTTTCTATAAAAAATATAATATTATTCTACTTCTAATTAGATGGTAGCAAACCTAAGAAAAATACAAGTGAGAGGTTTCCATGCCTGTAACTTTTATAATTGGGCTTAAGTCTTATGCTAAATGAGACTCTCCTTGAGTCTTCTTACCTTAATCTTATATTTAATGTATTGAATTACATTAATGAATGTTGAAAGTGTAATCAGATTTCATAAATACCCCTTTATTTATGAACAAAATGCTTTTATTTTGGTAACTCTTAGCATGTCTTTTCTAGATTCCTAATTTTTTGCATCTTACTCCTCCTGCAATTAAGAAACACTGTGCAGCTCTCAAAGGTGAGAATTTGGTTTTTAGTTGTTTTAGCTGTTGTTTTCTTTGGCTTTATTTTTTTTGGGGGGGAGTGGGGATTGATTAAAACAATCTCTGGTATTTTTAAGACAATTCAAAACATAACTGTGTGATGGATTAGGAAGTGAGATATGATCCACCTCTGAAGCTGGCTATTCATAAGGCTTGGGCTAGTATTGTGTTCTTTGGTTTTGCTTCATTAAGTCATACAGGTGATGGGCCGATAAGTCTTGTGAGGTTTCCAGTACACCAGAGAGACTATTAGGAAAAGTGCTTGTATTGAAGAATTCATAGTTTAGAGTCTTAAGGAAAATGAATAAGATATGATATGGATATGAATGGATATGGCTCAGTTCTAAGATTAAAGCCTGGTTTAATTATGGTTAATGGGCAGTCATTCTGGTAGGCATTTAAAAAATGGCATTAATAAAAGAAAGGCTGTGTGACAGCAAGGTATATAGGGGAGATAAAGGATTCAGTGAAGAAAAAGAGCACCTCTGCCAGCTAGACATTTAAGAGAACTTGATGTGGAAGTTCTCATGGAGGAGGTGATAAGAGACCTGTCTTGAGTTACCTATATACACACAGCATAGGAAACAGAAGGAATTAGAAGTCTGATGAGTCAAAAATGCAGAGGGAAAGCTTGCTTGATTGAGATACTGTGTGAAGAATGAGCTGATGTGTTCCAAAAAGTACAGCTTGGATGCAGAACTTTGCTATGAATATGAGTGGCAAGCTGGCTGAGAGTTTGAGAGTCAGGATCGGAGAGGAAGCCAAGAAGGATGTATTGGTGGGCATCTGCCAAACTGGCTAATTATGTGGAGGAAGTGGATGAAACTTTCTTGAAACAGATCAAAAGCCTCACAGTTACAAACTTTGATTCTGATGAGGAACTGCAGCCATCTAAACATGTCCTGGAAGTGTAACAGAATGGGACAGAAACAACCTAGGAGACTTCTGGAGTGCCTTATAGATAATGTTTTGATGCAAATCCTGGTCAAACTGACTATGGGAAGGTTTTGTTGCATGTGCTAGACACAGATAAGGAAGAGCTGGTTGGGGATGTGAAAGCTGCTGGCAGTCCTTGGTTGCGAAAAAAGATTAGGCTCAAGATCTTGAGAGAGGTAAGGAAGACAAGTAGCATATTGACATCAATTTATTGATGCAAATTATCTCCCAGTTGATGAGGAGAGATGATCTGAATTCATTGTTCACAGACAAGGAAGAACAGTCACATATGACAGCCTTGGTAATAGTGGTCATGAAACTGTGGAGTTTAAAATCCTGAGAGATGTGTGCAAGACAGACAGTGGAAT
The DNA here is from genome assembly GCF_011077185.1 of Oxyura jamaicensis. Classification (NCBI taxonomy): domain Eukaryota; kingdom Metazoa; phylum Chordata; class Aves; order Anseriformes; family Anatidae; genus Oxyura; species Oxyura jamaicensis. Next base: position 68,763,058 of record NC_048893.1, on the reverse strand, counting down.
TACGTCCAGGACTTCTTGAGAATGGTTTTGGATGTTCAGTAGTTTTGGCAGATCTCATGGGAGACTTTCCTGGGGGGCAAAGTGTACAAGGAGGGCTGGTGGATGTTCAAGGACAGCCTCGTTAAAACACAAGAATGATCCATTCCAGTCAGCAGGAATTTGAGCAAGTATGTTAGCAGGACATTATGGGTGAGCAGGGAACTCCTGAGTAACCCAAGATGCAAAAATGAAATACACAGAAAGTGGAAGCAAATACAGATAGCCAAGGAGGAACAGGATATTTTTCCCTGAAAATCTTGAAGAAGGATGAGGGAAGATGCAGGCAACTAACTGCAGGTCAGTCAGCCTTATCACAGTCTTTGGAAGGTTATGAAGCAAACTACTGTAAGCCACATGCTTCCAAGTATGTGGAAAATATGCGTTATAAAAAGCTGGATGATGACAGAGAGCACTACTTCAGCAAACTTTCAGAAAATTACAGATGTGGGGGGAGGCTATGGGCAAAACAGGTGACACCAGCTGCTGTTCAGAGAGATGTCAACATGCAGAAAAAAATCTGCTGCTGAGACCCTCATGAAGTTAAACACAGACAACTACAAAGTCCTGGGTCTGGGATGGAATAACTCATGCAGCTGTACAGGCTGCAGGGGAACATATGGCTAGAAAGCAACTTTGCAGAAAAGGATATATGGGGTCCAGCAAGCCTTTGAAAGTTGAACATGAAATGTTGAAGCAATGAAGGCTAACTGCATGCTGGGTTTTACTAACGAGAATAGCCAGCACATTTAGGATTTTTGTTCCCCACACTTTATTTGGAACTTGGGACTACAGTTGGAGTACTGTGTCCAGTTCTGAGAAACCCGGTACAAAAAAAGACTTTGAGACACTGGAGGAAGTCTAGCAGAGACCCTGCCATTATCTGAATGAATATGGTTTCATTAAAAACTACTTCTGAAACATATATTACAATAAATTTGAGGGGAATAAACATACATTACTTGGATTGTTTTCCTTTTATTATACAGACTTCTGCACTGAATGGCCAAGTGCTTTGAACAGTGATGAGAAATGTGAACAGCATTTTCCTGTTGAAATTGAGACAGTGGATTATGTTTCTGCAGGGACGTCTATTCATAATCCCAAAGCAAGAGTGGTGACTCTAAGAGTAAGTAGTGCTGTGGTAAACACCAACCTTTGTTTTAAAAAGCCAAATGTTTGGCTTTCTTTTCAAAACATCTACAAGAATGATACTTTGTAAGGGAGTATGGGAAATAGTTCATTGAATGTCCAGAAAAAGCGGTGGTGAATTTCATTAAGTATATTGCAGCATGTTAAAATTGAGGTTTTAATGATAAGGATATGTATTTATAAATGAAGATTGAGCTCTGATATAAGCAAAATAGCATACATTCTGGAAAATCAGCTTTTCCTTAAGTAGACAGTTCTAAGTTATCACTTAGTGTGGGGATGCATGCTTTACTTTACTGAAAATATCACCAACCTTTTTCAAAGATTTTTTTTTTCTTTTGGTGAGAAATATCAGTCAAATTATACCTGAGTTCTGAGGACCTTGTTTTTGGCTTTGACTTTTCATCATTGCCCATGGCTGTTACACTGCATATAATCAGACAACTGTTATATTGGAAGTTGTTTCATGTAGTTGACTGGTGCTGTAGTCATGGGGATCTCAACTAACCGTTGTGCAAATAAGTATTTAGTCTTTCATAATACTGTTGATTCAGTCTGCTGTGACTTACACTGCTTAATATTAACTTGCTAGAATATGATGGAGACAAATCTGGAATCAGTAGTTTGTCTAAAACCATACTAAATATTTAATTCCTAACTTTGAAAAGGCAAAGTGCGAGAAAAGAGACAGTAGTGTTAGGAACAAAAGGCTAAGAGCCAAAGGGGAAAAGGAGAGTCTTTGTTCTTATTCTGCTTTATACTTGTCCTGCGGAACTGGAAAATCTTTTCAGCTACCTGTTTCTCTAGTTGTTTTTTCATTTCAGTGAACTCTCGTTAATGTATTTACTGAGTGAAGACATTACACATTTCTGTCAGGATTTACTTTAACTTAGTGGGGTCATATGGATATATTTAAACCAAGACCACCTCTTTCTGCGTATTACTCTTTTATTGGTTCTAAGTGGTGTGTTTACTTGTTCTAACCTTCATATTTGTGGATGCATATCTGTATTGATGAATAGTGTTCTTTTTTTACATTTTTGGTATAGATAAACACATAATAACAATATTCAGGGAAGAAAAACTTTAAAAATCTAGGAAGCAGTGTTGTGAAAAAATTGTGAACTCAGAAATTGTGAACTGTGTGTACATATATTGTGGATTTTTTTCTTGTTTTAAGAATTTTTGATGAGGGATGGCCCTGACTTTATACTTCAGTCATGTTTAGTACTAACCCAGGTAAAGCAAGCTAATAGTTCTTGTTTCAGCATCAGCTGGAACTGACTTGTAAAAATTGATTAATTGCAGTTTTTCCTAAGCCTAAGCTGCTGCTGCTGATGATACAAGGAAGAAGAGCCTGAATAGGCTTCTTTGCATTTCTTGTTTTTTAAACACTAATAATTATTTCAAATGTAGTCTAAATTGAATTTTCTCCTTTGTGCTGAGTTATGACATAATCAGAGCATCTCTAGATTTCTTCGTTTTTAAATATGAATTATAAATATATGTAACCCGAAGCCTGTTTTTTTTTTTGTTGTTTTGTTGTTTTGGTGAATGAAATTGTTTCGTATCAGATGAAGCAAACTAATGCTGGACATCTGGGCTGGTAGTTTTCAGTGTGCTGAAACATCCTATTAAGTTCAGAAGTCATGGTCACAAAGTTGTATGTTTGTCCCAGAGCCATGTCTGAAACCCACTGGAGTGTTATTTCTTTACTTGAATATTGGAGAAAGACAATGTTAAGAAAGTGTTTCTCAAAAACTCAGCAATTTGTGTGAGCATTGCCAGGCAGCGGTGAGGGCAGGCTGTTCTGAAAGTGATGGCAATGCAGAAGCAGGAAAGCAGGCAGGGAAATGACCTCCCCAGAAGGGTGCAGTTACTACCTGGGCAAGGTAGTAGAACTGGCCTGGTAATAGTCACCTTGTCCATCTGATGGTCCAGTAATCACATGACAAGTCTGTAGTGATAAAGCAAGCTTGAGGTCAAATAGGGAAGTCAGTGGACCACGATTAGGTGTGGTGACAATAGCCAGAATCAATCAACTTGACAGTTTACTTGACAATCAGTGGTGATTGTCAAGTAAATCCATAGAGATGTAATATGTGTGAGGTCAGGCCAGTGAGTTAAAGATGTTGGTCAGGATCTGGATCAGTGAAGCCTGTGGCCAGGCACAGGCATAGCTGCATTGTGGCTCAGGCAAAGACTGAGTCTGAGTGTCTCAGCCTAAACACAGCTTCTCTGTGAAGCTACAAATGAAACTGATGGCTTTTTTCTTATGAAAAAAGTTTAAGTAGAAATATTCTATCTCAATTTCTATGAGAAGAAATGTATTAATTGATATTCAGATTTATATAAACCTTGTGTTAAAAAGCTTTTGACTAGTGATGAAATTGTAAGAAATTCTACAAGTGCATACTTAATAGCTATACTTTTAATTTCTGATAAAAAGATATGCCTAACCATATCTCAAAATACTTTTCAGGGTGAAGAAATTGAATTTCTCTAAATAATTAAAAGTATAAAAGTATTTTCTCTTTTCTTCAAGGTTAAACTTTCTAACCTGAATTTGGATGACCACGCGAAGAAGAAGCTTATTAAACTAGTAGAAGAGCGGTACTGCAAGGATACAGATACACTCACTATTACAACAGACAGGTAAAGGAAGGAAGCAGGAAGGAAAAAATGCCATTAGCAGTGGCTGCAGTACAGCAAGCATAGTATCTCTTCTGGGTATATCAGTTAATGCAAATCAATCTTTGCAACTTTCGTCTTCGTTTTTTTTATTTTCTTTCCCCAGGCTAAAATGTATATTTAGATGTACCAATACTCCTATTCATATGTGTTAAAATTTTGATGGACAAATCGCATAATGTGAAACCTAATATATGTTTAATATTATCAGATATTGAAGCCTAGTGTTTAGAAATATTTTATTATAGTTTCAATATTTCACAAATAGCTTCTGTTAGTTTTAACAATGATCTGAAGAGGTTCAGGCAAGAAAACTGAGGACGTCAGTGCCCTGACAGTTTTCAGTGTTTTCATGTTCTAGACTTAAACAAATCTCTAGTTATTCAGAGTTATGATCAGAAAGCTGGAATGGAGAAATTTTCATTTGATTTCTGAAAAGTTTATATATGTGTATACTCAAATTCATAATACACTTTAATTCACAGCTGCATTCACTGTTCAGGAAAAAAAAAGTCATCTTTTCTGTTTGCTTTTTCTTATCAGTATTTGTTTTCCCATTCTTATTTTCTGCCGAAGGATGGGAAATTACAGCTTTATTTCTATATGAATTAAATATTAAATGGATGAAATTGTGTTACTCTTTTAAACAGACTAGACTTAGAAGTCTGTGTAGATTCCTCATACTACTTGGTTTACAAACACCTTAATTTCAGTGGCAAAACTTACTTAGTGGTTAAAACATCAGGATAGCTGAAAGGAGCTTAACCTCCAGGGCTTCTGTGAATGGTCTTATGCAGCATTTCTGGAGGATTTTTTTAATGTGCTTATTGATGTTTCACTTTTTCTAGTAAACTCTTAAGGCCCAAGCTCTGAGCAGTATCCACTTCTTTAATAAAGGATTTTCCATACTGATATTCAGATTACTTTTAAACTGAAGTTCTTCAGTAAATAGAAGAATAAGGACGAGGGATGAGTCCTTTTAAAAGTTTATTTGATAGAATATTCATAATCCTTAACCATTCAGATGAGTGTTTTTAGAGTGTCTCGAAGGTAGTCTCATATGATTCAATCTGTATTGTATTAATTTCTAAGATACATCTTGGATCAAAAAATATGTACTGTCTGTTTACTAGATTTATTTCTGATGACTAGTTTTGTAACAGACAACCTGTATCCGAAGTTTCAGAAACTAACTTCGGGGAAATTCACATTATTAACTCATTTTTAACTTAAAAAATAGCAGGTGATTTTATCTGGAAGTGATACAGCTTTTTAAATTGCAAAGTAATATAATGAGTATTTTTATAAAAGTTTGTCAATAAAGGTTGGGAGTAGAAATATAAAGTAGTTCTTTTTTGAAATAATCATGTTTGTTTCACATTTCCAGAGTTAACCAGGGTCACCTACTAATTTCAACTGGAAAACTGTTTGAACACCCATTTTTATATCTTGATTTGAGCATAAATCCACGCACTCATGATAAACAAGAAATGGAAATGTGTTTTTTCATATGTTGTGATTATGCTAATTCTTAGTATATATGGTTCTCATTGATTCTTAAGACAACTTCAGAAGTTCATTTTTTTGTACCTTGTATCATTGAAGCATATAGTACCATAGGCAGTCTAATCTGCTCTAAGTCAGTACTACTGCTAAAAGGATTTCTCCCTGAGGTATAAGATGGAAAAAGAAAAGTACTCTTTTTTTTTTTTTTATCAGTTTCTGTCCTTGATCTGGTTCACTGCAGGGCTTCTGGAACTGACCAGAAGGAAGGCACAGAGGAGAAAGGAAGTAGGAATGCTTCTCTGAGTAGCAATGCCAATAATGGTTCTCTGAGTAGCAGTGCCAATTTTTGTCTAATTAAACTCATTATACAGCTATAAAATCATTTGGGATTACTTGTGTAGGTCTTATCTGTTTAGAATTGAACTGGATTCTGTTGACTTTCCTTTCTGTTTAGTTCTTTGGTGAGCTAGTAAGCAATACTTGGAAAATTATGTTGTGTGCAAGACAAATAGTCTCCTAGGTCTGAGTGTAAGGGTTGTTCCTTCTGTGCCTGCTATCAGTCACTCTAGAAAAGAGAGAGAGGAGCTCTTGCTTATCAAAAAGATGTGAAACATAACAGCCTGCTGGAAGAAGTGTGTGTGAGAAAAAAGACAGGAGGTTATTGGAGATCAACATAGGGAAGAGATTAATGTCATCAAAGTCTCAGCAGTTGCTTTGATGACTAATTTAAAGAAATACACTGTTTTTGTAGCTCTGTGCCTTATCCCAACAAATTTTACTTGTGATTCTGTTTTGACATACAGCTGCATGGACTTAAACTTTTCTTCTTAACTTATTGACTAGATCTTCTGTTCTGAACTATATCTAATGTTTTTTTTCACTGTCTTCCTCCCTTCGGCTCTGGCAGAAAAATTGAGCTTTTTAGGCTGTCCAGAGTGATGTATGTTGTGTTCAACTTTCTATCTCTGGTAGAGGGCAAAGTGGAATTCAAGATATGTTAGTCTGGTTTTTAATGGTTCCTGAAGATTTGTAAGTTCTTTTTGTACATTTTCCTTCAGACTTGCAGATGCTCATCCTTCCATGTCCTTAATAGTTGTTCTTCTATTGTGATGTTATTCTTGATTATGTGTAATTCAGAAATGTATGTGAATCAAACACATTCCTGTGTTACATTCGTAGGTTACAGATCAGAAAATTTGGTAAATCTAGTATTTTGTTCAAAAGTGTATTACAGTGACTTGGTTTCAGAAACATTAGTTTTGTTTATGTAATTTTTTCAGGTGCCCACTGAGAAGACAGAACTATGATTATGGAGTACACCTCCTCACAGTTTTGTACCATGAATCTTGGGTAAGCAGTTGGGAAAAATCCCCCAAATGTGCTCACTCTGTCCCATATCCCCTTCTCCTACCTTACTGTCATCTTCGTAAACTAAACATCAATTGAAACTTGTGAAAAGTTCTGTGACTGTGCACAACTTAAGGCAAATTACATCAGACTCTTCCTCTTCCTTACCACCTTTCTTCAAATTCAGTGGAGATATTTGTTTGAATCTTCAACAGTCATCTTAGACTTCACATCTTTAAATTTTATCTCAGGCCGGAAGGAGTGAGGGCTGAGACTACTTTTCTGAGCTCCCTTTTGCTCAGGAAAGGGACACCATCCCCACCTTCTGTTAGTTTTAGGGTTTTGTTGTGTCACAGTTAGTGTCCTGAATATAAATAAAGTTATTGCATCTCATCACCAAAATATTTCTTCCAAAATGAATGAATTGTAAACTTTTCTGTAATCATTCAATATAGGATGTATTTGGAAGCTTTCCAAGTAGTTCTTTTTGTTAAATTGTTATATAACTGAAATAACCAACATAGATATATCAAAGACACTATTCCAATTTATTGATATTTCATTACATTTCTTAGGTAGTTCTCTCAAAATAGACATTTTCAAGCCTTACCTCTTTTACAGGGAATTCTTCAGATTTCTCTGTTACGATGCACTCTTTAAATTGTAGCTTATTAGCTAAGAAAATTCAAACTTACTATTTTCAGTTGTTAGTATTTAAATTAAATTTAGATATTTAATATTTTCAGGGATTATTGTTCTTGATTTTGATCATTGCAGTGATGACTGGAAATAAGGAGTCTGAGCTGTATCTTCTGCTCATTACAAGTTTCCTTGAACATGTTTGGAATGGTAGAGTACATCAAATGTAACTCAACTTATGCTAACATCTTAAAAGATTTGTTTGCCTTATATTTAAAGTGCTTTGTATGCATGGATGTCTTCTGAACAGCATTACATTGCGTTACAAATCTTAAATTAGGGATGGATCAGTTTCCAGTATTAAGCAATGACGAGAGCTAGACACCACTCTCTTTATTAATACCAAGCAAACATCACATCTGTCCTTTGCTCTAGCATTACTTAGTGATAGGAAGACAGTGCTATATGATATTGCTATGGTAGTGTTCAGCATGTATTGAATACGCACAAGTCTCTTGCCCTTTTATTACCTTTCAGGTTCCATGTTAATATTTGATGAGTTCATCTATCAGTTGTAATTGTCTTTGATTTCCATGAAAAATTGATGATCTGCTGTGACATGTTTTTTTTTTTCCATGATCACTGTTAATCTCTTCTAATAATTTGCTGAAAGATAGTTTGGATGCATTTTGTAAACCATATGCAAACAATCTGTGGTCTGTTTTAATCTGTGTGAACTTTAAGTATTGGGGGCTGGGGGGAATTAGTTTTCCATGTAGACAATAACATCAATCCCATTTACAGAATTAATTGCAAGACTCTGTGACTTTCCCAGCAGAGTGCCACACTGTGGTTTTCATGCATGTTCTTTATGGAATTAAACAGAAAGATAAAAGGAGTGTTCCATTCTTGCTGAGTGAAAGCAATGCTGATGGCATGTAAATTGTGCTGTTAATCCTGAAAATTTTGCCTGCTATCTCTAAAACATGGCATAACTCTAATTTATAGTGGTTACTGGATTCTGTGAACCAGCAATCATGTAAATATATTAAAAAGAAAAATTGTCTGCTGATACACATCAGGAAGTGGATTTTCAAGTGTAATTACCTTTGAATTGCCAGTGATACCATAATTCTTTTATTATGGTTATAAAATAGAGCACCAGTTTAGGAATCTGAAACCTATTTTTAAAAGAATGTCTATTCTTTGTGGTTTTGTTGGGTATGTAGTGAACTACATGCTATATACCGCTCTATTTTGTAGAGAGATGCATTTCCAGCAGGAAGATGCTCTTAAAGTAATGAGTATGAAGAGTTTATCTCTGGCTTGTCTGTCTCTGTATATACATGCTTAGAAGGCAAAATTCATCATTGTGTCTCAACAGTATCCTGAGTAGTACACCTTTTCTAGTATGGTCTTCCAGTCTTAGTTTCAATGAAAACCAAGGGCATCCACATCTCAGCAATTCTGTTTGTAGAGCAGGTAGAGAGTTTGGATGGAATTAGTCTGCAAGAATCCCAGTCATAATGTGTTTACAGTTGAAATATGCAGCAAGTCTGTGACTGACAGAAAGGAAAGAGAGAAAATTATCAACAATGTGTACTGCTCACCCTCAGAGCATGGTTAAGAGTATGGTTAAAATAGTTTTCTTCCTTGCTTTGGGATGTGGAGAAGGGAGCTCGTTTGCATTTAAATAAATGAATAAAAGGTTATCCAAAACAAATTTGGCTAACTGGTTTCTGAGAGGTACCACAGCCAAAGTGAAGGAAGCATGAGGATAGGTTAGTGCACTAAAATAAGCATTTTTCTCGTCTAACTCGCCATCAGTTAATGGATGATGCAAGAAAACAGTAGCTAAATGGTGAAAGGCTCTGAAGATACCACAGAATCATAGTATATCCTGCATTTTAAGGGGCTTACGTGCATCATCAAGTCCAACTCTTGGCTTTACACAGGACCGCCCAAAAAATCTGACTGTGTCTGAGAGCATTGTGCTAATGTTTCTTGAACTCCAGCACTGTTACCACTGTAACAGTTACAGTTAGGTGCTGTTACCACTCCTTTGGGGAGCCTGTTCCAGTGCATGACCACCCTCTTGGTGAAGAACCATTTCCATCCAACCTCAACCTCTGACACGGCTCCATGCTGTTCCCTTGGATCCTGTTGCTGGTCACCAGTGAGGAGAGATCAGTGCCTACCCCTCCATTCTTCCTCATGAGGAAGCTGTAGGCTGTGATAAGGCTTTCCTTCTCTGGTCTGAACAATCCAGGTGACTTCAGCTATTCCTCATGTCTTGCCTTTTATACCCTTCACCATCTTTGTAGCCCTTCTCTATACACGGTCTAATAGTTTTGTCTTTCGTGCCCAAAACTGCATGTTGTCCTCCAAGTGAGGCTGCACGAGCACAGAGTAGAGAGGGATGTTCGCTTCCCTCAACTGGCAAGCAGTGTTGTGCTTGATGCACCCCAGGATATGGTTGCCCCTCTTGGCTGCCAGGGCACACTGACTCATGTTCAACTTGCTGTCAACCAAAACCTCCAGATCCCTTCCCAGCCTCTCATCTCCCAGGCAGTACATATAGTCATGGTTCCCCTGTCCCAAGTGCAGAATATACACCACTTGCTCTTGTTAAACTTTATATTGTTTGTGATTGCCTAGCTCTCTGATTTGTCAAAATGTCTCTGCAAGACCTCTCCACCCTTGATGGAGTCAACAGCTCTTCTCAATTTTACCGTCATTGGCAAACTTACTTAGAATACTGTACCTTCAAGTCCTGCATTCAAGTCTTTTATGAAAACATCAAAGAGAATTGCCCATAAAATGGAGCTCTGGGAAACCCATGTCGTGAATTGCTATCAGCTTGGTGTAACCCCATGTACTATAATAACCCTTTAAGCCTGACACTTCAGCCAACTGTTCACCCATTGTATTATGTGTTTATCTAGCTGTATGCTGTATACTTTGCCTAGGAAGGGTATTTTGAGAAGCAGTATTGAAAGCATTAAAGAAATTCAAAAAATTACAACAGTGGGTTTCCTTTGGTCAGCTATGTGGGTAACCATGTTGCAAAAGGAAATTAACATCACTATCATTGGTGTAGAAAACAGAGGCGGAGAGAGCTTTAAGTATCTCTGTTCTTTTTTGTGTTCCTGTTTGTCATGTGACAGTTCTCATGAAGTAATGGACTAATGTTTTTTTCTGGTCCTCCTTCTGCTGTTAACATACCTTATTTAAAAAAATAAAGAAATAAAAACCTTTTATTGCTCCCCACAGTACTGGTGAGCTTCAACTCTCATTGAACTGTGCTGCATGAATTTTCTCCCTTCAGTGGTGAGCAGCATTTCCCTAGTCCTCCTATGTTGCCCAACCTTGTTTCCAGTGGCCGTGTACTTTCTTTTTTCAACTTAAGTTCTAGAATAAGATCCCTGCTCAGCCAAGCCAACCTCCTGCTGACTTACCTGACTTCTGACATTTTGGAATTGCCTATTCTGTGCTTTGGACAGGTGATGCTTAAAATTGTCCTGTATTCGTAGACCACAGTGTCTTCCAAAGCAGTTTCCCAGGGAACCTTACTAACTAGTTCTCTGAGCAGCCTGAAGTCTGTTTTCCCCAAATCCAGAGTTGAGGTTCTGGTAGCAGTTTTCCTCCTATCACTGAAGGTTTTAAATTCAACTACTTCATGGTTGTTATGGCCAAGATGGCCACCAATCACCACTTCACCTGTGAGACCTCTGTTCACAAGCAATGTATGTAAGAGTGTACATTTCCTAATTGTCTCTCTTAGTTTGTGTACCAAGAAGTTATCTCTGTGACTGAACCAAGGTTTTTAGCTCCTCTTGCTTGCTCCTTGTGCTGTGTGCATTGGTGTAGAAATATTTCAAATGTGCTTCATTGTACCCAGCACCTTCAGGAGTAGACTGAAGGATCTCACTAGTACACAATTGCTCGCGTTTTGGCACGCTGTCCCATAGCTTAGCAACTGTGGGCCTGGTTTATATTCCTTTCCTCCTTCAAAATATAAAGCTCTGTTGATCAGCCCTTCTAACCCCAGTGCAAAAATCCTTTTCCCCCTCTGAAAAAGGTGCAACCCATCAGGCACCAGCAGGCCCGGTGTTGTGTAGGCCATCCCATATACTGGACAATATTGTCAGGTGGAGAGAATCTTGCAGGAAAGTTCAAGCATATTTTATGATTATATGTTTGAGAGCTCCCTTTTTTGAATGCATATAGAAGGAACTAAAAGGAAGGAAAATTTTACTGGATTTTGTGTGGGGGTGAGTTTTAGAGGAAAAAGCAGAGTTTGAACACGGAGAAGGAGGAGAGGGAAAACAAGTAGAAAGACTGCTGGTAAGTGTTAAGATGAAGAGGCTGACAAAGGTGGCAGGAGTGCAAAAAAGGTCCATTCACGGTCTGGGAATAGAGAGGGTAGCTAAGGCTGTATGATTACTTTTAGGGGAAGTGGATTACTACTGGGTAGCCTTTGGGCTATAAGTCCCAGGAATTAGTAGTTTAAAGGAGTATTGCATTTGAAACTGTCCTCTCTTTCCTGTCTCTTGTTTTCACACGTAAGCATAAGCAACGGACTTCAGCAAAATCCTGCTAAAGCTGAGGGCATTCAGGACTTTCAGGGATGTGTTATGACTTTATGAAAGCATAATGCAGCGTTACCAACTGACATTTAATCTGTATTTAAACAAATAGAAACCCTTTATTTGGAAGCAGGAAAGGTGAGGATTTTTTCATTATTTAGTAGGCATCCCTGTAATTAATATTGTTGCACTTACATATTGGCAAGGCGTGTCTTGCTTTTTCCTGGCAGTCCGTGTTACTTTCTGGGACAGGATTGCTTGCTTGTTTTAATAGAGGAAGTGAAGGACAAGAGGAGGGAAAAAGTGAATTAATTGTCTGGTCCATGACCTATGCTTGTTATCATGGTTTCAAATGAAATGCATGGTAATGCAGAAAAGCTATGGGAAGTTGTTCAAAATATTGGCAGCACATTGGTAGATTGACAGTTGTTGCTTGGTAACTATTTTGGGTTTATGTGGCAAGGTTTTGGTAGCAGGAGGGCTGCAGGGGAGGCCTTTGTAAGAAGTCTAGAAGCTGCTTCAAGTTGAGTAAGAGCTGGTTCCACACAGTTCCAAAAGGAACCCGGCCAAGCCAATAAACGATGTGGTTGTGACTATGTGGGAGCAGATAAAAGAACGGGGAAAAAACTGCTGTGAAATAGTAGCTGGGAGAGAGGAGTGAGAACCAGCCCTGCAGAACCCAAGGTCAGTGTGGAAGGAGGGCAGGAGGTGCTCCAGGCATGCAGCAGCAGTTCACCTGCAGCCTGTGGAGAGGCCCCTGGTGGAGCAGGCTGTCCCCCTGCAGCCCATGGGTCCCACATGGAGCAGATCTCCACGCTGCACTGGTGGAGGAGTCCCCAGTGGAGCAGGTGGATGTGGCCTGGAGGAGGCTGCAGCCCATGGAGAGCCCCCACAAGAGGTGGGGGTCTGGGGAGAGCTGCCACCCATGGGGGACCCATGCTGGAGCAGTTTGCTCCTGACGGACGGGCCCTGTGGTACTGGCCCATGTTGGAGCAGTTCTTGAAGAGCTGCTGTCTGTGGGAAGCCCCTGTAGGATCAGTTCTGGAAGGACAGCATCCTGTGAGAAGGAGCGGTTGAGATGCAGCGTTAGGGACTGACTGCAGCCCCCATTGCCCTGTGCTGCTCAGGGGGAGGATGTAGAAAACGGTAGATATTTTTAGAGAGGGAAAGTGTTTTAAGTTTGTTTTTAGTTTCTCACTGTTCTAGCCTGTTAGTGATAGGCAACAAATTATATTAATCTCCCTATGCTGAGTCTGTTTTGCCCGTGACGGTAACTGTTGAATAATGTCCCAGTCCTAATCTCACCTCTTGAGCCTTTCCCTTCATATTTTTCCCCCTTTCCCTTTGAGGAAGGGGAGTGAGAGAGCGGTTGTGGAGTTCAGCTGCCCATCAGGGTAAAACCACCACAGTAAGGCAGTGTGCTGATATTTGAGAGGGATCTGGACAGGGGGAGCAGTACTTGCATCTGCAAGTCCTACTGCGTTCTTGGTTCAACCATTCAAATTACAGGTTGGCTAATGATGTCTAAATCTAATAAAGAGCTCAATTTATTTGGTATCTGTTACCTAAAAAGGTGCTAAAGTAGCAAGATTCCAGGCTGCTGCATTTGGCAGTTTGATTTTGGTAAATACAGATAGATGTCAGGCAGGTGAGTCCAGTTATCTTTAAAACATTCAGATTTGAAAAGAAAATTCATTATTTAAAAAATACTTTTAATCTAAAATGTTTTAATGCTTTGAGATCTTCATGTTTAATGGCTTTCAGGCTGTTAATCAAACGTCTGTGTTTTTATTAGCTTTCAGAACTTATTCAGTAGATATCTGACTTGCACCATCTGGCAAAGAATCAAAATTGTTTTGGACTTTCCTTTTTAAATTTTAAATTCCTTAAAAAAATGCCATAGGATTCTTTAAAATTCCTTTAAAATGTATTTGGACTTTGCTTTTTAAATTTTAAATTCCTTTAAAATTACTCCCTAGGATTATGCCTGGAGTGAATTCTCCAAATGAACGGTTGAGATACATTAGGTAGATTGTTAAACAGCAGCTCAAACAGTTGTATTTCTGCTGCTTTACGTGATGGTACTTCTTGAATACTGTAACAGCAGCTCTAAAAACTGAATGTATTTTAATGATATTCAGTTGTTTTTGAAGAGTAGTAGTTTGCTGCCCTCAGATGGTTGAAAAGAGCATAAACTGATTTCCTTGCACTCAGCTGGGTTTAATATTTTATTATTAAAAAGTAAGGTTCTGTTATGAGTTTAAAGTAGGAGGGAAGGCCAAGTGAGCAGACAGTTAAATTTCCAATAAGGAAAAACATTAATAATAGTTATAAAGGAAAGGGATCTGAAAAAGAATTAAAAGGAAATAACTCAGAGTTGTTTTAAACCAGTCAAGACTACAAAAAGGTGCAGCAATATTACGAGGTCCTGATCCACATGATTTTCAACATATACAAATACAAGCTGATGCAGCGGGGAGGATATCATCCTGCATTACACAGATTAGAGAGACCTGGAAAGAGAATTAGTGAAAAGTTGCCCTTTCATTTTCTATTCTTCAGTGTATCTCTTAACTAAAATGCGGAGTGTGATGTACTAAAAGAAATAATAATGTTGTGCACACTTTTGATCTCTTTCTTTATCTAAAATGTAAACACTCACAAAATCGTGTATTTTGAGTGAATTTTAGGAAGATACCTTGCTTTCATGCTCCTTTTGCAGTAGAGTATTTAACTGCAAGATGCTGGAGGGGGTGAGGAGTGTGTGTATATATGCAGCTAAATGAATACTTTTACATAATCATTAGTGATAATCCTCCAATAAATTGTATAGATATTATCTAGATTTGAATCAGCACTTAACTTGTGTTACCTTTTTTCATCTATAGTCATTTTAAGCCATTACAGGCAAGCATGCATAAGATATTCTTGTGTCTTGCCGAATCTCTCCTCTGGGTAGGAAAAAAAATGAGATTTGCTGAAAAGAAAAGGAAGGCTGTAACACAGTGATTACAGCATGAACCTGAGAGAGAAGGATTCAGAGCTCTGGGCACTGTTTAGTATAACTGAAGGCTTCTTAGCATAAATTTCCTGTCTCGGAGATCTTAGAATAGCAGTGTGATATAATTATAACCTTCCTTTAATAGTGTTCCTTCAATACCATACCTTATATATAGTATAAATAACACAACCTGATGTTGAGGTAAGGGTGATCTCTAATGTTGTGAAACGTAAAAAGATACTTACAAAGTAAGGTACTTACTTTTGTTTTTATTGTACACTCACCATTATCAAAATCTAATAACTTGCAAAGAGACTTTGTCATTAATGTCAGTCAGGAAAGATAAAGCTAGGTGATATAATAGATTTTCAACTTAATAAACTTTCTTGAATATCTGAAATAAAATATTTAAAATCAAAAGAAAGAAATACCCTGTCAGGAAATATGCATTGCAGTGAAAAAAGTTAAAACTACTTTGCTTGGAACCACAGAGCATGAACATTGGAGCAAACATTTATCATGAAGCCAAAGTTGAAAAAAAGCTGTAGCTTGCAGTGGTTGAATTAAAAATTGGCTATGTAATATTTCTGACTTTATAGAAGTCTGTTGCATTACTTTCAGCCCAGGAAAGTTGTTACTGTTTTTTGAAGAGGTAGTCTAGATTATAGTAACTACTGGAGACTCAAAGTTAGTGGCAGAACCAGAGATGAAGTCTATTGAATTTCATTATGTGTGAAACCATCTCTTACATCCACTATTATTTTTTGAGGCAAAATTCTGTCGTTGTACTCTTTCCTCTTTGCTTATTCTCCTTTTTTATTTTACACTTGTCCTCACAGTCTTCCTCCTAATTTTCCTTGATGCTCTAGAGGTCCTTTCTGCCTTCTGCCATTGCTTCATCTTAGAGGAGAATATTTTGTGAGTTCAGACCAAAGTATTTTAACCTATTCTGCGTCACCAAGCAATTAAAAAAAAAAAATGTATCCAATCTCCTCACATACAAACATGCCTTGCCCTATTTACAGATTTATAGTGATACTTATTCTTAAGTTGCCAACTTAATGCTGCTGTTCAGTGCTGTAATATCTCCAAAAATATACATAACTTTTTTGGTAACGCCTCTTTGGCTAAGAGGTACGCAATAATTTCGAGCGTCCTAGCATTTCTTACCGGAAAATCTGAAATCTGTGATTATTGTACCACAGAGGTTTTTGTTTTGGTTTGGTTTTTATATCCATGCAGTTCTAAGGAAAGAAGTATATTTAATCCAGCTTATATAGAGTTTGAAATGTCACTTGCAACTTAGGAAATCTCCTCCCTTCAAATAAAATCCCACTGCAATACTTGTTCTTTGCTAAACAGCATTAATTTTTAAACTGTCCAAAATGTCAACTGGTGATTGACTAACATGCATCATGTTTTTATTTTTTTTTTATTTTTTTATTTTTTTTTAATATTTGTGTGCCAAATACAATTTTAGTTAAAATGTCTTCCGCAAAAGAAACACCAGGGAAGTAAGTGATAATACTAAACCCCCATGTGTCCGTGACAGAAAGTTTAGGCAGGATAAGCTGGCAGAAAAACCACGACACAGTGAAAAGCCTGATCAAAAAGTGATCAAAAATGATTTCCTATTTTTTTATAGTTAAAGTTTCAGTATGTATTGATGCTTTTTAGGTAATGACTTTTATGTAAAAAGCGATTTCGTTGTCTTGAGTACAACTTCAGTATATGTGCTGTGTCAGCACATCAGATTAAGACTTTATTTTGGGAGGTTTACAAACCTTTACAGTGCTTAAACTGTAGCACAGCGGATTTGCTTAGATATAAATAGAAATAAATTCTTACTCTGTTTATGACATCTATATTTATGTATTTGCATTAGGAAGTATCTCTTGTTTAGTAGTAGGTTTAAGTCCTTTGATTTTTAGATGAAAAGGTGTTTTTGTTTTGTTGTGGCCCCCTTCTTTCCCCCCCAAGTTCTAATTGGAAGTTATAATGAGAGAAAGTTGAAATTATCAGCCGAGTGCATTATCAACCAGGCTGGTTAATACTTACTGAGATACTATCCTCTGTGTGATAGAATGAAGCAATTGCTTTTAGTTGATTCAGTAAAGAAATATTCATTCATTAATTTTAACCTAGTTTTTGAAGTGTGGATTCTAGAAAAATGTTACACACCTCCACACTTGTATTCCAGTTTTCATTGTTTTATTCTTGCTTACTACATTCTTTACTAACATTTGCAGGGAAAAAAAATACCTGACTAACAAAAGTCAGAGTGGAGACCTCCTTTTTAAAGGTTCTTTCTTTGTCTCATTTGTCTTCATAACACTTTAGACTGAGACTACAACATTTGCAGTATTTCCACTATTCAGAGTTCATGGGTACTTGTCTACCTAGTATGCTTTTTCAAATGAAAATATAGTTCACTTTTTCCTCTTGCAATAAATCTGGTTGAAAGGGTATTTAAGTTTCACTCAATGCAGACAGCTTGCAAAAATCTGGTTTCTGTTCAGTTTCCTGTTTTTGATGTATGTCTGGACCTGTGTACAGCAGGATAACTTTTCATTTTGAGGTATGGCCACCAACATTGCAGTAGTGGATATAAGCTGCTTGTAGTAGGACTGGGGAACAGATTTTGAAATCTCCCCTACTATCAAATCACTTCCTGGCTCCCTTATACCCCCCAGAAGTCAGATTTTGTTTTAAAATCCATTTAGATATACCATTCTGCTGGGAAAGATTCCAAGGAAGAAATACTTAGTTTTAGTTTTGTTTGTTTGCTTGTTTGTTTTTCCCTACTCGTTTGAGCTACAGAGAAAACTCAATCTGTTTATCAGCATGAATCTCTGAAATCCCATCAGTAATTTGTGCAGAGATAGAGATAAATGTAATAACTGTGACTAGTACTTGTTGTCTCCACTATAACTTGAAGGCGTTTAAAAGCCTCACAGTGATCTTTTGTTTGAACTTCAAACTTGACTCTGGCAAATGGTCCAGAGACTGGCCAGGGGTGATACCCCTATTCCTTTACTCTTGAGAAACCCAATCCCTGTGAGAGAAGTTTTGCTTTAAAAAAATGTCTTGGATAGCCATTGTGCAAATAAATGAGGGATATGTAAATCAGGATGTCGTTCTTAATTTTAAGAATGTGTCAGTCTCCATTTTGATTCCTGTTATTTTTCAAACTTACAAGGAATAACTTAATAACTTGCTCTACTACTGTTTTAGCAATAAACAGTAGACTAGACTAGAGTATGTTCTTTATTTCCCTCTAGAAAGTGAATGAGGTTCTTTTACTTCTGTGTTGTATTGTGTCTAGGTTTTAATGTAAGTCATATGAGCCTTTTAGTAATGTTAATTACTGTTTCTGACTAAACATTTGGACTCTGTTTTAAAAGAGAAGAGATTCCATTCACCGGTTGCAGCATTTATTGAAGTATTTTTAACTTCAGATAGACAGACCCAAGCACACAGGGTTATAGGTAGAAAACAATTCTCAGGTATTAATTAAACTTTGTTATATATTATGATTCAACTGCAAAAGCCTTGTTGACTAGTGGACAGAATAGTTTATTAAAATCTCCTGCGATTGCCAGGTTTATTTGAATTCTGCAGTCATGTGTCAGTAATGGGGTTTAGTTGTTACTAGCATAGCAGAGCTAAAAATTTACTGAAGAACCTTTTCTTGCAAGAAAATAAAAATAAAATAAATAATAAAAAAAAAAACAATTACACACGCACACACACACACACACACAAACAAAACCAACCAACCAAACAACAACAACAAAAGAACAGACCAAACACAAAATGCTATGAAGGCTTTAGTAGAATAGTTCTTTAACCTTACTTCTAGAGAAATAAGTTTTTGATTTATACAACAACTATGTAAGAAAAACATAACCACCAAAAAATAGGATGTCAGCATTATTTACATTAATAATACACAATAAATACTTATTTGTATATTTTTAAAATATATAAGTATACCAATTATCTACATATACATATTTGCAAATGTACAATAAAAATGAAAACATCAAAATGGCACATTATGACATTTGAAATATCCCTGAAATAGCAGGAGGTCCTGCTAAACCAGAGAAATGTTTAGATAGATAGAGATTCTTCGGAGGAGCACTGTTTTGCAGGAGGAGGAAATGGATTAATTGCTGGTGTTTTTCCTTATGAGTCACAACTTAAACATTTCCCAAATGCTGAAGGATTGCTCTCTCTCATCATAGGTTACTTGGTATGAACTGTTTCAACTGGCATATTATAGCCAATGTAAACATACCAAAATCATATACTAGGGACAATAATAGCTAGGTGGCTATTTCCAAAGCTTGAGAATTTAGATTGACTTAAATTTACTACTTCTAGAACCTTTTTTATTATTCATTATGTGTAGTCCATAAGCTTTTCTTCTCATTACAACTTTTCTCATTATATCTGTCAGGTATATAAAGAACTTAGGAAGTGGGAGGGAAGAAGCTTACTACACAGAAAATGTATGGTATATGGGCATCGCTTTGAACTCTGTTCGAGGCTTGAGTTACAAGCCTTGTACTTCAGAGGACAAATGTCTTCCAGAATAGAAGATAGTGTTTTTATTTATTTATTTATTTATTTATTTATTTATTATTTATTTTTTATTAAGTGAGGGAAACGTTTCTACAAATTACTGTAGCTTTGTTTCAGTATTCAGTAGTTTTTCAAATAAGGTGTATTTTCTTTCAGAAAACAGAGATGTGGGAGAGTGAGAAGACTGAAGAAGACATGGAAGAGTATATCTGGGAAAATAGCTGCTCTCAGAAAAATGCCCTGGATACAATACTTCAAATAAAAGCCACAGAGAATGTTAGTAATGTAACTAAGGAGGAGCTTCTTGCATCTGAAGTAGTTAAGAATTACAGAAACTCTGTAACTGCACTTAAAAATGAAGGTGAAACAGAAAGTAACATGTCTCAATATAAGGAATCTGTGAAGAATTTATTAAATATACAAGCATTACCATGAAAGATTCTGCAAGTACATCTGATTATTATAGAAATATTAAACTATAGTTAATAGTTCTGTATGATATGGATATATAATTGTTTGGAACCTTAACTAAAACTATGAAACTTGATGATTAATTAATTTTAAAAGTAGTCAGATATTTCTTTATTGTTGGATTTTCTTGTAAACATAATTTTTCTGTTCATGAATCTTGTTCTTTGAATAAAGTATATTTTGAGTCATATTGGGAACTCGAACATTCTATTCTGTGCTTTCTTAGCATGGGAGATCCAGGCACAGTTCTGTGTTTAATCACATTCTGACTTCTCACACAACTTCTTGGCATATAATTAAACAGTTTTCAAAAACAATAAAATGACTTAGGCTCCAAGTTCCATTAACCTTGAGGCTCTTAGTTAAGAGGTCTAAAGATTCTAAATGTTTTCCAAATGTCACTCTTTTATTTTTTTCTACCTCTGCGCCCCATCTATTAAGTAAAGATAGTGTTCTGTGAGTTTTAACTGTTGGAGAGGTGTGAGTAGTACACTGACTTGGTGAGTACTGAGGTGAGGAATGGACTGAGTCTTTGTACCTTGAGGCCTGCTGAGTATTTTCTTGAGCATACCCAGGTTTGGCAAGGAAAAAATGTAGCTTCCCACTCTGCTGTGAAGCACAGGTGAGGAAATAAAATAGATGTTTATATCTGATAATTTATATTTGAAAGGAATTGATTTGAAAGATTAGAATCACAAGAAACTTCTGTTGCCTTCTCACAGTTAAATAAAAATTCCTTAAAAGTACCAGCGTGAAAGGACATAACTCTGTTGTTGCTTTTATTGTATCTCCTCAGCTTACTAATATTTCAGCTTAGAGAGAAAGCCTTCATTTTCTGGAAGGGGTAGAAGGAGTTTTTATTCATAAGACTAACGGATTCTGCATGCCTTTAAAAGACTGTAGCATGTGGAATTGTCAGCAACTGGCTGAGAGGAAACAGGCAGCCTAAGAATAAGAACATTAAAATGGAAGAGGTGAACTGATTTTTGCAGTGTTCTGTGTGTCTTGACTTATTTGCTGCTAAGGTTTCTTTTAATGTTTTTTTTTTTTTTTTTTTTTTTTTTGCTTACATGCAGCCAAAGAATGTATTTATTCCCATTTCTAAAATAATGAATGTTTGGTAAGCCTTTTTTTGGAAGGAGACTGAGTTTAATGCAGTTTTTCCTTCCTATGAAAATTTGCCTGACCTGGAGCTGCATTTGAAAAAGCTTGTGTCTTGTGATGCATCCATAATTCTGCATTCACCAACTTGATTATTTAGTGGTCATTCCTTTAAAATTTGTATTAATGTGCATCAGAAGCTGGGAGAAAGTTCCTACTTTTATCAAGTTGTTCCTTAATTCAAGGAATTAATTCAAATTCAGTTAAATTTGTGGTGTTAACTAATGGTTTATGTTACAGTGCAGAATTTGTAATGCAGTAGACTGAATCACAGGCTGGATGATATTTTGAGTTCTTTGTCATCTTAGATATTTCTGATTTTCTGCTTCTCCCTCAAAATTGTTTAGGTGTTTAAGGGTGTCAGTAATCTGCTAGAGCACCGGGATCTTAAATCCAGTGCAAGTCCTCCCAACCTTAATGATGATGATACAATGCATGTTTTTATGAGATAAATTACACATCATTAATTTTCCTGTATAACACTTGCAGACCACCTCATTGGAAACTTCAATTGTAGTGTAAATGCTGTGAAGAGTTTAAAGTGATAGATTATAGTAGTAAATACATCATTATCAGTGGTCTTTTATTAATGTATCTTATGTTATAATGTAAATGCATGACTGAGATGTGTATCCCTCTATAAATGTATGTATGCATGCATATGTGTGCATTCTTCTGTTGCAGGGAAGTACTTGGGGTTCATATTACTTTCAGGTAGAAATGTTGATAGCTTAACATGTAAATCAGGAAGCAAGCTAGGCACCCCAGAACATAAATTGGAAAGCAATGAGAAACAGAAAACCACACACAGTATCTAGAGGCATTGGCTCTCTCCATAGGCAAATATTTTACTGGTGTTTACTGGCCAAGAGGAACATGGAGTTAGTTAGTTCATGACAGCTCTGACCTCAGGCAACCCTGTCCATCATAGATTGAAATTTGAGCTTGAAGGCTACTATATGTGCTTCTCTGTGGTCATTGTTCTAACCTCCAAGTAGCAGATGTCTCATTTCAAATCCAAACACTTGCCCCCGCAAACTGAAAAAATAAGTTCCTTATGGCAAGGAAAACAAGCTGTCTCCAATGGAAAAAGAAAAAAGAAAAAAAATTAAACTCTTTGCCATCTGGAAGAGTTGTGATGCATAGTTTTACTGGTGCTGTTGAGGAGACTAACCTTTCTTTTATCTCCCATATAAACATTCCAAAGAAAGGCTGAGATCTAGTGCTTGGTCAAACTGGAAAAGAACTTGCTTTGTCAATATTCTGCCTATTTTTTTTGCATCTAGAAACTACTGTAATCAATGACATAAGATGTCTTTAGTAAACAGTGTGTTAAGAGTTGTGAAGTAAAACGTTCAGTGTCATTAAATAGTTTATTGAGGTGGTTTATCTACATTCTACCATACTTCTGCCCTTTAAAAGGGGGTTTTAGAACACTAAGCATAATTTATTGTTTAGATTAGACAAAAGGGTCTATACAGAGATATGATTATAATTTAGCCATAATTTAGCTGTTAGAACTACTTGAAATTTCACAAAGTGCTAAGATCTGAATGTGACTGGCTGTGTATGAAAAGTCTGTGACTTCCACAGCTGATCTTAGAGTCTTCAGAGAAATAACTTACACTCCTGCCTGGAGTTGATACTTTTGCCGTGTTTTTGTGCATAGCATTGCTACAAACAGAGCTAAGGGATAAAGGGACAGTAGCCTCAAAAGGCGTGTGTTACCTGAACAAAACATCTTTCTACCCATTCTCTCATACCTTATATTTATGTATTCACTTTCATGTTATTTTCCCAGTCTGTAGTAAAGTGGTCCTGCTGCTACTGTGCTTCATATAACCTTTTTCCTGCCTGTTTATCTCTGAACAGTAATACCTTAATTGCACAGAAAGAAGGGAGAGGGCATGTCATGCTCACATTTACTTCTGGTATTTCCTGTCTTGAATGTAACCCATATTGATATGGTAAGAACTATGTTGTGTTAGACATGCAATAATCTTGCTCGTGTAAGCAATATATTTTAAATGTGTAGTATGGATTTAAGAATCTTCTGTCTTACATGTATGATTAAATAATGTGTTGCATCAGAAATACATTCCTTTCAGTATGATAAATTAATGAATAAAGGACCTTGTATTACAATACAATCTCAAACAGTTAAACAGTTCTGCAGATCTTATTTATTATGAGGAGCAGACGGAAAGAGGTGTTGTGTACTTTCTTTGAAACCTGGAAAAGGGAAAACATTGGCATTCAAAAAGTATGGAACAAAACAACAAATACTGTATCCCTCTTTAATCAAAGATAACTAATATTCTTAGCAAAAGAATTATTATAACTACTAAGCAAAACTCTAAACTAAGACAAGTAAAACACTTTATCCCACTGAAGCTGTGGAGGAATTTTTAGGTAAACAATGTAATTTCTCTGTTTTAATTGGACTAGGCTGCTTGCATGTGAATTCTATTCTAAAAAAATGACATGAAATTACGTAGTAACAATAATTTTAGCATGTTTACTGATTTTTCAGGATGAATTATGTCTGGAATTCAGTGCTGCAAGGTCTTGGAAATAAAGTTTGGGCAGTTTGAAATGTCCTAGTTTCTGAAGTATCGTCTTCTCTTTGGCTGGGAACTACTGAACTTCTAGTGTGAACACAAGCAGAATTTTAATAGCTCCATTCAGCCTGAAGAAAGGCATCACACAGTACAGATCTAGATTCTTTTCAAGTTTAGGTTTAGATATTTTATCTCATAATCGTATAAAAACATAATGTTCTTTGAAGTGTGTTTATTGCTGAGCCATCCTTTGGCAGCAAACATACACTTCACTGCTGTGATTTTTTTGACCTTTTTAAACAAAAAGTTTCCCAGAAAAAATACGTATTACTGTGTTTGGTTGCATATTAATTCATCTGTTAGTGAACAGACAAGCAGAAAGTTAACTAGCTGTAACTCTACACTTGATATATCTGTACATCTTAGATGCAAGTTGGCTTTAAAATGTTTTTTCCTTGGTTACGTGACTTCAAAAATTATGAGGAGAAACATATTTTAAAAGCATTTTCAGTGCAAATGGGTTTGATGTGCTGGGTGAGGTGTTTGTGGGAGAATCCTATGGTAAACTGTGCTTTTCATTAGTACTGAGTGAGATGAGAGTTGGAGCATGTGGTTAATCAGGTTGTATTTGTTCAAATTGCCATGATGTACAAAACAGCTGATTGTTAAATGTGGTAGAAATCAAAATACAAATTTAGAGAAATTTTCATCTTCTCATTAAGGCTCTGTAAATGTTAATCAGTTATGCCTACTTGTTTGTTTAACACAAAGGTGCTTCACTGAGCCATGAACTTTTCCTTCAGAAATTGACTTGAGCAGAGGATGGCTGGTAGAGCACTATACAATGAGTATCCTGAAGCACATGGTCTGCAGCTTCTAGTCTTAAAAAGATCATACTGGTAGTTTTGGTGAACATTACCATTTCCGGTATAAGTTGTGAAAAGATATAACACACAATCAACAAAAGATATAACACAATCAACAGGCTGAGGAACTGAGTTCCTCCCTTGACATGCATGTCCCTTTGTTTCTTAATGAAATTAATCAAACCTGAAAGTTTTCTATTGCAGTGTCAGAGTTATTAAAATTATCTTAAGATGATGAACATGTGAGAAATACGTACTTCATTCACAATATTACCACATTCGTTCTTTGACACATTATAGAGTATCTTGGTTCTTCCCCTAGTTTCTTTCTTTTTGGTGTTAAAAGCTTGGAAAAGAATGTCAGCTTCTTCTGAAGCTGACACTGAAGCTTCCTCTGAAGCTTTCACTGAAAAGCTCTTGAGGTCTTACCATTCTTATTTGAATGTTTCATTACAAGTACCTTTAGCGATTGCTTGATGTGCTAGATTCAGCCACATGATGAATCAGAAAAGTGCAATTTGAAGATAAAAATCAGTTTACTCAAAGTTGAAGTACATCTTGCAGTGGGTACATCTCCAGAGCCTGTATAAGATAACCACAGAACTGCCCTTAAAAACAAATATCTAACTCTAATTTTTCTAGATAAAATGGAAAAAAATGCTTTTGTATTTTATCAGATTATACAAAAAAAAACAGTCCTTTAAGGTGTTCTTCTGGCTGTCAGTCTCTCTCCTATCACACAGAAATTAACATACAAGATTAATCAAAAAATAAACAATTATTATTTTTTTTAATCTTCAGTTTCTTAAACTACAGTGCTAATCAGTGTGCACTAAAATATAATTTTAAGCCTTTTCCTCCAAAACCAACCTGCTCAACTGTAATTAGTTAGTCCTGTGGCTTTCTACCGTCATTACTATAGTCATTAAACTTTATATAAGTCTTACTAGTTTTAAAATAATTTTATACATAGACATATGGCAATCAGTTTTATTTTGGATTGTTTCCTTTTATAACATTTCAACTCATCTGGAAAATAGGAACTTTTCACAGCAAGTGAAGAAAGTGAGAAACTCTGAGACATCAACAAATTTAAAAGAGGAAGAGCAATCCCAGTTACTGCTGAAAATGTTTGCTATGCTAAGCAAACTTCCTGAGCAAGGTAAGCTGAGGAAATACCTTCCTACTTTGTTGATCTAATTACTTGATTTATGTTTAGAAGGAGCACTATTATGAAGTATGTATACAGGATAAAGAAACAAAGGTGGCTTTAAAAAAAAAATAAATATATTATCTTATTTATTTTTAATTATAAAGATAAATTCTAGACCATTCAAAACCTTTTGTATATTTCTGTGCACCGTACATTAAATGACCCTATTAAAAAAAGTAAATGTTGTAAATAGTAAATGTGATTAAGCACAAAAAAGTAAGTCAGTATGGGCAACACAAATTGACTGTAATGTATGAACAATTCTTAGCTGTATTTATGCCTGCATTAACCAATAGTAGAATGGATCTGCAATGTACTGCACAGCAAGTAAGTTTAAAAAACAGGAAAAGTCTAAAGGTACTTCTAGAAGGACTTGAAAAACATTGAAATTATGGTTATCAGAAGATTGAGGTTAAAGTAAAGCATAAATAATTGAATAATCAGATGTTTTGGTATGAGTTAATGGAATTCGGTAGTTTGAGGGACTAGGTTTTTTTGTAGGTGTTTTTCTTTGAAGAAGTAAATAGTTCTGGTGAAATTGTTTTGTTCCAGTGTTAGGGATAAATAGTGAAAAACAATCTAGAAAATAACAGGAGAAAATGAATACATAGTTTTTATAGAAACAACTAGATCTTCGGCAGTTAAAGGATTATTAGAATTAAATGATTTTATGATAGTGTAAAACTTGAGTCAGTTTTACTAATTGCATTTTTACTTAATTTTCTAAGTTTGGTCAAAGTCAACGGAGATGTTATGTAAAGCTGCAGTGAATCTGCTCTCTTAAATTAGGGAAAGTGTATAGTTTGTGTCAGGTATTAGTCTGGGTCAGATTATAAACCAATATATGCTCAAGCAGCTTTGAATGTGTAGAGTGTGTACTTCTTACCCCAAAAAGAAATTGTTTCATCTGGTGAGAATGAAAATACAACTGAATGATTCTGAAACTAACTCTGTTCTGTAAAAGAATCAGGCCAGCACATGCAATTCATTTTTTAAAAGTATATTTGTTCCAAAACAAGAATGGTGACTGCATTTTACAAACTACCTTTGACACTAGTGTATTTTATGACTCGTCTAGACATTGGTCTTCTTCTCCTTATGGGATTGTACTGACCTGTCCTATTTCTGCAACACCCTGCTGCAAGAGCAACTGTACAACAGCAAAGGAAGATGGGAGAAGAGCAAAGAACAACTGGAATCAACCAGACACCCAGAGCTGCAGCATCCCAATCAGGTACCTCGTTGTCTGAAGTATAATTCCTACCACTGTAGCCTTTGGTTTCATTTAGGTGTTGCTTACTGCTGTTCAGATGAGGAGGAGTAGGCATGTGGGATAACACCTCTGCAGATTTAGATATCAAAGTTGAGCGTACAGTTCTTTTGTCTGAGCTAGTGGCTGACCTAGTGCTTACTGAAGTTGTATGAGTCCTCTTAGCCAAATGGTCATCAAGAGGAGAAGTTTCTGCCCTGGAATATGTGATAACTTTATTTCTTTCAACCATCAGGTTTGTACTGGAGGTGTAAGTGTTTGCTGTCAAACCGTGGCCAGTGGTAGAAGATGGAGCTAGGAGCAGAAGAGAACTTGACATGACATTACCATGCTGGCATCTTTCCCACTCGATGGTCTTTGTGCTGTTTTGTCTTTCATATTTATTAGGTGAGGAGTGCATATTTGGCTCTTTGGGTGTTGCTTTTTCAAAAATAAGAAGATCTGGATCAATCCCTGTTAAATCATAAACATTATTAGTTTATGTGATAAAAGTTCATCTGCATACAAGAGAAAAAGACTCAGTCAATATGTACCAGCAACTGGAGGGTGATTGTGCCCCTGGGGGGTCGGGTGTTCGTTCAGGTGCCAGCGTGGGGTAGACTGGGATCCAGTGGCAGCTACTGGTCAAAATGAGTGTCTGAGCCCAGCTGCTGGAGGGATTCACCTTGCTTAGGTGCATTTTACATATATATATATATATATATATATATATATATATACACACACATATACACTCATACATTATATGTATATATATTTATAAAAAATATTTATCAAATATATATTATATATATTATATATATTATATATTATTATATTATTATATTATATATTATTATTACTATATTATTATATATATTATATATATTATTATATATTATATATATATTATATATGTTATATATATATATATATATATCAAATATATATTTATCCACCCCGTATGGTGGACCAAGGGAAACCAGCTGATGTGATTTTTTTGGACTTCAGCAAGGCTTTTGACACGGTCTCCCATAGGATCCTACTGGACAAAATGTCCACCATACAGCTAAATAAAAACATCATACAATGGGTGAGCAATTGGCTAACGGGCAGGGCCCAAAGGGTTATGGTAAATGGGGCTGCGTCAGGCTGGCGGGCGGTCACTAGTGGGGTCCCTCAAGGCTCCATTTTAGGGCCGGTACTTTTCAATATTTTTATAAACGATCTGGATGTAGGAATAGAAGGTATTTTGAGCAAGTTTGCTGATGACACCAAACTTGGAGGAGTCGTGGACTCGAATGAGGGTGGTAAGGCCTTGCAGAGAGATCTGGATAGGTTGGAGAGCTGGGCGATCACCAACCGTATGAAGTTCAATAAGAGCAAGTGCCGGGTCCTGCACCTGGGACGGGGAAACCCTGGCTGCACGTACAGACTGGGCGATGAGACGCTGGAGAGCAGCCTAGAAGAGAGGGATCTGGGGGTCGTGGTAGACAGCAAGTTGAATATGAGCCAGCAGTGTGCCCTGGCAGCCAGGAGGGCCAACCGTGTCCTGGGGTGCATCAAGCACGGCATCGCTAGTAGGTCAAGGGAGGTGATTGTCCCGCTCTACTCTGCGCTGGTGCGGCCTCACCTCGAGTACTGTGTGCAGTTCTGGGCACCACAGTATAAAAAGGACATGAAACTGTTGGAGAGTGTCCAGAGGAGGGCTACGAAGATGGTGATAGGCCTGGAGGGGAAGACGTACAAAGAACGGCTGAGGTCACTGGGCCTGTTCAGCCTGGAGAAGAGGAGGCTGAGAGGAGACCTCATCACAGTCTACAACTTCCTCGTAAGGGGGTGTCGAGAGACAGGAGACCTTTTCTCCATTAACACCAGTGACAGGACCCGCGGGAACGGGGTTAAGCTGAGGCAGGGGAAATTTAGGCTTGACATCAGAAGGGGGTTCTTCACAGAGAGGGTGGTTGCACACTGGAACAGGCTCCCCAGGGAAGTTGTCACTGCACCGAGCCTGTCTGAATTTAAGAAGAGATTGGACTGTGCACTTAGTCACATGGTCTGAACTTTTGGGTAGACCTGTGCGGTGTCAAGAGTTGGACTTGATGATCCTTAAGGGTCCCTTCCAACTCAGAATATTCTATGATTCTATGATTCTATATTCTCACTAGCAGATCACCATCCTGTGCAGCCACAGAGGATGAGGCTCTTGGTGCTGCCTTTGTGTCTGATTTGTGTGTCTCTCTGTGCTCTCTGTGTGTCTGGCTGTGTACATTTGTATGCATGGGGTATACACGTGTGGTCTGTATGGGTATGCCTGATGGGAACACATTTTCAGCCTTGCTAGTGTTTGGAGCAGCAACAGCCTTGCCTCTCTGTCTGTCATATCTTGCATGGTACTTTCCCTTAATAAAGTATTCATTAGATACTCAGACCATGAATCTTGAAAACAGGGTGTATCTTAAATGTCCTTTCTCAAACACTGAATGGAATAAACTGGAGGAGTATTCCCAGAAGTAGATACATTATGAAAAAGGAAAAGGTGTCTTACGCATTTTTATCATTGTGTGTTACTGCTGATCTTTTAGCAAAGCAAATGACCTCATATAATGTTAACGTTTCTTATGGTTGCGTTGTTTTCAGACTATATATGTAAAGCTTGATTACCTGTTGTGATGTTGTACAAAACAACGTTGATTCTAGCCTTTATTATACAACTTTCCAGTGATGGGCAAGACATGTGCAAGCAATTCATATTCTCATGAGTAGCTCCATGATAGAACACTGCTAGGTTGCAGGAAACTATAACACAAAAAGAATAAAGCTGAATTTATCAGTATAGTGACCATTGTATTTTGCATGTTATTACATTATTTAACATTAAAAGAGCATTAATACTGAGCAGCTAATCAGTACATTTTAGTACTGTATATCAGTGGTTCTTTCATTATCATGCAAACTACTTAAACACCCAGTCAGAAAAGCATAACTACTTGTAACTATATTCTTATTTTACATCTGAAGAAGACAAATAGAATAGCCTCCTGAATTCTAAATAAACCTCTGATTAAAGGAAATTGTATGCTGTAGTCTGTAGCCCTCTTACTTGTGTATTTCTTCCTTTACATCTCTGTTGCAGTGAGTGGACCATGTATAAAAGTAAAACTATCAAGGAAGGCAACTTCGAAGTTTTTGCTCTTGTGTAATGGATACCTGTCTACTTAAAAATGGACAGCAAACATCCTTTCACCCAGACAACCATCAGATGGCCAATCCTGATCTACAATAATTAAGTGGCATTCAACCTTGCTCCTAGTTTTCAGTCCTTTCCATTTTACCTTTGGGCTATTGTATTTCTGTGAATATACTAGTTTAGACAATTCTTAATTTATATTTGGAGGTTCACTTCTGTCTTTCCACCTGAGGAATCAAGGCTAAAGTAATAATGGCAAAATGCCTGAAAAAATTGTCACTGAAGACCAATTTTCAAAAGTATATAGATGTTTGAAACCTACGGGTTTAAGATATCTCAAAGAAAGAAAATAGGGCTTTAGAAGTGAGATTCATTAGATACTTTTGAAAATTTTATGTCACGTGCTCATCCATATGCTTAAATACTTATGGTTAGTGTCACAGTCAAATTCAAAATATCAAGTCAAAAGTTGATTTTATTTTATATCAATATGCTTAAAGTAGGATCAATGTAAGGTTTTGGTTTAGTCGTATGAAGTTTTGTGGGCTTGTTTTTCTTGGCTTGAAAATAGTCTTCCCACCTGAACTTTATATATGGCTAGCTGCAATTAGGAAAAGTAATAACAGGACAGGAGACACATTCAACAGCAGAAAATACTGTCGATTATTTCCAAAGCTACAGAGAATTTTCTGATACCTGCCTCTCCAGGCGTTGCACTTCAGAAAATTGTAGTATTCCTTTTGCCTGAATGGGACAATTTGTATATGAATTCTCTTAAGATGCTTATCTGTATTAGATAGTGTGACTGTTTAGAAAATGTGAATTAATAGGGCTGAAGTGTTGCTTCAAGAAAACAATTCTAATTGTCGATCGTCTCGGCCATTTGCCGAGGCGATCGGCTCCGGAGCAGACGCGTTCTGCAGCGGAGCGGGGGATCGGGCCAGGCAGGGCTGATTTTCCGGCATCGAGCCGACTTCAGGGAGCCGCCAGGACCCGGCAGCCCTCGTGAGGGAGGCTGACGAGGAGAAGGCGGAGCCAGCAGCGCCCCCTCCCCGGCCGTTCAAAAGCAGCCCCTAGGGAGCGCGAGCGACCAGGACGGGCAAACAGGGCGTGGCGCGTCAGAGGGGAGTGGCGCGGCAGTTAGCGCGGCAGTTCGCGCAGGCAGGGCGAGCAGGGAGGGCGGAGAGCGATCGCCTGCCCACACGAACACCTCCTAACGACAGTCGTTAGCTAGGCGATAATGGTCTCCACCAGGCACGGTGGGCTCTCCGGGAGGTCGGTACACACCCAGACCGACTGCCCGTTAAAGAATGCAGCGGTTCAGGTCACCGGATGCAGGGAGTGTCAGAGCCTGCTGCTGCCATCGGCGGGAGTCAGAGACGCTGCGTGCGTGAGGTGCGAGCAGGTGGATGACCTGATCCGCATGGTGGCGGAGCTCAAGGAGGAGGTGGAGAGGTTGAGGGCCATCAGGGAGTGTGAGCGGGAGATAGACTTGTGGAGTAACTCCCTGCAGGGCCTCAAGGAGAGGTACCGGGGTGAGACACCCCAAATGGGGGTGGAGCCCCTGCCTTGTCGCCGTCGGGCAGAGGGAGGGGATCTGGGAGTTGAGGAGGAATGGAGACAGGTCCCTGCTCGACATGGCAGGCGATGCCCTCCCCTTCCGGCCCCACCTTCCCAGGTGCCCTTACGCAACAGGTTTGAGGCCCTGGAGACTGAGAGATCAACAGCAACTGAGGAAGAGGTAGAAAGTGTTCCCAGGAGGATGCCTAGGGCAAGGAGGTCGACTCCACGCCTCAGGACTGCCTCCATCAAGAAAGAAAGAAGGGTGATTGTTGTGGGAGACTCTATCCTTAGGGGAACAGAGGGCCCTATTTGTCGGCCTGACCCTACCCGTAGGGAAGTCTGCTGCCTCCCTGGGGCCAGGGTCAGGGACGTTGCCAGGAAGCTTCCCAACCTGGTACGCCCCTCTGATTATTATCCTCTTCTGATAGTCCAGGCGGGCAGTGACGACATTGAAGACAGAAGCCTGAAGGCAATCAAAAGAGACTTTAGGGGGCTGGGACGGTTAGTGGACGGAGCGGGAGTGCAGGTAGTGCTTTCGTCCATCCCTACGGTGACAGGGAGGGGTACGGAGAGGACCAGGAAAGCCCACCTGTTGAACACGTGGCTCCGGGGCTGGTGCCAACGCAGAGATCTTGGGTTTTTCGACCATGGGGCAGTTTATTCAGCACCTGGTCTGATGGCCGTAGACGGGTCCCTATCCTTTAGGGGAAAAAGGATCCTTGGCCAGGAGCTGGCGGGGCTCATTGAGAGGGCTTTAAACTAGGTAAGAAGGGGGATGGGGTGTAGCAAGGATTGTTGGAGCTGTGCCAGGGGGAACAATAGCAAGGCCGGGGAATAAGGTAATGGCCCAGCTGAAGTGCATCTACACCAATGCACGCAGCATGGGTAACAAACAGGAGGAGCTGGAAGCCATCGTGCAGCGGGCAGGCTACGACTTGGTTGCCATCACAGAAACGTGGTGGGACCAGTCTCATGACTGGAGTGCTGCGATGCCTGGCTATAGGCTCTTCAGAAGGGACAGACAGCACAGAAGGGGTGGCGGTGTGGCTCTCTATATTAGAGAGTCTTTCGATGTTGTAAAACTCGAGGCTAGGAATGACAAGATCGAGTCCCTTTGGGTTAGGATCGGCAGGGACAACAAGGCTGGCGTCCTGGTCGGGGTCTGTTACAGACCGCCGAACCAGGACAAGGAGACGGATGAGGAGTTCTACAGGCAGCTGACAGAAGTTGCGAAATCGTCAGCGCTGGTTCTCGTGGGGGACTTCAACTTCCCTGACATATCCTGGAAGCACAACACAGCCCAGAGAAAGCAGTCTAGGAGGTTTCTGGAGAAAGTGGAAGATAGCTTCCTAACACAGCTGATTAGTGAGCCTACCAGGGGTGGTGCCCCGCTAGACCTTCTCTTCACAAACAGAGAAGGACTGGTGGAGGATGTGATTGTCGGGAGCTGTCTTGGGCAGAGTGACCACGAAATGGTGGAGTTCACTATTCTTGGCGAGGCCAGGAAGGGAACCTTCCTGTACTGGACTTTCAGAGAGCTGACTTTGGGCTGCTGAGGACACTGGTTGGTAGAGTCCCTTGGGGGGCGGTTCTGAAGGGCAGAGGGGTCCAGGAAGGCTGGGCACTCTTCAAGAGGCAAATCCTAATGGCGCAGGAGCGGTTTGTTCCCATGTGCCCAAAGATGAGCCAGAGGGGAAGAAGACCAGCCTGGCTGAACAGAGAACTGTGGCTTGAGCTTAGGAGAAAAAAGAGGGTTTATAATCTTTGGAAAAGTGGGCTGGCCACTAGGGAGGACTATAAGGATGTAGCGAGGCTGTGCAGGGACAAAATTAGGAAGGCCAAAGCTCATCTGGAGCTCAATCTGGCTACTGCCGTTAAAGATAACAAAAAACGCTTTTATAAATACATCAACACAAAAAGGAGGACAAAGGAGAATCTCCATCCTTTACTGGATGCAGGGGGAAACTTAGTTACAAGAGATGAGGAAAAGGCGGAGGTGCTCAATGCCTTCTTTGCCTCAGTCTTTAGCGGCAATACCGGTTGTTCTCTGGATTCCCAGTACCCTGAGCTGGTGGAAGGGGATGGGGAGCAGGATGTGGCCCTCACCATCCACGAAGAACTGGTTGGTGACCTGCTACGGCACTTGGATGTGCACAAGTCGATGGGGCCGGATGGGATCCACCCAAGGGTACTGAGAGAACTGGCAGAGGAGCTGGCCAAGCCACTATCCATCATTTATCAGCAGTCCTGGCTATCGGGGGAGGTCCCAGCTGACTGGCGGCTAGCGAATGTGACGCCCATCTACAAGAAGGGCCGGAGGGCTGACCCGGGGAACTACAGGCCTGTCAGTTTGACCTCAGTACCAGGGAAGCTCATGGAGCAGATCCTCTTGGTAGTCATCATGCGGCACTTGAAGGGCAAGCAGGCGATCAGGCCCAGTCAGCATGGGTTTATGGAAGGCAGGTCCTGCTTGACGAACCTGATCTCCTTCTATGACAAAGTGTCACGCTGGGTGGACGAGGGAAAGGCTGTGGATGTGGTCTACCTTGACTTCAGCAAGGCTTTTGACACCATCTCCCACAGCATTCTCCTCAAGAAACTGGCTGCTCTTGGCTTGGACTGGCGCACGCTTCGTTGGGTTAGAAACTGGCTGGATAGCCGGGCCCAGAGAGTTGTGGTAAATGGAGTCAAATCCAGTTGGAGGCCAGTCACTAGTGGCGTCCCCCAGGGCTCGGTGCTGGGGCCGGTCCTCTTTAACATCTTCATCAATGATCTGGACGAGGGCATTGAGTGCACCCTCAGTAAGTTTGCAGATGACACCAAGTTAGGTGCGAGTGTCGATCTGCTCGAGGGTAGGAAGGCTCTGCAGGAGGATCTGGATAGGCTGCACCGATGGGCTGGGGTCAACTGCATGAAGTTCAACAAGGCCAAGTGCCGGGTCCTGCACCTGGGGCGTAATAATCCCAAGCAGAGCTACAGGCTGGGAGATGAGTGGTTGGAGAGCTGCCAGGTGGAGAAGGACCTGGGAGTGATAGTGGACAGTCGGCTGAATATGAGCCAGCAGTGTGCTCAGGTGGCCAAGAAGGCCAACGGCATCCTGGCTTGTATCAGAAATAGTGTGACCAGCAGGGCTAGGGAGGTGATCGTCCCCCTGTACTCGGCTCTGGTGAGGCCGTACCTCGAGTACTGTGTTCAGTTTTGGTCCCCTCGCTACAAGAAGGACATCGAGGTGCTTGAGCGGGTCCAAAGAAGGGCGACGAAGCTGGTGAGGGGCCTGGAGAACAAGTCCTACGAGGAGCGGCTGAAGGAGCTGGGCTTATTCAGCCTGGAGAAGAGGACGCTCAGGGGCGACCTTATCGCTCTCTACAGATACCTTAAAGGAGGCTGTAGAGAGGTGGGGGTTGGCCTGTTCTCCCACGTGCCTGGTGACAGGACGAGGGGGAATGGGCTAAAGTTGCGCCAGGGGAGTTTTAGGTCAGATGTTAGGAAGAGCTTCTTTACTGAAAGGGTTGTGAGGCATTGGAACAGGCTGCCCAGGGAGGTGGTGGAGTCACCATCCCTGGAAGTCTTCAAAAGACGTTTAGATGTAGAGCTTAGGGATATGGTTTAGTGGGGACAGTTAGTGTTAGGTTAGAGGTTGGACTCGATGATCTTGAGGTCTCTTCCAACCTAGAAATTCTGTGATTCTGTGATTCTAAAATATTATATATATATATATGAAAAATATTCTAGTTGCAGTATATTCATTTAACAGTAATGAAAAAGCTTTATTTTACATAAACTGCTAGGAAGCTACCTAGCTTTAAATACCTAAGTAAATGGAAAACTTTTTTATTCCAAACATGCCTCCTATTTGTAAGTAAAGAAAGTAATCTGTAATTCTTATACAACAAATTATGGAAAAAATAATGCAGCTCTTTCCATTTTGTGCGTAACTAAAGGAAGTAACCCTAACTTATCAACAAATAAGAAAAAGGAAGAATATGCAGTATGTCCACCCTTACTATATTTTCTGTATACATTGTAGTTTTTCACTTAATATTCTAAATACTGAGTCATAGAATAACACTGCAAACATAAAAGTATATATTTTTTTTCCTTCGTAATGAACATGTGTAACCTAAGAGAGAAGCATTGTTTTCAAAATATGTATATCATGCAATTTAAAATGTGCAATGAAAACGTAATCTGTCTGAACAATACAAATCCAGTAACTTTATGGAATAAAAAAAGCATACTTGAAGTGCTGTTACCAAATTTATATTGCATTGTGTTTTTTAGCTACTCACATACAAAGATCAAAGTTATCTGTGTAGCTGAAATGAAAACAGTGATACTTACAAGTAAAAATGGGATTATAAACTATAATGAATAGCAAGTAAGGGTATGGTTTGGCATCAAATCTAAATCAAAGGATTTAATCAGCATTTTTTCTTTTACTGATACCACTTTCTGCCTTTACTTAGGTTTAATCAGTTTCCAGTTATGAAAATTCCAGTTGAGCTTAGAGTAGACTTTCATAAAAGTAAAACTGGAATAAGAAGTCTGTGATTATTAAAACAATAGAAGAACATAACTTGTCAGAGAAACAATGATAACCTTACAGGGACTATACAAAACTCTGTTGTATACCAATTGGTTTACATCTTCCTTTAAAAGATTACAAGCATTTTGTAGTGTTCAGGAAGCATCTTTAGCCAGTAAATTTTGATACATTTCCTGAGAGCTTTGGGCATTTCTGAAGGTCATATATGAAAATCATTGGCTTCTATGAATAAAATCCATTAACTGTTTTTTAAGAAAATATATATATATATATATATATATAAATAGTTCTAGGCATGAATAAACATTTTGCATCAATTTTAGCATAAGATAATGGTTTAAAAGACAAAAGCCTTCAAATATTTCTATGAAATATCTAAGTAGTAGTTTCTTTTCTGTGGTATCTTTTGCTGAAAGATTTTTAAAGACTCTGAAAAGACTAGTAATATCATACGAATATTGTCATTGTTTTTAAATCAACATTTTCTCATGTGTTCTCACAGTGATGATTTTTCTTCCAAGAGAAAAGTGTTCTTCACCTTTGTCATGTGTTGTATCAGCATGTACCATTGCCTTCAGACTTGGTTACACAACGTCCTAGACTTTGTTAAAGAATAGAGGTTTTGTGCTAATTGTATATTTTATGTTTGTTTCTCAGTATGATACATGAACACTATTCAGTGTTGTTGATACAGAGCAAGGATAAATTCTTATTTAAGAATGTAGAAAATACCTGAAAATATGTGGATGTTTTTGAAGGGAGGAGTGGAATGTTCAAAAATGTTCCTGTCTTCCAAGTTTGTGCAAAGTTGTATTGTCACTAAGATTTTCTATTTTCAACACAATACAATTCTAAATATTTTTCATCTCAATGGTTACTTTGCAAGCTTTAAGAAAATACCATTAAATAGTAGGAAAAAAAAAATCTCCTCGGAATAAATTGGCTTCTGTGCATATATTCTTTTGGGGATGTGTGGTGATGGATTTTATTGCATAAAATCAGGTAAGAAAAGTCACAAACCTATGTTTTGGTAGGGAAGGATAGCTCTCTGGTCAGGAAAAATACTTTAAAAGCATGCTTTAAGTTATTTTGAGGCGATAAGCAATTCAGTAGGTCGCTTTTGATTTAAAATTATTTCAGAATTTCTTTTTATCTTTTAAGATTAGCTTTCAGTAACTGTACTATTACTAAGAATCCAGAAAAGGTTATTTTCTTACCAAACTTTCTTGAAATCTTAATTAGGACATTTATTAGTAATAGTGTCTGTGGTAGACTACATTTATTTTTTCAGGACTGTATAGAAACCACAATCTAATATAACAGCGTATCTTTGAAATGCCATCTAACATCTCTGTATTTTAGTTAAGATTCTAACAAATCTGCACTTGACTGTGTAACATTATAAAAACAAAGTTCCAAATTACTGTTACTTACCTTCATTAGATATCTAGTCCTACATTTTATGACCGAAAATTTATTGTTCAAATAGGTAAAACATTACTAAAATGCCTGCAATTGCTCTTTACTTACAATATTTAAAACAGAAGTTGACACTTCACAGGAATGCGGATGGTAGTTATGTTAGTTATCTTGGTGTTGGGTTTTCAGGGTTGTAACTGTCCATATAATTCAAAATTTTATCAAAATTTTTATTTTCTTTATTTAATAACTGGTAGCTCACTTCCGTCATCTCTATCCAAAAACCTTTTGAGTCTTGTGAGTTTTTTGGTTAAGTTAGACACCACAGGCACACACATCACATACACTCCTAAAATACACTGCTAAAGTGTACCAGAACAGTGTGATACAGTAAAAATATAGTCTTGGATAAGGAATTAAATTTTCTCATTTTTATTCTGAGTCTTTATAAGACAAGAGAGATTGCTAGCTGAATAAATACTATGTCTCAGCTTTATTGCTCATATTAACACTATATGTGGGTTGGACTACAAGTATGGTATTAACACAGAACAAGAGAGTGGTCTCTCAAAGAAAATGAATGTTCTTGTATTTTGGAGAAGGCCAAATTGTGCCTTACCTCTTCTTTTCTCATCTAATGAAGATGAGTCCTATTGTAATCAGTGTCACTTTGTAGCACTGTATAGAATTTTCTATACAGGAGTAGATGGTGATGGATATTAAAGAGTTGTTGTTGTTTTACTGTTTGCATTACTTGCAAGTTTAGTAACAGATGTCTAAAATTTCAAAGCAGACCCTAAGATTTTCGTGTGTTGCTAGTGTGGTCTTCCAAAAATATCAGATTATCAAATTCCTTTCTATGGGACTGAAGATGGGATGACAGTTAAGATGTGCATCTGTTTTCCTGTCTCAAAAACTACATATATCTTTTTTTTCTCATTATTTCTTTTTCAAAAAAAAGGGATGTTTGTATAAAAATTACCCAAAATGTTGTTACTTGTGTATCATGATACAAATTTTAATGTATGCTGCAATCATGATAATAAACACTCACCATTCCTCTGAAGACAGCAGTTTCTGCTACACTGTTGGGATGAGACTTCTGCATAAATCTTCAGCACCTGGGCTCCCCTCTTCTGTGATTCCTGCAGGTCAATCAAGAGACCTGGGAAGTGTCGAATCCAGCAGTTCTTGTAAAACATAGTGGGTGTGCAGAGAGAGTCTGATTCTACCACCAAAATCAGAACCAACAGCACTTCTGATATTGCCACCAAAAGGACCATCTCCTCAGTGCAACTGGCTTAGTGAGCATGCTTTTTCCTCCACGGATGTAGTGAAGTTTGGACCAGCATTTTAAGCGACAGTCTCTTGAGTGGTGAGGAGACTCCCAATTTTGCCAGGGAAATGAGCCAAGGGATGTTTTTTCCAAACAATTCCCGTGATGTTGTTTGTGCAACTGCTAGAAGGAACCAGCCATTTTATGAGCTATTTATTATTAAAATAGTTATTATTTTGTTCTCTACATTATTTGGAAGCAGTTTTTGAGAGACTACAGGTACATGCTGCTTTTAGTCATTCAGAGATCTTGCTTGCGTGATCTCAAGTTTGTCTTTTATCCTTCTAAGACCAGACCGTGCAGACAACCTTAGTATGTGCTGAATAAGCACAGAGTTTTGTTTCACTTCAGCTCAGAAAGTATGCAGTCCAGTCACTTGAGAGCAGGTGTGTCTGCCACTTTGTTCAAATTCAGTACTACATTAAATACAGAAGCAGCAGCTTGATTTAATTTCTTAATACTTTTTGAATTACCTAGTGGTTGCAAATATAGTTTCCTTCTTGATTAACAAACCGAAGTATCTAATTTTATCAGCCAGCCAGAGGCAGAAACTTGTTCCCCTTCCCCACTGTGCTAGCAATAGATGAACATGACTGGAG
This sequence comes from Oxyura jamaicensis, assembly GCF_011077185.1. NCBI lineage: Eukaryota > Metazoa > Chordata > Aves > Anseriformes > Anatidae > Oxyura > Oxyura jamaicensis. The sequence continues at coordinate 68,723,333 of NC_048893.1, read as the reverse complement.
AAAGCTACAACCTACCGTTGTCTTCAGACTAGATAGCTAATCAAAGACCTGCTCTTAATCTTCCATAAGTTCAAGAATATTGAACAGTCTGTATGGATTTTTCTGCTTATGCTGAAGTTGGAAGAAGCCCGTGCGAGAAAGAAAGTACTGTTGGCATACAGGAAGGCAAATTTTCAAACACCTGGTCTGAAACCTGAAACTCCCAAGTGTTTTGTTTCTTAAAAGAATGCATCTCTGATTCCTACACCTGTATGCAAGATAGCACGCAGAAACGATCTAAAATATTACAATACATGAGCTCATATACACTCAGTGGACTGTGCAGAGAGGCTGAGGGAATTAAGCAAAAAAAAAAATCTGCAATAAAAATTGTGCATGGAATATATAACAATGTTTTAGACAGGATTTTTTGTTCTTCAAGATTAGTAATTTCTCCAATTCCATATAAAGTGTAGATCTGTGACTTCGATGGGGGCTTTAAAGATATTTCAATTCTTTAAGCACTATAGCTAGTGTTTGTTTTGAAAAACAAGGCCCCTATTTTGAAAATGAGCCAAAATGTACACAATTTTATTCCTAAAAGAGCTCCTTAGAAGGTAATGGAGCTCAGTACAGGTTAATTTCTGTTGGTGTAATAGCAAGATCAAGGCATTTTTTTTATTCAATGAAACTACTGGCTATGATTATAATATACATTGTAATGTCCGTTTTAGTCTAGACTGCATGTCTGTTGTGAGAGGTGAATTAAACTGTAAGAAAGAGCCTCTGTGGGCAATTCTTTAAGCCTCTGTCTTGAAAACTAATCCTGATGTTTGTGTATTACTCTTTTGTTTCTTTTTGTATAGTCTGATGTGCTTTATTTTTGTTTTCATCTCTGCCTGAATGTTGCTATTTAAAACTTTAAATATGTTTCAATATACTGCACAGAGATGTTTTTAGGCATTTATCTGACATTGACATGAGCATTACTGACTGTACATTTCTGAAATATTTTTTTGCTTCAGTTTTTCAAATATTCCAAGATACTATTTGATATGGACCACGCAGTTTTGAAAGATATGCCTTGCATTGTGGCTTCACCTCTAGCATTTAATATGAATTCTGTGTCTATTTTGTTCTGTAAGACTGGTGTACAGAAATGTTGATTCCTGATTGCTTTCCTCACTCCAACTCTTCACATTTCTCCAACATAAGAAATCTAGGAGATTCTGAGTAATTTGGGGAAACATGGAACAAGATGATTAAACTCTTACAAAACAAGCATTTTTAATAGATAAAACTGAGCATGTCTTTACTCTACTGAAACAAATTAGATTACTTGCATGAACTAAAAATTAGATGTAATAGGTAGCTTTAACAGTAATGGCTTGTGTTTGTGGTTACTTAAAGATTACACTATCTCAATTCATCTGTTTCTATATGTTTGGTGCCTATAACAAATATGTTTGTTTCTTCCTTTCTAGGAAGAAAAAAAATGAAGTCAAGGACAAGCCCTGTGGCTTACTTCAATTAAATAGACCTGAAACACCAGATGATTTCTTCAGTTTAGGTGGGGCTTTATTAAGATAAAGTGCAATACTGGATGTGAACATTGAGTATCTAAGTGTCTTTCAGACTGTTCAGTAAGTCTTTCTCTGACATGACATTTTGAATAAAGTAACAAATTCTCAAACACCTATAGCTGCCATTGAGGCAATCGCCAAACATAGTAAGTGAGGTTACTCCTTGTGTTTAAGTATGTTTTTACATGAATGAGCTTTGGTAACCAGTCATGTTCTTTACAGATCTATGTGTTTACAATGTATATTTTAAACCTGTTTTTAGTTTGCCTCTACTTGCTTATACTGCTGATCTTTCTCAGTACCTTTGCATTTTTATTCTGTTTTTCTGCTGTCTGCTTCAACCAAGCAGCCTTTTTTTTTTTCATTACTTGTAATTATTTCTCTCTTCGCTGTTTCTGAATAAATTATAAGACCAGGAACAGCTGCAGGGAAACTTTTTGTTTAAAGAAATATAAAGAGAATGAAATAAGTAAACAACTGCTTTAGGCAGTTTCCTTTAAAAATGAAAAGTTTTAGCTTAAATTTCAGGGCCTTCTGCCAGCTTGCCCATAACCTAACTTTGACTCTTGTATGGCAAATACATATTAATAATTTAATGCTGAAGTCTTAAATTATAAAAATTTTGCAAGAAGGAAATATCTAAATCTTACCTGCAATCCAGTGACCAACTGTTCCATGTGCTCCACAAGGAGGGATCAAGAGATTTTTGCTCTTAATATGGAATCTCTGGCCAGTATCAAACCAGCACTTCATGTTATTTGCAATTCTTTTCATGGTCTTCTCAAATTTCTACAAGGATAACAAACTGGGAGTTGCCTGTTTTCTGTAAAAACATGGATGTCTTTGCAGATCTTTCAGTAAATGAGATGTAAACATACCTGACACAAAGGAAGAGAATGATCTTTTTAACAATTCTTGTTATGAACTGAAACAGTACCTGAAATCTTCCACCTGGTCTGGCAGTGATAGTTAAACAATCCAAGAGCTTCCTTGCACAAAGTATTCATCAGACATTAACTCTTTTTTTTTTTTTTTGCCAAATATAAACAAAAGCCGACACTTTTTCCACTTAGAGTTCCATATATATATGTTGTTTTATTTAGTTTATATGGAATATATGGTTCTAGTACTTGAAATATATAAAGACCACAAAGAAGATCTATATGGTACAGGAAAGTATTCCTGAAAAGGACTAAAATGTAAAGGGTTTGATTCTTTAGACAAGTCAGCCTGTCTAAAACTACACTGTACAAATAGTTTGGTTTTGTTTATCTGTTGTCCTCACTGCTGTTGTTGCATGCTTCTCTCTGAATGTCAGCAGGTAAGAGGACAGTCAAAGGCTATACGACTTTAGGTCTGTATGCTGTTTCAAGCGCTATGAAATACAGTGCTGCTATGAAACACCAGTGTCTGTCTTTGAAAGTTTCTCTGTCTCCTGCTCTGTCAATGGTGGTTAAGCCTGTATGATCAGAGATGGATACGTCCCTCACATGAATGCAGACTAGACAAGAGAGGACAGTTGGGCATCATATCTGGGTCTTCCGTTTCCCAAGCAGATTACAGGAGGTGAGACATACTCCTGTGACCCAGATGTGACAAAGCAATTTTTGATGCTGCTATGATGATGTAGAAGTATATAGAACATGATTGCTGCTAACACAGACCCAGCCTGCCTCAGGAAGGGGAAGAAACCACATCTGTATAAAGCAATTCTCTGCTACAGTTAAAGTCCAACAGTTTAGCTTAAACCATCTGTGTTTTAGGCTGTCCATCAGAGCAACTGAAAGTTGGCAACTGCCAGCTGAGAAGTAAGACCAAAGCCTGCAGATTCCCAGGTGAATTATGAACCTGTCTGTCCTCATACAACCATCAATAAGCTTATTTAAACAAATATGTGCAGCATAATCCCATGTAACATCAACACTAGTAGTCTCCGCTGAAGTCAGCATACCTCAGTGCCTCTGTTGCACTCGATGTGAATAAATTGTATGTCTTTGCTGAAATCGCCTCATTTGTCTTAGATATGTACGTATTTTTATGTTACTACAGCAGTGATAAGCAGTCTCTCAAAATTTTACCTAATCCTAAATGTTTTGATTATGTCAGAGTATGTCACTGTGACTCTATTACAGTATAAAAGTTGTAAAATACTAAAATAGTACATCATGAAATAATGAAATATAAGTACTTTGACACATATCAAAGCAAATCTTTCTATTATTGAAATAGTGTTCACTTGTTCACTTTCTCCTTTAATATTTCCTTGAAATCAAAACATTATTGCACTGTTTAAATTTTATTTATTTATTTATTTATTGAGAAAGAGAGAACTGTTTTCTTAAATTCAGCTGTTAGTGGTCATATTTTGGTTTGGAACAATAAATTGAGTTTTTAATAAATCTGAATTTCTCCGTGTCTTGGGACAGTTGGATCAAAAATTCTTGTTCCAGACCAGTGGACCCATTGCTACATGGTGAAAAGAGGTAAAACTTTACAGTTTCTGTTTCTGAGACATTATGAAAAAACACTTTCAAACTATTGTTTCAAAGATGCTAGCAGGCCCTAAGATTCTCTCACAGTTTGGCCTCAGACTAACTCTGGTAAAACTTATATATGAAAGCTGGAGTCTTTGTATTCAAGCAAAGAGTAACAGAAGGCTTAGATTAGATTATACAAATATAAATCTACTAACATACATATAAACTTGAGATGGGGTTTATGACAACAGGAGACAATGTTTAGCAAACACTTTAATGTATGAATGTTGATTTATGACAGAACTTAAGACTAGGCAAAAGAGATAGAGTTTCAATATTGTGATGAATTTTATACAGCTGGATACTCAGTGAAAAACTTCCATGTGGGGTACTTCCATGTGGGATACACTTGAGTATTAATCACTCATTAAATTTGACTAAATCAGGGATAAGTTAAGTATTTGTTAATAAATTCCAAAAATACCACTTCAAGTATTTTTTTAGTAGTATTACAAAATACTTGTGTTGCAAGCAGTAAATATTACATTGTGCAACCAGAGCAGAAAAAATAATCAGAAAATAATAGGGAATAAAGTCGGAATAAGTGCTATTAAAAATAGGAGTAGTTTACTTATTTATTTATTTTTGAATAGCACTGTTAATGGTATTAAGAAGTGCTTTGTTTGGCTATGAATCTTAAAAAAAAAAAAAAAAAAAAGCCTTTGTTTAGCAGCTCATCCTTCACAAATGATAGAGATTTCAGTTGAAATAAAATTATGCTCCAGTCAGTTGCTCTTAGAAATGCCAAGATCCTTTAGAACACTGATATTTTTAATGCTGAAATGCTGCAGAATATTTCCTATGTTCCACAGATGCTTACTTTGTATCCTGTGATAAGGAAAATACTAAACAATGGCAGCAGCTAGAGAATCATTTCCAAAAGACTAATTCGTCTCTTGAGTAATTCCACTATTACCCAATACACAGTCCCCTGCCAGAACAGTACAATTCCCTGGCATCTCAGAGGGAAGAATGTGGCACTTTATATTAAGTAGCATGTGTATTTTAAATATCTCGATTCCATTTCAGTTTGCAGTTTAGTCTAATACAACTGAAAGGAATTAAAAAATTCCTTTATTTTTTGCTCTCTATGTGGTCCGGTCGTTAGAACAGTCAGATTGATGTTTCTTACTGATGCCCATGTATTATCCAGTGTCTCTGTGTTGAATCAAGAGAAGGTTTGCCTAAAACAAATACAAAACCACTGCATTGTTCCCTTAGGCACTCTACTGGTGCTTAAGTGTTTGGTTCTCTGCTGCTGCATATTTTTTTTTGTGTGATATTGGATTAGACTCACAAAGAAATTCAGGCTGTATTTTGTGTGTATGTAAACCAGGTTTCCTGCCAAGAAAAGTATTTGTCATTCTGATTCACAGTCACTGGTACTTCTGTTACTCACTTTGCTGTGTCTTGTGACTGTACAGGGAATCCAACTGGAGACCCAGCCAGCTTGCCACACAAAGCCATCGAGTTGTTCACTGAGGAAAAAAGCAGTGGCCATAGTCTCCGAAGTAAGTTAAAACAATGTTATATAGTTGAGGCGATTATAAAGTTTAAGCAGGCTTCAGCCTTAGCACACAGAACAGCTTTGAATCAGTCTTTTAGCTGTTCCTTGCCTACATGCTCTGTGCAATGCCAGTCAGGAAGCATAACCAAGGTGCCATGCACAACAGAAAGAGTACTCCTCTCCTCTCCCCTCTCTCCTCCTCTTTGTCCTCTCCAGCAGTAACTCCTCCTGACTTTCTCTCTGTTTCCTTACTTCTGCTATGCTAGAAAAGTCAGAGGGCTACAGAAATGTATACCCAGGCAAAGAAAAGGGCAGAAGCTTAGGTTTACCTTATCATGGTTGAATGGTCTATTATAATGTGACTGCTGCATTTCCAAGTTTTCTAAAATAAAAGTGTGATCATTTTTCAGCCTTGGAAATAATTTAGGCATTATATACAGGAGAACAGTTTAGGTACTAAACACAAGAAAAAGCCTGTGAAGAAGGTTAACCCAAGTAGAAATGACCGTCTCAACTCCAGAGCAAGAGAGCCTTTACTGACATTTTCCGGTGCTGCTGTGGTCCATTTGCTGGCACATGAGAATCATTTCATTGTAGAGAGACACCTGAAATATATCTAAAACAGGCTTGAAGATTTCACTCTAGAAGTCAAATCCAGAACCTAGGTGCTGAAAAGCTGAAAGCATTACCTTTGTCTTCCTCTCTGAGTAAATGTCTTGTTCTTCAGGGTATGTTCTTTTAACACATGCTTGTTTAATACCTGCCATGATGCAAACTTGTTATTGCGTTCTTCCGTTCTTCTGCATGTTCTTAATGAGTTACAGATGTTTCTTCATATTTGTTTCAAAGATCATGCAAGTTTTTTTTTATGGCTCTTGCCTACAGATTTTGATATTGTAGCTCTAGCGCTAGATATTTCCATTTTCAACTGTGGAAAATACATTGCTTACTCTTGTAAGATCAACTCAGATGTCTGCTGGTGAAACCGCAAGACCTTTTCTTTGATTCCAGTATAATAATGTATATGTATCTTAGCATATCACAGAATCACAGAATCACAGAATTTCTAGGTTGGAAGAGACCTCAAGATCATCGAGTCCAACCTCTAACCTAACACTAACAGTCCCCACTAAACCATATCCCTAAGCTCTACATCTAAACGTCTTTTGAAGACCTCCAGGGATGGTGACTCCAGCACCTCCCTGGGCAGCCTGTTCCAATGCCTCACAACCCTTTCAGTAAAGAAGCTCTTCCTAACATCTGACCTAAAACTCCCCTGGCGCAACTTTAGCCCATTCCCCCTCGTCCTGTCACCAGGCACGTGGGAGAACAGGCCATATTACAGTACAGCTGTGGACTGGGAGACAGATGAAATTATCTGTACAAATATGGAACAAAAAGGTAGTTCTTGCCTTGGTGTTTTTGCAGTGTAAGTACAACATAAGCACAGCATACAGACTGATTAGTATAGTAAAAGAACAATGGATCTGCCCTGTCAGCATGCTCTGACTTAACACAGTTGTCCAGTCCTAAGCCTGGATAAAGTACAGATAGCTGACAATCAGTCTAGTAAAAACGATTGGATGAAGAAACAGATTTAGGCTTTCTGCAAAAGTGACCATCCAAAAAAGAGTACTGCTGACCCCTTGTGCTTATGACAGCTCCTGATGAGAGCTATACAAGTCAGTACTCTCAAAATTTTGCTGTTGGGAAAAATGTTTTTTAGTAGTCTATTAAAAACCTCATGAAATGTGAGGAAGGTGGATTTGAAATCCTTGATGGTGTGGCAGGTGCAGGCACATAGGCCACAGGAAGGCACTAAGGCAGCAGCAGAAATATTCTAACTATCCAGGCTGTGGTGTCAACACTTTGAGGGAACAGAACTCATCATAACTGACTACACGGAAAAAATCACTCACTAATTAGGAGCTAACTTACCAGAACAACATGAGCTTCCAAACCAGATGTCTAAAGATGGCAATCATACCACACTGTGTTGGCAATTGTACTGTATTCCAGCAGTGGAGCTTAATGGCCATGACAATCATGAGTTCTCTGTTTACTTCTGGAGTATAAATTATTACAGTTACTTGAAATGTCTGGCTGTAGGAATTAAAGTGCAAACAGAACATATGGGTTAGAGTCCTACAGATGTGGTAGGACCCTTGCTTGTTGTGTGTGACATCTTTTCAGGCTGAACCTGAGGCAGATAAAAAAAGGCCAGTGCTCAGCCTCAGGTTTCAGCTAGATGTAAGAAGCTTGGATAGCCAAATAATGTAGTGCTTCACCAAGACCAGAATACAGGAAAGTGTAATATGAAAATAAGTGAAACATTGAATGGGAATGAAAGAGGAACACAAAACAAGCAGACAGTGAAAGTCATTAGTAGGAAAGAAAAAATGAGAGGTGATAGTGACCTAGCTAGGGACTGAAGCTGCTGAAGAAAGCTCTTTGAAAATGGTTGAAATCCTATTTGAAAGGATTTCAAAACAGAAAACAGGATTCAAAAGCAAGATGCTCTGAAGAAAGATGAAAAACAGAAATGCAGAGAAATCTGCCCCACCTCAACAAACATTTTTATAGAAGCTGGTAGAAAAGAACACATTTTCTGAGAGTGACTGTTCAACTCTGAGGTTGACATTGATGTCATTTGTATAGAGAAGAATTAAAAAGCTGAAGTTCAACAAAACTAACAGAGGATCATTTCACAGAGGAAATGCCAAAAAGCAAACAACACCTTTTATTAAAACAAATGAAAAAAAAAAGGGGGGGGGGGGGGGAAAAAAAAAAAAGAAACACCAGAAACACCACCAAATACCCCTTGTCCCCAGAACAAACTGCTACTCTGAAGAGTTTTATTAAGCGTGGGAAATGATCCCTTCTGAGCAGAGGAAGCAGGGAGTTGTCTGAAGGCTAAGCTATCTGCAATAGCTAGAGATGAGTCACCTTACTGTTAAAGGGAAAGATTTTCTATAATCTAGCAAAGCATGGGATGATGTAAGTCTTTATAAAAGTAATAAATAAATAAATAAATGTAGATTGTTAAAGTCCTTTTGTTGTACCCTGTCTTTTATGTTAAGCATCATCATATAAGAATACATAGGATGGCAGACTCCCTCAGCTGTTTCATAAGTTCAAAAAAAAAATCACTTTCATTATGTGAAATGAATTATTATTCTTCAGAAAAGTATTGGGGCAAACAGCAGAACAGCCACATTATCCATGCAGCTAGATGCTAAGTTACTAATTTATTTTTTCCTTGCTCGTGTCAAATAAAACAGAGCCCTGCTACGTGACATGTAATTAGCATTTATTACACTTTCCGGAACCTTAGTTTAAATAGAAAGGATAGACTAGCAGAAAAGGCTATATGGTATCTCTACAAGCCGAATGAGGAGCTGAGACACCGAGTGCTTGTGCAGGAGGAGTCGGGAAGGTCCCAGCAGGATTACGGGACATAGTTGTCCCCTACATCCTAGCGCTGTGCCAGCCGTGCGGGACGCTCCTTGCCGTTGTGTCTGTGACGAGGAGCGCCCCGGGGTCGGTCGGAGCCGTGCCGCAGACCACACACTGCCCTAGAGGGGAGCCGAGCCCCTGGGGGCCGCCCCGCTGCGTTTATGGCGGGGCCGGAGCCCCAGCGCTGCCGGCCCAATTCGGGCACTGCGAGAGGGAAGGCGGAGGCACGACCACTCCGACATCGCCTTTTTAGGACCTTTTTTTATCCCTCTCTCTCTCTCTCTTTTTTTTTTTTTTTTTTTTTTTTCCCCTTCTGTCTTTGCGAAGACGGAGCTGCGCCTCCTCCCTGCCTCTGCCGGCCCGGCTCGGTTCGGTTCGGCCCGGCTCCACCCAGCTGGCACGGGGCGGAGGAGGAGGGGGAAGAGGAGGAGGAAGAGGAGGCGGAACAGCAGCAGCCCGCACCGGCAGCGGCCGGGCCGGAGCTTGGTCAGGGGAGGGGGAGCGCGATGTCCCTGGCGGAGCGGCAGCGGGAAGAGGAGGGGGAAGGGGATGGCGCGGGGGAGGAGGTGGTGCAGATCCGGCTGGGGGATAAGTGCTACCCGGTGTGCAAGAGGAAGCTGATTGAGCAAAGTGACTATTTTCGAGCCCTCTACCGCTCGGGTATGAGGGAGGCAGGGCAGGGCCAGGAGGAGCAGCTGCTGCGCGGGGGGCTGAGTGCCCTGGGGCTTGAGTTGGTGCTGGACTTCATCAACACCTCCTGTCTGGCCAGGCTGGAGCAGGAGGAGGGGGGTGATGATGAGCCCCCCTTGCTGGAGGAGCTGGTGGAGGCTGCTTCCTACCTGCAGGTCACCCCCTTGCTCCGCCTGCTCCTCTCCCAGGTGAGGGTGGGCAACTGCTTGGAGCTGCACCGCCTGGCTCAGGTCTATGGCCTCCAGGACTTACATGACACCTGTCTAGACTTCATGGCTGCCCATTACCATCAGGTTCTGCGGAGGCCTGATGCCCGGCCACACCTCCACCTGCCCCATGCTCTTCAGCAGCACCTGAAGGAGAGGCGGATGAGGGGCACCGCCACCCTTGTGGCCATTGGGGACTTCATGGGTGCCTCCTCTCTGGGCCTGCCTCCAGGCTGTCACCCTCAGGCGGAAGCCCCCTGGTCTATGCTGCGGTATGATGAGGAGGCAGAGAGGTGGCAGCCCCTGGCCAACAACCTGCCTCCAGATCTGGTGAATGTCCGAGGCTACGGGTCAGCTATGCTGGACAACTACCTCTTCATTGTTGGGGGCTACAGGATCACCACCAGCCAGGAAATTTCAGCTGCCCACTGTTACAACCCTTGCCTAAATGAATGGAGTCAGCTGGCCTCAATGAACCAGAAGAGGTAACCCCTGCTCCCTGATATGCATGTGTGTCCATGTCTATTGTCAAAATGGAGCTTGTTGAATAATGTTGTGTTGACTGGACTCAGGTTGCAAGAAGTGATTCAGACCTGTCTTTGTGCTGTGAATCACCCCTGTCCCATGCATCGTGTGATGGGAAGGACCAAAGGGCTTGGCAATAGTTTGGCAGCGGGCCACCAAAAGGCCTGGCAAACCTTGTCTGTACTGGTAGTGTCTCCCCGTCGCAGAACAACCGTGCAGTTGCTCTCCTGCCTGGTGGCTCCTGTGCATTGCACAGGGAGCTGCTGTAGCAAGGGATGGATGAGGAGGATGGGACTATGAGTAAATGCTGGTGATAAAGGCCTCAGCTGCAGGAGAATGTGCGACAGGCATCAGCAGAGGACTATGCTGCGACCTGCCACAATGTGTGATCATTCATCTTGTATAAAATGGTGGTGGGCTCCCACTTTTCCTTTAAATTGTAGTATTCTAGGAGGGCTGTGAAGCCAGTCTCTTCAAACAGCTGACTTTGCTGGAAGTAGAAATTCTCCTTTAATTGACTAAGAGAAAAAAAAATCACTTTGAGATATATTTTAGCTCCAATACTCTATGTTATGAGAAGCATTCCTGCTTCTTGTGGGGTGTACAGTCTATCAGAGCTAGAGATGGATGAAATGTTCAAGTTGGAGCAGTTTTTCGTTGGTTTTTACTTTTATAACTATCCAAATATTGGGTAGGCCTGCCTTTCAGTGAAATATGTACCAGAAAAATGGCAGGAAGATTTTCAGAAACTTCTCACTTCATGAGAAAATTTTAATCCAGTGAACATTCAGCATCTTGACCATTTTGCTTTTTCTTCATTTTTTTTTTTTTTGAATTGTTTGACATTTGTGTATAAGTTAGTATTCAGAAACATTTGTGTGTTTGAAAGGATAACAGTGGGCGCTTTGAGCGGTACTCAAGAAGAGTCCATCTCCCTGGCCATGGTTATGGCTGCTCTACCTTAATCATGTTGCAGAGTTATCAAAATGAAACCTTTTACTTCATTGAAACAAAATATTTCTGTTTATCCAAGATATTTTTTTTTATTGTTTCCATTTTAGAAAAAATGTTAAAATTTTTGTCTCCTCTGTCTATATTAAAACTGAAACAAATAGGGAGGCCAGAGCTTGCTGTAGAATAGAAATTCTCCATCCAGCAAATTCAAGTAGCGTCCAGAGACCCCAGCCATTGGCATAAATGCTTTGTATTGGTGCAGTAAATCTGTAGTCTGTACTCCACTTGAGCTTACATGCTAAAATGCCTCAAAACAGGATTTGACCTAAAATGACTAATTTCCTACTTCACCTTTTTTTTACTTCCTGTATCATTGTGAGAATTTCACTGAAATTTTGCCCTCCATAATCAGTCATTGGAATTCACTGGAAACATAGGGCATTTCTAGCTAATTGGAAAGACATTGTAAAAATTACCTACTGTAATATGAATGTTCAGCTTTTAAACATCATAAATGCCTCTTTTTACGTGCATATTTCTTGAGCCTGACCCTATCAGCAGTCCTTTCTAAGGCATCTTTGAGAACTGAGCTGTTTCGGTAGACCTGCCTTCTGTGGTCTTGTCTGCATGAGCAAGGTCAAGGGTATAGCGGCCTCAGTCGAAAAGGCCCTGTGTCAGCCCACACAGTGTTTTCCATAGAAGTGTGCTTAAACATAGAAGTCCTGCATTGATCAAATTAAAAGATTTTGACATGGTTTCATGTGATGTCTATACCAAGGTAGATGTTATGTGCAATGATTCTTCAGCGTGGTGAAAGGGGGGGGAGGGGGAGAGGCTCTTTTTCATGGGGCTTTTTTTTTTTTTTTTTTTACCTTAGAGCTGTTCAATCTCAAAACTGCCCCTTTTTACCCCCTCACTTTGCTTTGCCTTTTTTTTTTTTTCCCCCTAGGTTATCTGAAATAAACAAGTTGATATTTTCTCCTTATATTATTTTTATCTCTGTTGCCATACCAACTTAATCTTTAAGTCCATCAAAGATGGACTTATGCAAGATATTACATAGCATGGGATTTCACGTTGGCAAGTAATGGCAGAAAAGTGGTATGCAAATGACTATTTTTGGAATAGTCTCTAGTCTTATATTTCACCATAGTGATTGCAGGTTAAAAAGGACCAGAATTATGTTTGCCTCTAGTCTAGAAGGTAGCAGCAAGTGAATATGAGGCTCTTTGAAAAACAAAACGGGAAAAATTTCTCATGGAAACTCTGACACCTTCACAAAACACTTTGTTCGCTTTAACATCTTCATGGAATCTCAACTCTGAAGGTTTGATTGATTGGTTTACTTATTTATTTTATATCTGACATAACATTTCATCTGTCTGATGCTGGGTTGACCAGTTTAACATTTTGTGGCCAGAGCACAGAAGGGATGGCCTGTGCCATAGGAGCTAAGAGCAGGGGAATTCTTAGACTGAGCGTCCATATTTGACTGCAACAGTACTGATGCCTTTCTGCTATGTGGATGAAACGTACTGCAGTTTGCTTGGTATTGTGTTTTTAGTTTGTTGTACTGTAGTAAAATAAGCAGGGCAGTTGCCCAGAGTGCTGCTTAGGGAATAGGATCGTGTGACTGTCTGCCGAATGAGTTGATGTCAGCTGATATAATTACATCTCATTAATGCATTTTTTACATACCTTGAGGGACAGTTCTAGTTCCCATTGAAGTTGTTTTGACTTCAGACAACACTTTAACACTCTCTAGATTTGGCCTATATGACTAGATTCATGTGTTGGTCTGAAGAGGAGGATGAGGAATTATGGAAATAATTCTGTTGACTTAATAAATCTTCTGCACTCAAAAAAAAATTGTAAATCCCATGATATTTTTATATTTGATTGTTTGCATTATTATTATATCAAAGCCCAGGATGTTGGCATTCTATACACATGTATAGATGAAGTATTCCCAATTTACCTCTAAGCAGAAGGTGAAAGCCATCAGATGGGCACTGAATACTTGCTAGTTACTCTGGCTTACATTACAGCTATTGTCTTTCTTTCTAGGCAAAGAGATCTTATTACTGTCATTTCAGATTTGTTCACGATAGGTAACACGTAAATTTGAGAAACTATTATTCCCTGCTTATGCAGGGAATAGGGAATAGGTAGATAAGTTGCTCAGGCTCATGTAGGAAGCCTGTGTCTGTGCCTGGAATTTCTCATTGTCTGAAGCTAAATCTGGAACCAGTCACAAGTAGTCCATAACAGATCACAGTTTCTAGACTTCTCTCTTTTTTTTTTCTTTTTTTTTTTTCATTCTAGAGGTGTTGCTGTACTTGGAATAGTGTCTTCAGACAACTACCTGGACTTCTTTGATGAAGAAACTTCATGTAAAGGTTGCCTAAGACCACTTGTGGTCTTTGGGGATAGGAAGGTACCAAGGAGGTCTGAGGACTGTTCAAGTCATGTATTTGAATACATTTCCATGCTTTTATTTAAATTGTTACTGACAGTTGAAGTTTACTGTTTAAAAATAATATAGGATTTCTCCTGCTTGTGCCAGTTACTGCTGTATATTCCATTTTTATTTTCCTTCAGCACAGTCATGGCAGGTAAATCTTCCAGGCTTGGAAGACCTTTGTAAGCCCCTGGCTGAGATTATATGTATGCATGTGGAACAACGTTTTTGTGAGCAATCTGTGCCTGAACTGCTGCCACTCTGAGGATTCTTACAAAAATACAAGAGGAGATGTTCCTGGGGAATGGTAGTGGTTTAGAAGACCTTCTCTTTCCTTTTTTTTTTTTTTTTTTTTTTTTAATAATTTTTTTTCCTACTCAAAATTCCTCTGTGTGGGGAAAAATAGACTTTTTGAAGATTTGTAAGTTAGAAATACCCATGTCACATTTATCACAAATGTATCACCCATGCTTCCAAAGCTAATGGTTAGATGCAGTGTGCTCTGAAGACTCATATAAGGGATGGAGGAAGAGTGGTTCATGCAAGAAATGTGAAATGCCTTGAAAATGCTTTTGTAAATGTACTTTCATGATTCTTGATCTTTGTTGCAAATACTTTAACTCTAGAGTTAATAAGTTGTCTATCTGATTTGTGAAAACTTTTAAGAATAAAAAAAAAATCATTTGGCAGGTAGAAAACACAGGCTAGTTAGTCCAACACTCCTGTCCTATAGAGGACAAAGCTTACCTTGCAAATACATGTGTAATGTGTTAAGCCCTACAGCAATGCAAATTTCCACCTTCTTCCTCCCAGGTAACTTGTTTCCATGCTTACCTACTTCCCTGATCAGAAAATCCTCTCTAATATCTAAACTAATTTGTTTTTGTATACTAAATGAGCAGAGTCAGTGAACAAGGAAATGCTTGTTGTCCTCTTCATAGCCAGTTTAATAGTGGTCTCTTATGGATATGTTATATGGCTGTTAATGCAATTGAGAACTAGCTACGCTTTTCAGAAGTTCTTGCATGTTGTTTTGTATTCAGAAAGCTATGTACTCTGACCCTTACTTCCTTTGCATTTTAGACATTCTTCCTTCCTTACTTCACATAGTGCTTTACACTTGCCTTTTAATGAAAAATGTTGTAAATTGAACTATTGTAAAACTGCACAGCTTGCACTTGCTTGTGTTCCTGGGGTTCATTTCAGAGGAAATGAAGGACTTCAGAAGATGTAGCCCATATGTGGTCTTGTCCCACCAAAAAGGGTTCACATCAGTCCAGCATTTGGAGAGTATTTCAGATCTCCAAGTTTAGACAACTCACATTAAGTGAGTGGAGTTATATCATAGTTGAATTTAGCAGACTGTTAAGCTCAGTTGCTTCCAAGCTGTAGTCCATAGAACAGTTAGTTGTGGAGAGCTGGCTAGTTGCTCTGCGTTTGCTTTTCTTGTTTCCAGCTGCTCCAACACATTAGAAGAGTGTAAAAATACACTAAATATTTCCTAATGTTCACTCTCCATAAAAACACCTGCTGTTACTGGCATGGAAAGGTGAATGGCAGAAGTTGTTATTCATAACATATTGAGCCATTGTTCAAATAAACTGTGCTAATGGGCACTTGTGGCTACATTCGAGTAAAATGAATTATGTAGTTAATGTGTTCCATAAATCTGAGATACTTGCACCAAATATCATCCCTTTTAACAGGTGTTGGAAGTAGCTAATGATTCGACCAACTGACACACAAGTACGTGGCCTTCTGGAATAACTGAAGTTGAAATTTGTGCTATGTGTCTTTCACCAGGTAGTTTTCCCACTTCTGCCAGAAGCAATTCAGAGATGCAAAGGCAATCAAACAAAACCTGTATAAATGAACTTGATTCAGATAAATAGTAGTTATAATTGGATAACTAGACAAGCAAGCATGAATTAGGAAACCTGAATTCCTTCATGTTCTAACGCAACATGTTTGTGTAGTTTATATGGCTGGGAGATCTTAAAATAATGAAAGACTTACCTATGTGTTTATGAGCTCATTTTGTAAGCCAAAATCCTGTACGTTTATGTACTACATCATAGACACAGAGTTACAAACTTTCTAGCATAGTTTTTATTTTAAAAGTTTGTTTGGAAAATGAATTTACACTTTTTTTTGTCTATCTGCTAATTTGTGTCCTTTTTTTTTTTCCCTCCACCATAACTTAGAACAGGTACCTTGCTTTGAAAATTATAATGTTTTGCGAGTAATTATCCTCATTTCATACCCACTACTGATTGCCATGTTATTCTGGATTCTCTAAGATGGAAAACATAACTGCTGTACAGAGGAGATGAACAAAGTGACCTAATCGTAAATGTCAGCAAAAAAAAAAAAAAAAAAAAAGGAATAAAAAGCAATTAATTCCTTCAAAGGAGCATTTTAGTTTCCAAAGCTGTATCAGGATGACAAGAACAAAATGATTCCATCTGGAAACAAATTATTTTTCCAAATATATTTAATAAAAAGAAATTGCAGGGCAGACTGCTGCTAGGCAAGGTTCATTTTGTCCAGACAAAACCCTGCAAAACTACTTAGCGGTAAGTTTTAAATCTTGGATTAATGCAAAGTGAAATTCATTTTACTGCTCAGCAGGCCAATGCAAGGCTAAAGCACTACTTCAGTTTTATTGACACAGTGCAGTTCCCTGCTTGGTTTTTATGCTGACCTAGTGCACACCAATGATCTTCATACGTTTAATTAATCAGGATACTGCATGGTAAAATTTCATGGATTTAGCTCAAAATGAGCAGTACAGAAGTAATAACTTTGCTAGGCAAAGACATTGACTTGTAAGGAGGACTGTTTCCTAAACAGGAAATGCTGATCTCTTATTAGACCATCTTTCATAGCTAAAAGGAATAGATGAGCATGCAAGCCCTTCAACTTCAAGCCTTTCTAGTTCTTCCTACACGCTTGTACCTCTAGTATCCGTAGGCCATTTGTCTCTGAATTGCCTCTGCCTGTATTATCTTAAAAGTTTACGATGTGAGGCTTCTTGCACTTCAGTAATTTGAAAGTTTCCCATTGTGAAATACAACAACATAATTGAATAGAATAATAAATAAAAGAACAGATAATTGCCTATAGAGTGCAGTATATTTTGTGCAACTGAGGATGGAATGTTAATTTACATATGCATCTTGCTTCAGAGGAATAGAAGGTATGTTTAGTGGTTTAAACTAATGCTAAATAAGGTACAGGATTCTTTTCCCTCTTTTTGCAAAATGTGGTTCAATGTGTTTAAATTTCTATTCTTTAAATTCTATTTAAAGAATATTCTTAAAATATTCTATTCTTAAAATATATAAAATATTCTTAAATATTCTTAAAATATATAAAATATTCTTAAATATTCTTAAAATATATAAAATATTCTTAAAATATTCTATTTAAAGAAATTCTTTAAATTTCTATTTATTAGGGTTATTAAAGAGACTGTATAACAGACTAAGGTGAATATGCATTCCTAGTCATTCATCAAGTCTTGTTTGAAATTCATGTAATTTTAACTAAAATAATATCCTTGACTGAGTGTATACATGTTTTCCTCCACTAAAGGTAGCTTATTAAAACCTAGTAAAAATGAAACATCTACTGAATACGTTAGTTAACAAAACATTTACTACTCAAACTGTGATACACTGAAATCCAAAATAAAATATTCATCAATCTTAACATCAACATCATTAATGCTTGGAATGTCACTGATTACTGTCCTGAGTAATTAAGTGTAATTTCAGAATTTTGGACAAGCACAGAAGAGTTCAGATTCTATAATACGTGAATTGATGGTACAAGTTGAAAGTAATGATGGGTGTGTTGGAGCTTCGATAGGAAGAACTTTCCTATATTTTGCTGTACATTTATTTAACCTATTTCAGTGCTGCATTCTTTGTCTTTCAGGTCCAATTTTAAGCTTTTGGCTGTAAATGGAAAGCTCTATGCCATTGGTGGTCAGTCCCTTTCCAATGTGGAGTGTTATAACCCAGAAAATGACTGGTGGAACTTTGTAGCATCCATGCCAAACCCTCTTGCAGAATTCTCAGCTTGCGAGTGCAAGGGCAAGATCTATGTTATCGGAGGATACACTACACGAGGTAGAAAGTTTTTTTTTTTGTTTGTTTGTTTTTTTTAACCTGATTGCTCCTCAGTCATATATCATTTTCTTTTTCAGGATTTTTGTTTGAACTGATGTAACAAAACTACTGATAAAATGAAACAAAAAAGTATCTCTGTCATGTTGGTATGGGGTTGTGGGTTTTTTTCAGAGCCTATGTCTAGGATTTGTAATTATGCTTGTCAAACATATGGACTTTAAAACTATATATCTGTCTGTTTTTTCCCATCCAACGAAGTGGTATGGGGATCTGGGCCTCTGTTCTTCTGATGAAATGGACTGGTGGGTACTTTAGTATCCAGCATAACCTTTCTCCTCTTAGATTTTGGTTATACAGTAGAGAGAAAGATCTCAACAGGTACACTTTTGTTTACTTTTAGGCACACACATTACAGTGTCAGAAGGAAAAATATTAAGAAAAGTTTTGCCAACATTTGTATTTTTCATGTATGTCACAGTCATTCCACTGTAGCATTTCACAGACAAATACAAGCTATAGGTAAGCTTTTCAGTGCTGAAATAATTATATAAATAATCAAAATAATTGCATAACTAATCAAAGCTTAAGCAGGAACTTTTTTTCTGTACTTGTTTTCTGAGGGGACGATAGAGAGGGAAGGATAAAAAACTGTATTCTCTCCTGACAATTATTATTGTTTTTATTCAGTGGAAAAGCAATCCTCACAAAAGAGCTTCCTTTTGTTTATTCCTTAAGCACATAGTGCCATTTGTTTGATGGAATACTGTTTTTTTTGGAGATCCAGAAGTCGATTTTTAGATTCTTAGATTTTTTTTTTTTTTCCCTTGGATGTCAAATGTTTAATATTGATCACAACTTCCTAAATTAAAGTTCCCATCTCTAGGCCTTTGCCTGCTTCAGTTAACCACACTAGGTTGAAATTATTTTCCAAGTGGAGAATAAAATTAGAAAAGAGATCATTCATAGCTTAGCTTTTACAGAGTGTACTGCAAACAAAGCTAAACTGACATCAAAACAAGCTGTCCCTTCTAGTGTCTGAGTTTAGCTCTGAAGCATTTTAAAGTTTGTAAAAGACACATTTCCACTTCTCATGGTCGTTGTGGTAATGATAACCTTCAAAGCCATTTTGTCCAGTCCATTCTGACTCAGGACTGGACTGACAATAAACAAAAGATATTGGAGTGCCTGTGTCTATATGGAGGCCATGCTGTGATATGCTCTGCAGTCCTGGTCCCTTGGACTTCCTCACTAATGGACCTGCTGGGGTGCTTTGTGGTCCCTGATGCCCAGCACGTTCAGATAGACTACGACTGAAGGGTGTCAGGCACACAAAACTTACTGCTCTGGGAAGTCAGACCTAAGGAGAAACAACCTTTGGGACAAGATGAGAGGAGAGAAAAAGAGGCTGAAACGGAGTAATGGGAGAGACTTGTAATTACCATTATTTTACTTTATTCTATTTGTTATTTTTATCGAGAGAGGAGAGGTAAGAAGAAAAATCTCTGGTTTGGTTAATAGTGCTACAAGATTAAAGGAGTGCCAGCTTTTTATCTTACTTCCCATGAGCTTTGCAAATTCCTTCTCTGTTGCTTATGCTGTTCTTCTCTTTAGGCTGCCTGTTCCTGGTGTCATGGGTAGGAAGCTTGGCATGTTGCTGATGCAGTCCCCACTCCCTTAAAATTCATTAATAAAGTGTATGTTGTCAGGATCAGCGCCCTAAATTGAGGCTTATGTTTAAGTCCAAGAATGTTCAGGACAACAAATGCCTGTACTTGTTATAAATAAAGGTCCTTATCAGAACAAGGACCTAGAATCAGTTTGTCTGTGACATCTTGGCTTAGGACAGCTGTCTGATGACTGAAAAACCAGAGTTCCTGAAATTACACTGGTGATTCACCTTCCAAGTTATGCAGATGTTGGAGGGTTAAAAGGCACCACGATCTGAAAGACACTGAGTTTTATTTGCTCTTTTACTACGTTTGGTAAATAAAATCATGCATCAGTGAACTTCTAAAAATATTTTTCCTATTTCTGTGTACACCTCAGTAAAACTGTTTTGGTAGTTTTTGTGGATTATTTTCTTTTCTCTGTATAGAGCTTTCTTCTGAGACTGCGCTTTCCAAAAGATGGTAGGATCTGAAATTTTGCATTGTGAAATATAATGAACCTTGATGATTAAAGAACCTTCTTTCAGTTATCACTTGTAAATCTAATCCTAATAGCAATTCCATGTCAGGTACTATATTTATTTTGTATGTTTTTTGTTGTTGTTGTTTTTGTTTCTGTGTATAGAAAAGACCCTGGCTCCATGCTATGTAAATGAGGACTACATCCCAATAGACTTTCATGTGCTCCCCCTCAAACCATGGCATTCCATTTTTTCCTTAGAAGGTTACTGCTATGGAAAGACACAAACTTAATTGCTAGAAATGTTGTAGGGAGATTTTAAGGTTTTTTCCCTCCAAGTGAGTCAGGGAATGATTCACTGTTTGTAGACAAAGTTGATCAGCAGTGCCATGATATCTTTCCTTTTTTTTTTTTTTTTTCTCTTAATTTAATGTGGATTAGATGTTTAAGAATGTAATATAAAGTAATAAGCAATAATGGGAAGTCATCACAGTGAAAGCAAATGCTATAGCAGCACCTCCTGAGCCATGCTGCTCATGCACTTCTTTCATGACAATCAAGTTATATTTATGGCTATTTATACCTGTGTGCTCTTACATAACTTGTTAGTATGTCACCATCTGCTGTTCCGCTTGAAAGCTCATCTGGAGATCATCATGCAGAATAGACTTGTAATATGGAACAGATTTTATTGAAAGACCAAGCTGGAGTCTGCAAGTCTGTTACCACTTGTCACTTGAGTTTGGATTTAAGCTCAGGTCTCCAGAGGCTGAAACTTAATTTATTAGCTAATGACTCATGTGCATTCTTTGTTAATTTAGTGAAGCCTTGGTATGGGACATAGCCAGGGTCTCCACTGCACTGTAAATCAGAGAGATAGTGTAACAATTTCACAGAATAACAGTATTGCAAACACATGCATCCACTGAGTTGTAACTGAAGCATAGATAGGGCTTCAGCTTTTTTCTCAATGTTTCTGTCTAATGCAGGAGCATGTTGTTCCTGGTTTTTAAATGAGTTTGACCATGTATTTCTCTCTTTATGATGTACTGAATATGTGCCCTTAGGTCATCCATGCCACTTGATGAAATGTAATTAGCTTTATGAATTTTACTTCATAAAACTTAGATTTGTGGAGTGAAATGGATGATAAATTATCACTTGACAGCCATTAATGAAGCATACTATGTTCTTGCTAATTTGATTCATCTGTGATCACCAGTGGAAAGCAGAAAATTGCTCCATTTCCCTTTTCAGAAAAAAATGTTTCATATCAATCAGAGGCAAAATTAAAAGCATAAGGTAACAGTTAGGGATTATGCTGGTTAAATCTGCGTTCCCAGACTGTTCGCATTGTTTAATGTGCCAGAAGCAGCTTAACTTCTCCTTCTGCAATAGAAGAGAATGTTCAGACTTCATCACTGCAGCAAAGACTCACAGTTCTCAGTAATCAATATTTCTTCCCTGGTCTGCTACACTTTTTCACTGTGTAATAATGGCTGATACAGACTATGGAGTTCCTCCTCCATGAGTATCTTCTTATTTATTGATTTGTAAATCTCTCTCCTCTGTTTCAGATAGGAATATGAACATTTTGCAGTACTGTCCCACTTCTGATTCCTGGACCAGCTTTGAACTTTGTGATGTCCATGTTCGCAAACAACAGATGCTGTCTGTTGAAGAAACAATATATCTGGTAGGGGGTTGTATTCATGAACTTGGGCCAAACCAAAAATCCAGTCAAAGTGAGGATGCGTTAACTGTGCAGTCTTACAACATTGCTACCAAAGAATGGCTCTACCTCAAAGAGAACACATCAAAATCAGGTCTTAACTTGACTTGCACTCTCCACAACGATGGAGTTTATATATTGAGCAGGGATATTACCTTATCTACAAGCTTGGAGCACCGTGTTTTTCTGAAGTATAATATATTTACGGACAGTTGGGAATCACTAAGACGCTTTCCAGCCTTTGGACAAAACATGCTGATCTGTTCTATGTATTTGCCTGATGTGCGAGAAGTGTAACAGCATCAGGTTTTTCTCTTCAGCTCGTTAATCACTCTTGGAAGAAATATTGCTCCCTTTAAGTAATTCCAGTTTCAGAATGTAATGTGGTTGCATAACATAGACATAAATACTGATTCAATTCTTAAAAAAAAAAAAAAAGAATCCAGTATTAAGAGGATGCTTCCAGAAACAGTTTTAAGATTTCAGTTTTTTTTTTTTTAATATTATTTTGGATTTTAATTTCACCAAATATTGTTTGCAACTTTAACATAAAATTATTGTGTTGGTAACCAATGAAGGCATTGAAGGAACTCCAAAGACAAAACTGATCAGTCTAGTTTTATTCCCCATCTTTATAGACAACATAAAAGATAAAGTATATACACGATAAAAGTGGAAATAATTCAATAAAGTAAATAAGAAGCTTAAGAAAAATAGCAAAGGGTACAATTTCTTTTAAAATACTATTTTTGCTCAAATTGTGTTCTGTCAAATACACAGTGTTTAAAATTGCTAACTCTCTCATTATGTCTTCTGCAGTCACAAGTGAGATTATCAAGGATGCTATTGTAACCAATTGAGTATCACCAAGATACACATACTCCCCTGAGTTATTTGTAATAAAATGCTTTGTGAGGGACTGGGAAGAATTGCCCAAAGGCTGAAGGTTTCTGGTTGGATACTAGATGCTCCTATAGTGGCAGTTGGCAGTATTTATGACAGCTATTATAATAGAGGTAAAAAGGCTGCAAGTTCATATTGAGAAGTTTGCTCATCTTCCAAAAGGTTTTAAGTTGTATTCTGCATTACTGTGTTTTAAAGGTCAAATTAGAGAAACAAAGAGGGAGATGTTGGCAACAAGTTACGGAAAACGTAAGTGAGCACTTACTGTCGTGATTCTGCACCAGACCCACTCTGCTTAATAAAAGTCATCCAGGACAAAAGGGGAGACTGAATCGCTTGGTATGGAAGGGTTCATTTGTGTAAATGACTTCCTACCAACAGCAGCTCTAACAGGTGCGCATGAATGTTGGCTCTTTCTTGAGGTACCAGGAACCTGATAGAGATTACCTTGTTTGCCACCCGAAGTTGTTAGTTTCTCTAAAGAATGTAATGAGATAGTCACCATGAATATTCCTTTGCATTCCCCAGTTTCTGTGTATTGCCTGAGATACTTATAACCATGGTGGGCCCCTTTTTGTAGCTGGCAGGTTCGCAGGGGCCTTCTGAAGGCACCTGTCCAAGTGTGGAATGTGTGCTCTTCCAACAGGAAAAGGAGAAGGTCTTGGTCATCATGGAAAGGTTTCACAGCTGCTGCCTCTAGGAAATATATAACCAAGTAGGGTATGTGTTGAGCATATTGTAGGGATGTTGTTTGGTTCTGCATCAGCTATTTCTTGAAATGAGAAGACGAGATTTAATTCACCTGAACACATTCCTGATATTTGGAGATGTCTTTTTTTTTTTTTTTTTTTTTTTTAATTCAGGAATCTGAATCATCTTTTGAAGATAAGTGGCTTTTTATACAGAGGAGGAAAAGGCTGCAATGGTTCCCTAAAGGCTCTTTTAACCCCTTTCTTCTCTGTGGTCTTGAATGAAATTGGTGCTAAAAGAGCTATCAGACTTGAAGTGCCTTGCCAAATACCTCTCTGACATTCAGTTCTTAGGTGCATACTTCCAGTGCTTCTGATCATGGATAGAAAACCAAATAGAAAATCCCAGGAAACTTTGGTCTAGAAGAGAGTGTTTGGGTTTGAACCTTTTTATGATATAGGTAGACATTAAGCAAGGTACTTTGGATATCCAAGATTAACCTCTTGGGTAGGAATTCTGCAGCCTAGCTGAGTATGTTACACTTAAGCCCAAACTAGTGTCTATCATTCAGCTGTATGCATGAATTTCATGAATTAAGCCCTTGTCTATGTGTTCATTCCTTTGAAAACCTGCTGTACTGAGCAGGTGATATGTAATGACAGTGGTATCAGACCAAACAATGGCTCTTCTGTAATGAAGAAATGAGATGACTTTCATAAGTTTCTGAAGTGATATTTTTTTAACCTTAAATTTCAAAAGTATTTTAGAATAAATGTAGACAGTATTCCATTGTCTGGTGAAAACCAGAACAAAAGTTATCTCAGCCACATTAATTTACTTGCTTTCCTTCATTTCCACATTCACTACCCTACAATCATCCTTCAGTCAACTCCGATTAATAGTGGTGGAACAAATCACATTTGAGTTGCAGCATTCTCTTCCCTGGCAAAGTAATTTGAAGAACTGACATTCCCAGATTTGCAGAGTGGTATATCTAATGAAGTCCTTTCAAACACATCCGTTTTGTAGTGCAGGCATCATTTCAAAAGTAGTGATACAGTGTTTTTGATATGATTATTCTTTTTCATGAGAGGCCCTTCTATGCTTGATAAGTACGTACTGGTTTCAGCTTCTGGTTATCAAGTGACCACAGTGCAGCCTGGAGAACCTGCTCAAACAGAAAAGAGAAAATGTCTCAGATTGTAAATGTTACCAGACCCTTGTGTGAATCTGTGTTGCAAATTCATTAGTGCTGACATCTAACAGTACTACAGTCACAAATCAAAACTGGTGTTGAATTTAGTGGCACCACACTAATTGGACTGTATGACTACAAACTGAAATATACTTTTTTGTTTTTGTTTATTTAATAAAATTCATTACAGAGAGGTATGCAATTGGGTGTTCCTATTAATTAGGAGGGAAAAAAAAAAAGCATAACAAAACTGTCAAACTGTCCTTCACCTTTTTCATTTTCTTTCCATCACTTTAATATTCCACATAAGGCACTGTTGAGCAACCTCTGCCCTTCAGGCCAAGGAGAACTTGCTGAGAGTCACTAACAGTGGGTAATTAAAAAGCTGCTTTTTAGCCAGTGGAAATGTTCTTCAGTGATTAACTTTACTGTATTTACTTTCATGGTGGGGAAAAGGGTCCTAACTTTAGGGCAAATGACCTTTCTTTGAACAACAATGATACAAGTTTAGAGCAAGGGGCCCTATGATCTGATCACCTGGAAATTTATTAGTGTTATCCTGATGTTGCTTCTAACTTATCATGTGGCCTTGGAGAGATCACCTTCTTGCATCTTTGCTCCCCAGTATAACACGTGAGTATGAATGTTGGTTGTGGAGAAACAAATGGTTTGTTTGGTGTAGTAGTGTTTGTGAGATCTCTTGAATGTGTGAAGAAGTGCGCATGTTCTCCTTGTAACTGGAGATTTGGTTATTAAAACTGCTTGATGGAAGGTGACAGGATAGAAAGGAGCTAGTAATCTCATTTTGGTTCCATGCTAATTACTTTCATTTTGAACTGATGGCTAGCTATTTCTTTCTTTTGTTTCTGTCACCTCCTAGCTTATGGTTTGTCTAAGTTTCCTAGTCTTGGTGTTCTCAAGTCTGTATCCAAATCCAGAACTACTGCTTTCCTGCCATGTCTGGGTTATCCAGTGCTTACAAATACACTTTTCATCTTTGGAGTCTCATGGACTGAGTCCACCAGTAAAAGCTGACTATGGTAGAGGATGATCCCACGCTGAAAGAAAGATCAACAGCCTCTAAAGTCCCGGGGGAAGAGTAAATGGAAAACTCTGGGAATTTCAGTTCCTTCTCACAAAGTAGAGACATGTTTAAAATGTTGCTAACATCAAGCCTAAGACAGAGTATAATGGTTTCTTCATTTCCAGGAATGGTTTGTGGTTTTCAATGTGAAATAAGAGTTGTGTGGGGCTTAAGTTTAATATCTCTGGCCAGTTTCCATAGATTTCCCTTTCTGCCCTGTCAGCTGACCTTTCTTTGCCTTAATATCTGTTTTACATTGTTTGAGGACTTTGTCCTTCCACATCAGTTTCCAGGCTGTTTTTGATGAAATCATATGCTAGCAGTTTGTTGGCCTTTTTATTTGTTAGCTTGTTTTTCACACTGGTCTGTGTCTATCAGTCACCATGATGAAACTGTTATTTGTAATTTGGGGAGAATCTTTTCATATATTCAGTTCTGGGCTCTTGGAAGAGAACTCTACCAAACTACAAACGTTTTCTTTCCCTTAATACCCATTTTAGTGAGAAATGATGCTACAGATTCAGCATTTGTGGAAATTGACCTGTATCAGTTATGTGAGAGAGAATGGGAGGTACTGAGTACGATGACAACATTTAGAACATAACATGCTCAAAGATCTGCATGAGTAGACATTAATCATCCCTGTAAGGTAAGGTATATACTGTAAATGACGCTAAACCAGAGACAGTCCCTGGGGTATCTTTCAGTGTTACCAGTGAACTTAAAAGCAGTTACCTAAAGTCCTCAGAGGGTAGAAACTCTCAGCATCCATGGTATGTTGTATTGATTTTGCGTTTACGATAATGACCAAAGGGTGGCTCCCCATACCCACAGTAAGTCTTAGGAACCAGAGCAAAACCTGTAAGATGGATAAAGTTTAAACATCTTCCTCTACAATTATTAATGCTGCAATTCTCAGAGTATGTTTTCTATTGAATTAACTTAAAGTCTGTTTTAGTGTAATGTACATGTTGTTTGTTTTTTTTCCTCCGCCAAAAGGAGGGTAGAATTTGGAAAAGGAGTCTTGATTTTGTGAACTAATGGGGATCAGGCATTCACACCTTTAAAACTGCTGTCCTGATTATATATGGTACACGGATTTTTATTTTTTTCTAAAGAGTATTCACATTGCCAATAACATATTATGTCCTACAAATATCACTGTTTTCTAATGTTAGTTTCAGTTCCTTTATTGCAGTTAGAAGGGTGAGCCATGCTTAGCTTCTGAAATACAAGCTATCTATTCTTTTATAGAAGGACCACTACAATTACTGTAATTTTCTAGTGGAAGGCAGATTAGACTCTGTCCAGTTTTAGAGTATCCAGTTATACAATGTGTTGCACATCATCTAATCAAATATACTTTAGTAGGAGAGAAAGATCCTGATCAGCATCTGAGCACAGATATTTTCTATGTGATGGTACATGTACCATTATTTAAGATTCAACAGTGAATGCAAGCTCTCCAAATCCTCCTTCACTCACTCAGTTTTTTTGGTTGGAATTTATGATTATTTGATCTGTTGTTGATTTTCCACTGTCTGATATTTTCCAGATGTTTCTAAGGGTGTGCCTTACGATAAGATACCCTTTTAAAATAATTTTCAGAAATTCAAATAATATACTCTGCCTTACCAGTTTTTGCCTATGAAGATTTTACCCTGGTACCTGAGTGAATCCTTTTCTAGGGCAAACGTTAAATCTGGTGCTTCTTTATAGTAATACTCAACTTTGTGAGAAGATGCTGTCAGTCCACAAATCACTGCTGACATAAAATTTCTGATGCAACTATCAACCTCCTGTATGCTGTCTGTTTCTTTTGGAGTTATTTCCACCTCTTCTTGTTCAAGATTTCTGTACACAAGTACAAGTGATAAAAACACCACTACTGTCAGGAGTTCATGGGAATCTTACACATAACTGCTATGTAGGTTTTGATTAAACCTAAAATCCTATTTCCAAGAATCTTCCTAACTTTAAGTTCTCACATATTCAAAATGACTTAACCTATAAACTTTCTGGTTAGCTTTTATTGCTCATCCTGTGACACAGGGTTCTATAGTGCATTACTTGGCAAGTACTCACAGTATAAGGCATTTAAGTAGTGTAAGGGTAGTAGAGTCTTTTATTTTCTTCTTCAAGACAACTTCAGCTATGCAAGGTTTAAAACATACGTGATTTTATCTGTTCTCCTATGGAACTTAGCCTAGGTCAAAGATTTACATTATTCACTCACATTAAAAAAAAAAAAAATATGTTACTGAACAACTATTTGGGAGTTGATGTTAGAAATACTCTGCTTTCCTCTTTAGATATTTTTATTACAGTTTTCTTTTTCTACGGGGTATACTATATATGTCTGGTATCACATTGTATTTCCTTTTTAGTTAGTTCTAAGGGAAATTTTACGCTTTTTCAGGTAGGGCCTTGAATTACTGTGAAGACCAGAGCTATGTCATCTGAAACGTGTATTTTGCAGTTGTAAATTAGCAATTCATAACTGCTCTGAAGCCCATAAAAACATGATTTTGGGTGGCGGGGTGGAGATGAAGTCAGAAAACAGATGCTTAGGAATAGCCATTCTCTAACCTCCAGGCATAAGCAGTTTTCAAATGTAGAAGCAGGCAGAAGAAATTTTAAATGGTTTTAAAATAACAACTCCCTTTTCCCTCTTCCCCTCTCTCCTCTGCAACTCAAACCCTTTCAACCACAATAATTTGTGGCAAGGCATCTGTGTATTTGGAAGAAAATGTTAGTGGTGAGATAGGAATGCACTATTCTTGGGCAGGTGATCCCTTATCAGAACTGCTACTTGGCAAGCCAAAAAAAAACTACCTTTGGCTTCAGTATGACTTTCTGACTGACATTTATGACTCTTTAATGGCATGTTATCTCCTAACATATGTATGATGATAGGTGCGTCAAGGAGAGGAATCACAGAAGACCTATTGTATATCTAATACAAACGCACAATAGTCTTGTGGAGAGACTTTTTTTTTTTTTTTTTTTTTTTCTATTAGGGCCTGATCCAAAGCCTTTTGATGTTAATAAAAAAAGAACCAGCTTTGAATTAGGCACATATTTCAGTGCCTCTTTCTTTAATTCTGAAGGAATCTGAGGAGATGCTAACTGTGCAACTGGTGGATGAAAGAAGAGGCATAGACTGAAGACTTGGAGAATTTTCTTAAAGTATGATCTCTGTTATGCCCCATCTGTATGCTTTTATGTTACATTTCAGTCTCTGCTGAGTGTTGCCTGTCTCTCTTAACACAAATATTTCAAGTATACTGACTTTAAGTAGTCAGGAGAATTATGTTTTCCTGAGTTTATCTGGGGAGAAGGCGAACATCTCTGGAATGATGCTGTTGAGGAGTTACTGAGAAAAAGCATTGCTGATACTTCATGACTCTGAACAGCAAAGCACTGTTGTGTGTCCTGGTCTATGTTTTCTTATACCAAGAAGCTTAGTATGGGGGATTAACATTTTTATTTTAGATCATGGTGCTATGAGATTTTTTGTTTCTTTCTTTCTACAGTGTCTCAAAAAATCTTGTTTATAGGCATTTGGATCCTTCTATCACATGCTACAATAATGCCATACACAACAAAATGCAGAGGTCATGTGGAACAGAGAGCTATCATTCCCATTTCACATTGTCAACATACAAATACAAAAGATTTATTTGCACAAGGATTAGGACTTTGACAGATATTCATGAAAGGTGAAACAGCTACAGGAACAGTTTGAGAGCAACGCACCTCAGGGCTATACCTGTATAGAAAAGATAAGGGCGTATCCCAGGGAGTGAATTCAGATCCTTGAGGAAGAGGATGGACTTGAATCCAAATCTTGTGTTGGCAAATTTCCCAGCAAGCATAGTCCCGTCTCTCTTCATTTTGTTTGTGTAACTTTTTATTTGCTTAAGCTGAAATAAAATAAATTGGCAGACTTTATTTGGGATAACCAAACTCTGTTTTTCAGAAAATATTAACCCCAATCTATTTACATGTAATTCCTGCCTAATTAGGATGTTTAAGTTTGAATTTCCTATCTATTAGTTCCTTTTTTTTTGTTTTTATTTGCTTTTTTCATTAAATCTGTTTCAACTACAGAGCTCTTTCAATTAATATTGTTAATGAGTACTTGCAAAACATCTCATGAAGCAAGAGTAGCTCTCTGTTCTACAACCTGCTATACTTGTATCTATCTGTGAGGAATTGGTCATGGGCTTTACTATCACTGTAGTTCAACAGCCACAGACTGAACTGTTGAACTTGCTGTTCAAGATTAGTTGTAGATACTGTCTGCAATACCAAGGAGTGTTTGTTGTTGACCAATGTGACCATAATGCCCCTAGAACATCCCCTGTAGGAGTAGCAAATGCTGCAGGAACTGACACTGTTTCCCTGTGGATTTTCATCTGATCCATCTACCTTCCAACACCTTCAAGTCAGAGCAATCATCTTCTGCCAGCTGCTTTGCATGAAAAGTTCCACTCCCTATATGGCCCCTGAAGTCCAAAATAAACATACAGGAACATAAACTCCTTTACCCCTTCTCGGCCCAGCACTCTGCTGACTCTTCACCCCTCCAATGGTAAATAGAAGTCACAAAAAAAAAGCAAATACTTCCATTCCACCTGGGATCAGGGACCCCTAAGTCACTGGCAGCCAGAAAAATCACTCATTTTCTGCCCGACTTTCTTCAGCAAAGGGAGATTTTAATAGGGAATGGTCTCTGTTGGTTTCAGGCCTCTCAGTTTGTCACCATTAAGGTGATACTCACCCTGTCAAGATCTTCTCTGCCAGTCTAACACCTACTTCCTTCGGGTGCCATAGGGTGGGACATATTAGGAACTCAGCAGCCCATTAATTCTTTCCTGATTTCTGTGGGAGGTCTTAAAAGAGGTTGTAAGATTTTCTTCAGAGGCAGCAAGTTTGGGATTTGAGTTCCTCTATAACAAGCATGGGTGGTGCATAGTAATAGTCAGACTTAACTGTCTTTTTATCAGAATCAAAGTGGACTTGTGCTTTAAAAACAAATGAAGGGAAAGGTCCAGGAAATGTTTTGGTGCAAAGAAAATGTGAATTTGGGTACAGACCATGCCATTAATTGTAATGTTCACATACATGTACAACAGCGACAATTCAATAGATGCCGAAGTAGATTTGGAAAGGAAGGGGCAGAGGTCTTTCAGCATGATCTACAATGCTTTAACACTGGGGCATTAAATTTCAGACACTTGAGCACAGACTGATGTTTCATAAGTTTAGTACTTAGTGCATTCTGGAAGTGTTTGTAATTAAGCATCTAGAAGTTGTAGTCAATGACTAAGCCATTTCTGTAAATTTTACTAAGTAGCTCTTCATATCTTCCTCTTATGAATGCTTTGCAACTTTGAAAATACTAGTGGTAAAACATCTATTTACTCAATGCAGCAAATTAAATTGGGTAGTCTCCCCTCAAGCCATTTTATCTGGACAGAAATAATGAGGCACTTACTTCACTTCCAGTGTGGAAGTACAATTCTTCCAGTTCAAATCTCCACAGTTTTTGCACAGTGTATTCTAGATAGGAGATTGGTAAATATCTTGTATGTGTGCTTTCCATTAAGAGCTATTGAACAGTGATCAGTAAACAAGGATAGTATGACGCAGGGAAACCACTAAACATTCAGTTAAGCATTAAGCTAAGCAACAAAGAGGGAGTACATACGCAAAGGGAGGGAGAGACAGAAACAGAAGTAGCTGGAAATTATCTGTACAGCAAAGTACTAAACACACGTTTGGTTTTGGATGCACAGCATTTTTGTCCAGGTTTTCTCTAATCTTTTTCAGCTACTAAAGTATTCAAATGCTTTTTGTTAATTCCATGTTCTCTGAGTGTGGTCGTCTGTTGACCTGCTTTTCTACTTCCTCTCAACCATAGTTTGTTTTATAAATTCTGAAAGATGTCTTTTCCTTCTTCACCCTTCCTTTTAAAGACCCAAGTTCTTCACTTTCAAGCATCAGTCATTTTATGTATGCACATCTATTGGAAGAAATAATCTATTCATTTGTGATTCAGATCTGTACTGCAGATATCAGTTTTGATGTCATGTGCTATGTTGCTGATGAAATCCTAGACTTGCCAACAAGTTTGAAAATTATATAGCTGATGGTTTGCTACTAAGAGGTGACAGGGTGGCAGAATAGTGCAGGGTATTTTTTTCGGTGATCATGGAAAAGCTGTTTCAAAGGCTTTGCCATTGCATGTCTTTGTGTTTTGCAAATATAGAAATAAGGAGACAGGTAGGGGTGCCCACAGCAGAAGTCTTGGGGTGAATCATTGATTTATGCCATAGAGTGTTTTTAAAGCAGTAAGATATGGCTGGGTGGGGGAGGCAAAGGTGTGTTTCCTTTCCTATAACCCTGTAAGTGTGACACAGTGGACTTATTCTTTTTTGGGGAGGGATAGGAATTAAGCTGCCTCAGTGGAAGCAGCGCAGTGGAGCTAGGAGTAAAATTTTCCTTTTCTGCATGAATTTCAGCCAGCTCTGCTTGGCCATGGTGCCAGGGTATATTTTTTGTCAGAATCTGAGATCTTCAAGCTGTCCAGCTGGTAATGGCCTGTAGAATGGTGTAGTTTCATTGCTGGTTAATTTGGTGTGTGTATATATATAGAAATTACTTTCTATACACATTCAGGGCAGGCCCTTACTCCAGAAATCGCTCTTACACTCTTATCTCTGCAAAGCTTTTCCTTTAAGGAAAGTTGATCCTAAGAGAAATCTGGAACTCCATTTTCCAAATAGCCACTCTGATTCAAGCTGACTTTGAATGCCTAATTACAAATTTAACAGTGCACATAAAAATACAAAGTTAAAATACTCTTATAATTTGAAAAATAAGAAGATAAATCTCAAAATTTATATGGTTAAACACCCTAAGTAAGAGGGATTTAATACTTCTTAGTGATGGATGCTCTGTCCCACATGAGCTTTCAGTTCCAAATTTTGACACTAACTTCTGTTTATTAGATGTTTTAAAAAGTCATACTTTGTGTTAAGAATATTTCAAAAAATAAAACTCATACACCTAGGATAAACTGTATTCCCATATTCCACATTTTTAGTGTACTGTTTTTGAAAAGCATATCATACATTCTATAAACATTTATCATATAATACATTTCCTTTAGTAAATATTTAAGTAGCTATCTAACTATCCAACACAGATGTAGACTTCCCCAGAGGTAGGGGGAGAAGTTGATGCTAGGTGTTACTACACGAACTGCACAACCTGCTTTTGCAATAGTGGTGCATCATAGATGAAATAACCTGTTATCTAGAACAAATACATAGGTTTGATTCAGTTAAAAGGTTATTTCTCTGAAACTAAAAGCTCCAGTGAGTGGAAGCTTATTTTAATTGTATATCTGTGCTGCTCTTGGCCATGATGGAGATGTCTTTTCTTAGTCTTTTCAGTAACAGTAATTTCCCTGTTTAAGGAAAGAGACAAACTGCATTAAAACACACTGGTAGAGTTGCAAGGTGCAGATTTGCTAAACAGGATAGGACCTGGCTTCTCAAATCCCATGTTCTGAAGGCATTAAGTTCTTGGCAGTTTGGCAATTGTGTTAGTTATGTTGTGGCTGTATCCTGGGCTTAACTGTATGTCTGTACTCCCTGCCTTAGTCTTCCACTTCACCTCTTACAGTTAGGACTCTGATTTTCCTCAGCTAAAGATACATGTATTGCACGAAACCTGTTTATTGCTACACTGTAGAGTCTTCAAAGGAAATTCAGAGAAGGTCAGTTCTTGATAGCTGTGGAAAATAGGTGATCTATTTTGCATTTTCCCTCCAGTCAAAATATTCCAAAGACTGGAGATCACTGGCAAAAATATGACGTGTTTGCCTGTGGCTTTATCATGATGTCATTATAGGCTTGTGATAACAGTTCTCCCATAAGACACAATAATAATACACATAAGCATGGTTGTGCTCTGCTTAACTTTTACGTTTATTCTCATTTCTGCTTTTGCCTCCAGCACTATTTCCCTCTGATGCTTTATGATTTGAAAGCATTCCTGATGGGCCAGGAGCACAGCCCTGGGCTTGTGGCATCTTTGTCACTCTCTGTTCTCTTATGGACTTGCTGTTCTGTTAATGTAAAGTTAATTGCATGCTTTTGACCTGTTTGTGACAACAAATTACATAAATGCTGGCAGCTCTTTTCAATAATAAAGGTATCCCAAAGCTGTTGCTGGGCTCTATCAGTTTCCTGAAGAAAGGACTTTCATCTGTAACCTTTTAAGCAATTTTTCTGTGACCGAGCATGTTAAGAAATACTCCTTGCATATTCCAGGGCTTGCAGCTCACTTATGTTTTGAAGGGCCTAAGGAGCTTTATTTTGTTGTTATTATTATTATTATTTTAATTTGAAAAATACCATAGAGAGAAAGATAAAAGTAACACCATTTTGACAAGTTATGAACTATTGTTTATTGGGGCCATGCAGAAAAAAAACATTTTTTGCTTTAATTTCAGATCATTTTTTCCATCTCCTTCCCTGATTGTTACTACTCTAAACTCACCCACTGAAAAAAATAACACTCAGATACAGTATGGACAGCACTGTAAATGCCTAACAAATACAAAACAGGTAAGAATGATGTAATTGTTAAGGTAGAAATTTGGGCCCTTAAACAGCTCAAAGGGCTTGTCTACCCTAGAACACTGTGGAGATTAAACATCTGCAGAATATCATTAAACATCTGCAGAATATCATTAATTCTAGGCTATTTCTTCCTTTTGTCTCCTAACTCATGTTTTCACCATTTTCTCATGAAGATAATTAAAGTTGCTGTGAACAACATCTCCTGCCATCACTACATTATACTGAAGCTGTGATGTTTGGCAGAATTTGTCTTTCAGTGTGAAAGCAAACATTTTAAAGCAGGTAAATAATGTCTCACTGGAAGATGTGAGTTAGCTGAAGATTATGTTAAATATCAATTTGGAAACATGTCCAAAATTCTGATCTCTTTACTGCTTAGGTGTTTTGCTTGTTTGCTTATTTTTATTTTTTTTTACTCACTAACATTCATAGCACATTTCATATTATTCCCAAATCCAGGTAAGAGCATTTCTGTGATAGCGGTACAACAATACACCCTACAATAACCTATTTAAGAATTTGACCTTGAGGTAATAGAGTGTTTTAGAGAGATTCTGTTAAGGTATGGAAGTATGGGATCCTCTTTGTTTTGCTACTTCTGTGTCATTGAGACAGTAATATATACAAAACGGGATTGGTGCATGGATGAAAATAATGAGGAATAAGGCAGACAAAATGAAATGTCTTACAAGCATCATCATGATAGCAGATTCTCAAGTTGATTCAAAGCTCTAGAATATACGTGGAAGCCAGCACACTGAGAAGGTAACAGTAGCACAAAACATCATCTCTTCATGTGTTTCTGTAACTCTGCAAGGACACTGTAGGACTTTTATGCAGAAAAAGAACTAGCCAGATATAGCTGAATGTAATCACCATGACTGAGATCAAATAGGATAGAAGAAACTGAGTAACAAGTATCAGATGACGTTGCTGGATAAGAAGGAGCTTGCTGGCAAAGTGTTTGTGGTATTTGTTCTGATTGTGGCATGGATTCACAATGATAAGTTTATGACCAAGGTTAATGCCCAAGCCAGAGTCAGCACCAAGAAAGCAGTAGCACTTTTGGGAGCTCTAAGATTTTGGAATGATTCTGGTTCTTGTGATGGAGATGATACACAGAGTAAATGCTAGCAGCAGGAAGAACGCCAGACTAAGCTGGAAAATCTTGCAAAGTATGTCTCCCAGAAGCCAAGTCTGTTGGGCAGGAGAAGCAAGATTGAAGAATATAAGGGTAAGAGTAAGCGGGTCTGTCACAAATACTCTGGGAAGTGTATCCAGATGATTTTTCTGTAAGGAAATGTACATAGCCAAGAATGAGGCAACCAAAGCATTAGTAGAAAATCCAACAGTCAGGATAAGTCTAAATTCACAGGAATATATCTGAGCAGAATTTGCGTATTATTGCATACAGTCTTTTGAGAAAGCTCATTTTAAGTCTGCAATCTCTTGATATATTCAGAAGGGGAAGATCATTAATATTTCAGTATTTCTTTTAATCTGTTTTTGACAATGCCTTTGCTCTCTGTGTCATCAACAGGTAGTTGGACTTCCATAGAGATCTTTAAAAAATCAAGTTCTTCTCAAGGCAAGGTTGACAGTTGTTTGCTTGACAAACAAAACTTGAGAATTTATTTCTTCAGAGACTGGAGAATCAGCATTCTAGTTGCTTCTGCCACAGTGTACGGTATTAAGTCCTGCTTGAGGCAAAATAAAACAATCTTCTCCCAGAATCCTGCTCTTTGAATAACGAGAGATATTATTGGCCCTGACTCCAGGTTTTGGAAACAGGGAGGTATGCTAAACTGTGGACTATGAGTAATAATTATGCAACTCGTGCATGAATGCTTCCCTCAATTCAGCAGGCTTTTAAAGCAGATCCTTTCCAGAAGTGTGCCCTTGGGCCAGATTGCTATGCCAATAATTAAGAGCACTAACTGTTATGGTCTGAAAAGTCTGAAGGTAGTAGAGTGAATAACACACTAATATCAAAGCTAAGAATGGAAGAGGAAATTCAAAATGACAGTGCTCCCTGAGGATGTCATAGAATTTATCTAAATTCAGGAAAGGTTATGGAGAAAAAATGAAAGGGTTCAATTTCACAGAGCTGGGAGAAAAGACCTTGCAAAAATGATGGAAGCAAATTTCGTAGGTGGGGATATATTTTATTAGGTCGGTTGATAAAGCTGGAAGAAGTAGGCACACTTCTGGGCTTTGAGTCCCATCCTCAGATCTGAGGAGAAGCAGTAAAATCCATGTCAAAGAGCAATTTTTCACAGATCGGAATTTCCTGATTGTTGTAGTCTCTTAGAAGTGTTCATTCACTTGTATGTATTTAAGCTTGTTGAAGTGTGAATATTGCAATCACAATCACATCTGAATTACATGCTTCCAAATAAGCAAAATCATGACAGCAAATTCTTCTAAAGTACCCAGGGGTGAGTCCAGCGTTATCCAAAGATATGTTGGGTTCAGCACAGGGATGTATTGCATTGCATCACATTGCTCGTGAGACCTGGGCATTGAGACAAAAGCCTTGCTGCAGGGTGGGGGTGTTCCTGCTTGTGGAATACATCTGTGGGTTGGTTTTGGTTTGGTTTGATTTTTTAGCTCAGCTACCACTTTTTTTTTTTTTTTTTTTTTTTTTTTTTTTTTTTTTTTG